>NC_067151.1:65349431-65651931 GCF_903995435.1 Acomys russatus
TGTTTGTTAGCAGAGCAAACATACATTTGTTAAAGAAGACAATAAAGAGTGGAAGGGCCTCCAGGGGAGGCTGAACACAGTTCCCCACCTTCCCAGGCAGGACCTGACTGTGCAGCCACGCCCTGGCTTCAGCTCTGCTATTACAGCTGCTAGTGTGGCCACCACCGCATGTATTGCCCACTCGGGCAGTCTTGGAGTACTTGGCGATAGTCTCGGAGTTCAGCGACCCTACACGGCTGCTCGAAGTGTATCTGTGCACTTCTATCTTTTTTCTGGGGAGAAGTTCCCTAGCTTTGACTGGTTTCATGATCTCCAAAAAGATTAAAAGCTGCCCATTTCAAAACACAACTTCAAGTTGTAAACAGAAGTGAACTGCTCCTTGAGTCACAAATTCTTCCTGACACTGGCCACGGTGGCATACACTTCTAACCCCAGCACTGTGGAAGCAGAGGCAGGCAGAGAGAGCTCTATGAGTTCCAGGCCACCCTGCTGTATATCGTGAGTTCCAGGCTAGCCAGAGCAAGACAGTGAGACTGCGTCAAAAGTAAATAAATCTATCCCGGAAAGACTCCAGAGAAATTGAAGACTGTGTTATAAGCACCCAGAGAGCAAAGGGAGCAGCTTAAGTTCCGTATTTTTGTTATCAAGAACATACTCCCAGCTGGCCAACATGCCAAAACATCATTAAAAAATAAACACAGACAAGGGGTGTGGCTGTGGCTCAGTGGTACATGTCTAGCCCAGCTTACATAAACCCTAGGTTCAACCACAGCATCACTAAAAGAGACAAGAAACAGTAAAGAACCTTCTAGTATATTGTGTCATATCCCAAACACATTTGCTAATATTTACCTGGTTCAACCACAGAAGCAATGCTATATATGCCTCAGCTTAATACAAAGAAAGAATTCTCTAGCTAATGAAGTCACTAAGAGAATTCCAGGCCGTCTAATCTGAAACAGGGCCTTTCTTCCTCAGGGAGTTCAGGACTTCACAGTCACAACAGCGTTCGTCAGCGGGCAGTGGTGGCACACTGTAATCTCAACACCCAAGGAGGCAGAGGCTGGCAGATCTCTGTGAGTTCGAGGCCAGCCTGGTCTACAAATCAAGTCCAGGATACCCAAGGCTACACAGAGAAACCCTGTCTCAAAAAGCCCCAAAAAAGTTTTAGTCTGGGCTGGAGAGACAGCTCAGCTGTTGGTTCATGTGTACACTGCTTTTGTAGGGGACCCAAGATCCAGGGGCAGAGGAGAGCACTGGCAATCACATGACATACCCAAATCCATTCACACCACACGCTCAAAAATAACAACTGTTTTTAAAGTATTAGTCATAAAAATGTTTGTATGGTACACTGTTTTCCACAAGAATACTCAGGTTCAAGTTAAGTATGACCCTCAAACTTATACAAATCTAAGCTATAAATAAGTACAAAATGTAACTTCTATAGAAAAGGGAAGTTTCAAAGCATGTGCTCAGCTGGGCATGGTGGCGCATGCCTTTAATCCCCTCAAAATCCTGGGTTTTTGGTTTTTGTTTTTTTCAAAATAAAACAAAAGAGGACTAAGACTTAAAAAATAAAGGCAATTTAATCCCAGAACTCAGGGAGGCAGAAGCAGGTGGATTTCTGTGAGTTCGAGGCCAGCCTGGTCTACAAAGCAAGTCCAGGACATCCAGGAATAAAAAAAAAAAAAAACCAAAAGACGAATAAAAATATCAAAAAATTAATTTAGGAGTTGGGCTTGATGGCACATGCCTATAATCCAGAGAGGCAGAGGCAGGTGGATCTCTATGAGTTCAAGGCCAGCCTGGTCTACAAAGTGAGTCCAGGACAGGCGAGGCTACACAGAGAAACCCTGTCTCGAAAAAAAGAAAACAAGTCGGGCGTGGTGGCGCACACCTGTAATCCCAGCACTCGGGAGGCAGAGGCAGGCGGATCTCTGTAAGTTCGAGGCCAGCCTGGTCTACAAAGCGAGTTCAGGACAGCCAAGGCTACACAGAGAAACCCTGTCTCAAAAAAAGAAAGAAAGAAAGAAAGACAAACAGAAAACAAAACAACAACAACAAAAAACAAATCAAAGCATGTGCTCTGGAGAGCCAGACATGGGGTTTGAAGACCAATGATGCCGTCACAGCTAAGGCCTTCCTTAGTACTAACTCTTTCCATCTCATTAGACCTCACTTCCCCAATGCATATAAAAAGCCACCAATAATACTGACGGCTACTGACAATAAAGTGAGCTCTTGCTCTAGAATATGGAGGCACTTGACAAAGCCATTAGGACAATGCTATCCACACCAGCAAGCGGGCTGCCTGAGCTGTGCTCTGCATGGTGGTAAAACCTCTCCTTCCACTAGTCCTGCTCAGCTTCTGTCTTTGTAGTATAATCTATCAGGAATTCACTTGAAAAATAAACGATCACAGGGCATCAGAGAACCACAAGTTTGACAAACACCACAAAAGGATGGACAGCTGGCTGAGAAATATCAGTCTATGCTTTTCCACAAAGAAGTCATTATCTTCAGTGAACTATCAATAATGATTCAACAAATAAAACTGAATGTTAACTACAGAAGCAGGAGGGTAAACACAGGGCTGGAGAGACAGCTCAGCAGTTAGGAGCATTCACTGCTCTTGCAGAGGAGCTGAGTTCGGTTCCCCGCCCCCACATCCAACAGCTTCCACCTGCCTGTAACGCCAACTCCGGGGAATCAACAACCTTTTTTGCTTCCTTGAACACACACATGTACAGGCATATACACACAGTCACATAAACATAACACACACATGTACAGGCATACACACACAGTCACATATACACAACACACACATGTACAGGCATACACACACAGTCACATAAACATAACACACACATGTACAGGCATACACACACAGTCACATATACACAACACACACATGTACAGGCATACACACACAGTCACATATACATACACAGACACACACTTGCATATAATTAAGATTAAATAAATACATATTTTAAAAGATGCTAAGCTTATAGGTACTCACTTTACAATTCTTTCTACTTCTTGGTGTTTGAAAATGATTTATAATGAAATCCATAAATAAGAGCTGAATTTGTTTCCTTGGAATACTAATGATATTCCAATTACCTGGGTGTTTCAGCATTGTAAAGGTGCACTTGGTAATCTTAAAGAAATCCTTTTTTTACTTCAAGAGCAACATTTGGCTCCAATGGAGACCCTTTTAGCTAGCTAATGGGAGTAGATTCAAGCAGTACTTCCATCAACTAAAGTTAGCCAGCTGGGGAATTGCAAAGCTAATTTAAATACTTGCAGAAGTAGGAGAGAAGTTCTAAAGAGGAACTTCTGAAGGAAGCTGGGCATAATGAAAGAAGGTGTGGGTAGAAATATAACAAAGCAATTATGTACTCACACCAGGGCAAAGCCACTTCTACACAACACGCATAATGCTATCCGGCTCTGAGACACGCCAGAGGGATTGAGCGGCACTTAGTCCCTCAGAAGCCGTCTCCTTTAAAAGCAGACAACGAGCTTGTATAATTGTAAATAATAAAGTGCTTTTCAACTTCATACAGTAAAACACAAGGGCAGTGTGCCTCTAGAAGAGCCTACATTTTAAACTGACACAGACACTAGAAGACGGCCCGGTGGGCAAAGCACTTGATACATAAGCTTAAGGACCTGATTTCAGATCCCAGCAGCCATGCAAACAGCCAAGCACGGCTGTAAATGTGTGTGACTCCAGTAGTGGAGGATGGAGACAGGCAGACCCCAAGCTTCCTGGCCAGTCAGCCTCGCTGAAAAGTCGAACTTCTGGTTCTGTGAGAGATGCCGTCTCAAAAGGTTAACACACAGCGAAGGTAAGATCTCCAATGTCATCCCACAGCCTCTGCATGGACATGGACAGGCTTACAAACTACAATCTACATGCAACTCACACACACACACACACACACACACACACACACACACACACACACACACACACACGGTTTGCCAAAGCTATGGGACAACTGAATCCTCGTGCACCACTGCTAAGAACGCGACACAGCCGTGTTTCCTGTGCTGCCACTTCTACAGACCCCATCAACTCCACTTTTATGTTTCCCCACAGGAAATAAAAATATGCCCAGACAAATGACTACAGGTGAACAGTTCACTGCAGCTTTGGTCACAACATTCCAAAATTGAAAACAGACCAAATTTCTACCAAAAGGTGAAAGTAGGCCCTGGAGTAGGCTCAGCAGTTAAGAGCACTTGCTGTTCTTACAGAGAGCCCAGGGTCAGCTTCCAGCACCACATGGAGGCTCACAAGGGTTGGCCACTCCAGTGCCGGGGATCTGGTGCTCTGTTCTGGGCCCCACGACAACAGGCGTGCACACGGTGCACGCACATACATGCAAGCAAAACCCTCAAACACACTAAATAAGAATAAGCTAATTTTAAAAAAATATTTAAGATGTTTATATGTAAACATGGAAAAACTTATTTTAAGTGCAAAAGACAGATTCTTATACATTAAAAATTAAAAATATTATTCACCATGATTATAAACACCAAATATTTTGCCATAAGAAGGCATAAAATAGGCTAGGCATAATGGCACAGACTTTTACTGCACACACTTGAGAAGCAGAGGCCAGCAGAACTCTGAGTTTGAGACCAGTCTGGTACATAGAGCGCATACCAGGAGAGCTAAGGCTACACAGAAATATCCTGTCTCAACAAAAACAAGCAAACAAAAAAACTGAGAGGATGGAGAGATGGCTCAGTGGTTAAGAACACGTGCTGCTCTTCCTGAGACCTGTGTTTTATTCCCAGCACCCACATGGAGGCACACAACTGTCTGTAACTCTAGTCCTAAAGGATCCTACCGCGTCTCCTGGTCTCCGTGGGCACCTGGCATGCCCATCATGCACACACATGCAGGCAAATAACCATACACTTAAAAATAAATTGTGTGTACATACATATATATTATATATAGTGTGTGTGCATATATGCATATTACATATAGTGCTTGTGTGTATATGTGCACATGCACACGCTAGGGAGCCAGCAAGATGGCTCAGCAGGTGAAGGCACTAGCTGCAAGGACTGACAACCTGAGTTCAATATCCAGGACCAACGTGATGGAAGGAAAGAGCCAGCTGCTGAAAACTGTCCTTGGAGCACCGCGCGGTCATTGCGGCTTACATCAGCACAGGCACATGCAGCCCAAACGAACTAATGCCCAGGAGCTACCTTGGTCAGTAAAGTGCATGTCTCACAAGCATGAAGACCTGAGTTAGATTCGCAAAACCCACATTAAAAAACAAAACACCAGGCACAACAGGTATGGTGGTGCACGCCTTTAATTCTAGCACTCGGGAAGCAAAGGAGGTCAGTTCTGAGTTCAAGCCCAGTTTGGTCTACATAGCAAATTCCAGCCCTGCGAGCATACAGAACGAGAGCCTGAGCTTGTCTATGCACACACATCAGTGCAGAACTGTAATCCTAGTCTGTGGAGGTTAAAGACAACTAGATCCTTGGGCCTTGCTGACTAGCCAGTCCAGCCTCCTTGGTAACTTTTCAGGGCAATAAGAAACAATGTCTCAAAGGAAATGGACATCATTTTTTTCATGCCCATGTGTGTGTGAGTATACACGTGCTCAAGTGTGTGCACATGCATGTGGAAGCCCCAGGTTAATCTCAGGAATCCTTACCAGATGCACACCTTTTCTTTTTGAAACAGAGCTTCTCAGTCAAATCCGGAACTCACCAATATGCTAGTCAACTCGCTCAGTGCGCTCGCCTCCACTTTCCGAGGCTGTAATTGCATGGCCTGCCCACCGTGTGGCGTCTATGTGGGTTCCGGGGTCTGAACTCGAGTCCTCTTGCCTTTGTGGCCATCTGCGCCGCCTTCCCTAGCTGTGGACAGCATTTCTGAGGCTGACAGTCAATGTTCTTCTCTAGCCTGCACATGTGCGCACACGTGCACACACACACACAGACGTGCACACACACTTATACATGCGCACTTGAACATGCATGTACAAAACTTTGGAAAGGTGTACTATATAGAGATCTAGGCTATGAGTCAACAGTAGAGTACCTGCCTATCAACACATAATGCCCTGGGTTTGGATCTCCAGCACTGCTCAGAATAAGGAAGTAAAGAAATAAATAAGCAAAGAAGCAAGGATTGTAAAATTGAAATGTTAGGGTCAGTTGGTGGTGGCACATACCTTTAATCCCAGCATTTGGGAGGCAGAGGCAGGCGGATCTCTGAGTTTGAGGCCAGGCTGGTCTACAGAGTGAGTCCAGAACAGCCAGGGCTACACAGAGAAACCCTGTCTCAAAAAAAAAAAAGGAGAAGGAAAAAAGAAAATTTGGTTGCAGAGGGAAATCTGCTAGAATCCTAGCACTCAGTGTGAGGATCCTGAATTCAAGGCTTGTCCAAGCTACACAGCAAGTTCAAGACTAGCCTCTGAAACACAGTAAGGCCCTGTCTCCAAAAAAATATAAAACTAAAAAGAACAGAGCAGAAAAATCTATATACAACATTAAAGACATGGTCCATGAGTGGGGGAAAAAAAAAATCTAGCAAGCTAAACTTGACCTAAAATTAAAAATGTCTCTGTAAAAGACAAAGAATAAAAACATGTATCCAATAAAGTACTTGTATCTAAACACATAGCAAACTCTTAAAATCCAACAACCCAATTTATCACAAGTATTTACTTACTAGAGGGCATGGCATGTGCATGTCATTGGTGCACAGTGAATTCAGAGGATGACTGCTGGGAGTCAGTTCTCTCCTTCCACCATATGGGCCCCAGGGATCAAACCAAGGTTCCGGGCTTGGTGGCAAGTCCTCATCACGGAGGAATTCCAAATCAAAACAATCGCATGGCAATGAATAGAGCTAAAAGCCCATATCGATCAAGTCAAACACCAATGTGGAACAAATGCATTTGTCCTTGCTGCAAGAACGTAAAATGGTAACCCGTCAATCATGCTCCTATGTGTGGACCCAAAACAGGCACGCACACCCACACAAAAGCCTGTGCTCTACAGAAGCTGTGGCTCCAGCCTCTGCTTTTTCTTTTCTTTTTTTTTTTTTTTTTTTCGAGACAGGGTTTCTCTGTGTAGCCTTGGCCATCCTGGACTCACTTTGTAGACCAGGCTGGCCTCGAACTCACAGCGATCCACCTGCCTCTGCCTCCTGAGTGCTGGGATTAAAGGCTGCTTTGCTTAAGATGTAAACCCTGGCTCTCTATTTGCAAAGCAAATACTCTTAACCACTGATCCATCTCTTCAGCCCTTATCAATATTTTTATTTTTTAATTTTAATTTTATTTTAATTGTATGGGTAGTTTGCCTACATGTAGGCTTACCATTTGTGTCATAGAGGCCAAAAGAGGGTGTCCAACCCCTAAAATGGAAGTTACACAGTTGTAAGTCACCATGTGGGTGCAGGGTCCTCTGCAAGAACAGCCAGTGCACTTAACCCTCTCTCCAGCCCTTACCAATATTTTTAAAGCATTTCCAGCCAGGCATTATAGTACATGCCTTTAATCTCAGCACTCGAGGGGGCAGAAGCACGCAGATCTCTGTGAATTTGAGGCCAGTGTGGTCTATATAGTGAGTTCCAAGACAGCCAAGGCTATACAAAGAGGCCCAGACTCGAAATACAAAATGAAATGAAAAGTATATCCGTGTAGAAAATTGACACTGGGCCAAAGAAAGTTCCAGTAACAGTAAAAATTAGCCCTGGCAAAGCTCATCAAGTGTGTGTGTTGGTCAACACCCGATGCTCCCAAGTGGGGGAGGTGGGGATAACTGCTGTAGTAAGGCTTTACCTTGGCTATGTGTTCTCCCAAAGCATTTGCCTGAGGCAAGGGAAGTACAGAAAGCTCTCCTGCTTTCCAGCTTAGCACCTCTAGCCAGAACAAACAAGGTGTTATTGCTTAGGAAAGAATGAAAAGTTCCTCAAATCTGTAATTACAGGGCAATCCATTTACAAACACAATCTATTCAGGCAGACATATTTTCGGAAAATGAATCGTATTTGTCATTCAGGAAAGATATCTTTCAGACTATACAAATATAATCAAGCTACTCCGAAAGAGCATTTGGCAGCTGTCTGTGAAACCAACATGACCTTTCTTATCAACAATAAAGCCCAACTCCTTCATCTCACTCCGTTAGAATATAAAATTCCAGGGGCTGACAGCATGGCTCGGCTGGTCTGAGGGCACAGTGCTCTTTTGTTTGTTTGTTTGTTCTGAAACAGGGTTTCTCTGTGTAGCCCTGGATGTCCTAGAACTTGCTCTGTAGACCAGGCTGGCCTCAAACTCACCAAGATCCACCTGCCTCTGCCTCCTGAGTGCTGGGAGTAATGGAATGTGCCGCCTCCCCCAGCCTGAAGGTCAGTTTACACACATGTTTGGGTATGTGCGTGTGCACACGAGGTCTGGAAGAGGACACACATCTGGAGCCTGAGCTGCCAATGCCTGGGAGCCCCTACAATGCGGGTGCTAGAAACTGAACCTGCATCTTCTGCAAGAGCAGCCAGTGTTCCTAAGCACTGAGCCATCTCTCCAGCCCCTAAGGCTTACTGCTCTTTCAATTAAAAAGTGTCTTTTAATTATAGTATATACCATAAACACAGTATAAGTCTATAACAAAATATAAGCATAGTAAAACCCTCACAGTGCGTTTGTAGATGACTAAACTAGCAGAAGTGCATTTCCAAACCTTCCGAGGTCATCATATCTTCCACAACCTCCAAATAATCAGTCTGCCTCCCAAGTTTAGAAATAAAGTATATAACAGAGCCTAGACAGACACACAGACGTAATAACCTTCTGCTGTGTTAGGGGCAATTTCCTTCCTGTTTTCATTGAACGGCTCTGCAATAGCCAGCCTGACAGCAGCTGGAAGGAGCTAACGCCACAGACGGCTCTGTACTCTTCAAAAGGAAAGTCATCTTGAGTGCCAAGCCCACAGAATACATAGTTGTTCTTGTTTGTTTGTTTGTTTGTTTAAAGTCTGGTCTTGATCTGAGGTCTGACACACAAATCTATCACATTTTGGATAAAGCTAGGGGTATAACTCAATAGAATTTGAGTGCTTTAGTAAGCACAGGTCCTGGGTTTAACCCAAGCACAAAACAAAACAAAAAACAAGTTTCAAATAGCTTAGGCAAAAACAAATCATTTTTTAAAAAGATGTTTCTCCACTACTGGGCATAACAGCACATTCCTGAATCCCAGCACCCAACACTCACCCAGCACCCAGCACTCCATCTTCAGTGGAGATGGGAAAACATGGAGGACAGTCACCCTGGCTACACAGCAACCCAATAAAACAAAGCTGGGGAGGCAGAGGCAGGTGGATCTCATGAGTTCAAGGCCAGCTGGTCTACAAAGTGAGCTCAGGACAGCCAAGGCTACACAGAGAAACCCTGTCTCAAAAAAAACAAAACAAAACAAAACAAAACAAAAAACAAAGCTGGATGTGGTACTACGTGGAATGCAAGGAGGAAAATCAGAGTTCAGAGCAGCCAGATGGCAGAGGCAGGCAGGTATCTCAGAGTCTGAGGCCAGCCTGGTCTACAGAGTGAGTTTCAGGTCAGCCAGGGCTACACAGAGAAACCTTCACTTAAAAAACAAAACAGAAAAAGAAAAAGAGAGTGTTCAAGACCAGCTTCAGCTGGGAAAGTCACCTTTTTCATGTTGAAGACAACAGGCCTCAGGTTTACATTTTAGTGCCATGTTAACTTCTTGTCCTCAGTCATCTCAACTCCCACAAGATATAATGCCAAAATAAAGGATTTAAGATTTTTTTTTTTTTTTTTTTGGTTTTTCGAGACAGGGTTTCCTCTGTGTAGCCTTGGCCATCCTGGACTCACTTTGTAGACAAGGCTGGCCTCGAACTCTCAGCGATCCACCTGCCTCTGCCTCCCGAGTGCTGGGATTAAAGGCGTGCGCCACCACGCCCGGCTTTAAGATTTATTTTTATGCAGGTGTAAATGTGTGTGCCTGTGAGAGCTAACATGGGTGTCCAGAAGCCAGACGTGGGTGTTAGGTCACCAGAGCTGGAGTCACAGGTGGCTGTGAACTGTCATGTGGTGCCGGGAACTGAACTCTGGCTCTGCGGGAAAGAAGCTACTGCTCTTAACCCCTGAGCCATGTCTCCAATACCTGCAAGAGAAAATATTTAACTTTATGGTGTCATCTCCTCGTCAGCCAGACAGAGAACACGCCCGGAACAAGGACGGTGATACTGTAAGCACAGAGATAAGCATGAGCAAAATCATTTACAACCTAAGGTGACAGGAGACAGACATCCCAGAAGCTGATCTGAACTGAGGGGAAGTGTGGGAACAAATGCTCGGCGGCTTCTCATCAGCTGGGCCTAGCTGTGCGTCAGAGCTTCGCTGCTCTTAGCTCCGTGTGTGTGTGTGTGTGTGTGTGTGCACGTGCGTGCGTGCGTGTATACGTATGTACGTGTGTGTGTATATATACTATATATGTGTGTATATGTGTGTGTATGTATGTGTGTGTGTGTGTGTGTGTGTGTGTGTGTGTGTGTGTGTGTATGGTATAAGACAGTCAAAAGAGAAAAAATGGTCTGTAATTCTTTTCAATCCAATAGCAATTTTTTTCTCACTTCAGCCATGGAAATCTATTCAACCAAATAAAAACTAAATGTGTGGGAAAGTATAAGTAACAAATATATACACAACTGTATTCCCAGCACCTCAGAAGAACAAAATCCAACCTTGTTAGTCTGGTGGTGGTGGCGGCAACCACATTTAATCCTAGCAGAGGCAGGCAGATCTCTGAGTCTACAAAGCGAGTTATGGGACTGCTAGGGCTACACAGATAAACCCTGTCTCGGGGAGAAAAAAATCCAAACTTGTTAGCACAGCTTTCAAGGCCTTTTTGTGTCTCCTTGGCAGAAACTGCCATCCTTTCCAGTGTCTATGGCGCAGCCTGTAAGCAGCGGCTTGAGGCCCTTGCTAGCTTTTTAAGGACTGCGTGCGTCTCCCTCCCTTCAGTCAGACCCTGAGCCTGTGAGGCCAGTCCTCCTTCTCTACTACTGAAATGAGACCGCCCTTCAGTCTACTGAAAGCCAGCAGGAGCCAGTGGGAAGGCTCTGGGGAAAGCAGTTGCCTCAAAAGCCTAATACCCTGAGTTCAATTGAGGAACTCAGTTGAAGGAAAGAGCTGACTCCTGAAAGTTGCCCTGTGATCTACACACACACACACAGTGTCTGTTACATGCACTAACACAAATTCTTTTAATTCTGTAAAAGCTTTCTGTGAACTGTCCATCTTCAGTGTATCTACTCTCACCTCTAAACCCCACTCTGGCTCTCACTCACCCCTTAGTTCATTTTCACAGAGTGAACTGTTTCTAGTGCCTCCTCCACTCAAAGCAAGCTTCTCATGGCAGAAGGCCAGGCATCCCAACTCACAAGCTAGTGATCGCTGCTTATACTTTGTGCCCAACAGTGGAACCAGTCAACATGCAGTAACTGTGAGTCAACAGGAGGGGAAATGATGTTTAAATTATTGTATTTAGGGCTAGAGATAAGCTCACGGGTGGTAGACCACCTGCCTAGCACGCAGAAGGCCTAGCACCCTCAGGATGAACAAATGAGTGTTTTCAGAGAACGGACATGACCCAACAAGCACTCAAACAACAAAACCCAAATAGTGAATAGTGAGCTGGCAACACGATAGCTCACTGGGAAATGCCCTTACTGGGAAAGCCTGCCCTGAGTTCTAGCAGAACCCATGTAAAGCGGACAGAGAGAATGTGGGCTCTACAAAGTTACATGCTACTAATAAAAATTTAAAAGATACTGCTTTTAAATAGAAAGTGAAAAGTTGACCACTGTACAAAAACAGAAAACAGTAAATAGTTTTGGTGAAACTTACTTTGGGTGGTTTGATTGGCACTTGCTGCTGTTAAGTGTTGGTTTGTATGTACACTGAGTCAAATGTAAAAGGTACTGCAAATTTGGTTTTCTGTTTTATATTTTGGTTGTTTTGTTTCTGAGATAGGATCTCTCTATGTAGCACAGGCTGGTTAAAACTCAAGATCCACTTACCTCAGTCTCCTGAGTGCAAGGAATACAAACCTCCTTGTTGGTGTTTTAAAAAAGTTTTTTGTTTAGTTGGTTGGTTGGTTGGATGGATGGATGGATGGATGGATGATTAGATGGATGGATGGTTGGATGAATGGATGGATGGATGGATGAGGTGGATGGATGGATGGTTGGAGGAATGGATGGATGGATGGATGGATGAATGGATGGATGGATGAATGGATGGATGGATGAGGTGGATGGATGGGTGGATGATTGGATGGATGAATGAGGTGGATGGATGGATGGATGAATGAGGTGGATGGATGGATGGGTGGATGGATGGATGGATGGTTCTTTGAGACAGGGTTTCTCTGTGTAGCCCTGGCTGTCCTCGAACTCTGTAGACCAGGCTGGCCTCAAACTCACAGAGCTCTGCCTGCCTCTTCCTCTCATGCTGAGATGAAAGGCATGTGCCACCACTACCAGGCCTGGTTTTTAAAAAGCTCTTAACACTGCCTAAAGATTGTTTTTTTGCCAGTTGAACAGAATGAGCCTAGGTGGCTCTAAGTTACACAACCACAATAGTCTGTCCATAATGCCATCATCCAGTGAATAATCTCAGCACAGATTCTGTTCTGTTATGATCACAGATTATTTGTCAGTTAAATATCTGTATCTATCTACCATTTCATAAGAATTATTCCCACTGAAATTTAGCTTCTAAAATACTTATCTGTGAGAGGACAAGAACAAGCCCTCACCTAAAACAAACTGAAATTAACTAATAAATTAGTGGTGGCTGAAAAGATTACTGTTTACCACAAATTAAAAACTCGCCTTTGAGCAGGGCATGGTGGCGCATGCCTTTAATCCCAGCACTAGGGAGGCAGAGGCAGGTGGATTACTGTGAGCTCGAGGCCAGCCTGGTCTACAAAGTGAGTCCAGGACAGCTAAGGATACACAGAGAAACCCTGTCTCAAAAAAACAAAAAAAAACCAAAAAACAAAAAACTCGCCTTTGAAGCAAGCCTCTCCACCGCCTCTGCATCAGCTCCTGTCTATAGTTTCTGCTCTGTTTGAGCTCCTGTCCTTGCTGCTTTTTTCTTTTCTTTTCTTTTTCTTTCTTTCTTTCTCCCCCCGCCCCCCTCGCCCCAGACAGGGTTTCTCTGTGTAGCCTTGACTGTCCTGGACTCGTTTTTGTAGACCACGCTAGCCTTGAACTCACAGCGATCCACCTGCCTCTGCCTCCCGAGTGCTGGGATTAAAGGTGAGCGCCACCACTGCCTGGCTTCCTTACTGCTTTTAATGATGAACTGCTATATGGAACTGAGAGTGAAATAAACCTTTTTCTTCTCCGCACCTCACCCCCCAAAAAAACTAGTCATTATGCAACTAATCAAAGTTTCTCTTTTTGGGGGTGGTGTTGGATCTCTCTATGTAGCCCTGGCTGGCCTGGAACTTACTATATAGACCAGGCTGGCCTCACACTCTGAAATATCAACCTGCCTCTATCTCCCAAATCCTGGGATTAAAGGCATGTGCCGCCATGGCCAAAAGGCCTTTACTTGGTCACAGCAGCCCATAAAAGCAGTCCCTGAGGGACAGCAATACAGCTTTTGGGTTTACTATTGTTTGCAGCCTCAGTATATGAGACTAAAAGTGTTTTTAAGTAGCAAGTATGACTGTCATGTGTCCTTTGCTGGCAACAGAGAAAAGGCTGCAATGACAGGGCACAGAAAGCCTCAGCCTCTAATCCACTTAACAACATGAGATAAAGAATAAATAAAAACGTAAGCCACAAGTCACAAATAGAAACAAGGTTCAACACTATCCATTTTTACAGGAATGCAACTTGATTTTAAGTAACTAGTTACCATCAACAATAGCCTACTAGCCTACAGGCGGATGTCTGTGAGTTCGAGGCCAGCCTGGTCTAGAAAGTGAGTCCATGACAGCCAGGGCTCTGTGTAACAGAGAAACCCTGTCTCGTTAAAAAAAAAGAAAAGAAAGAAAGAAAAAGAAAGAAAGAGACAAGAATAGCCTACTAGGCCGGACAATAGTGAGGCACATCTTTCATCCTAGCATGGGAGACAGAGGCAGGCAGATTACTATAAAATCAAGGCCACCCTGGTCTACAAAGAGAGTTCCAGGATAGTCAGGGTTACACAGAGAAGCCCTGTCTTAAAAACCCAATAAATAAATAAATAAAAGCTGACTACCCCAAGATCCTACACAGCTGTGGAGCTGTGGAGCTGGTGGCAGCTGGTGGCTGCTGCTGAGGGAGGAAGCTACTTTTCTTTAGGAGTGTGGCCACTGGGAGGCTCCCCCATGCCCTTGTAGATGACCTACATCTGTACCCACATGCACAGCACAGACCAGGCTGACTGGGCTAAAAATTATCTAATTAATTATAGAAGGAGGAGCCGGGCGTGGTGGCGCACGCCTTTAATCCCAGCACTCGGGAGGCAGAGGCAGGCGGATCGCTGTGAGTTCGAGGCCAGCCTGGTCTACAAAGTGAGTCCAGGATGGCCAAGGCTACACAGAGAAACCCTGTCTCGAAAAAACCAAAAAAAAAAAAAAAAAAAAAAAAAAAAAAAATTATAGAAGGAGGACATGAAGTTGGAGAGGAGATATCATGGGGTATCCTAACGGGAGTGGGAAGGAAGAACTGGGGTAGAAATGATCAAGATACACTGTATACACATGTGAAACTTCCAAAGAATAAATAAAAATCAAGGAAGTTGACTATTAACAGTCAATAACCAAAACACACTTTTAAATGGGAAAGATCCGACGAGCTGGATTTCATTCTGGTTGCCACTCAATGCAGCGCTCTTCTCCCAAACAGGGATAATCTTCCTCCTAGCCACTCAGCAAGCGGTCACTACACATTTGACTAGGGATTCACTGAGCATCCTCGTTAGCAGGGTCCCTGCCCTGAGAGCTTTAACTGTCACACTCAAGAAGGCTAGCCTGAAGCTCAAATGCACACGCACTGCACTGCAGACTGTAACACACCACAGACACTGTGGTCTGGCACAGTGACGGTTATCATTTGTTTTCCTTCTCTTAACTGTACGTCTAAGCTGCAGGACAACAGCAAGATCCACTCAAGTAAGTGCAACTGGACAGACTGGGCCAGGTGGTGGCGGCAGCAGCACACACCTTTAATCCCAGCACTCACGAGGCAGAGGCAGGTGGATCGCTGTGAGTTCAAGGACAGCCTGGTCTACAAAGTGAGTCCAGGACAGCCAAGGTTACACAGAGAAACCCTGTCTCAAAAAAAACAAAAAACAAACAAAACAAAACAAAAGCTGGACAGACTATTTGGTAAAGAAAGCTGGCTTCCCCTGAGTTTGGAATCCAGAGGTAATTAAGTCACCATGTGTTAGCAAAGCCCTAGCTAGTGCCTCCCAGCATAGCCACTGTGCTTGCTTTCTCAGCACAGCGGGCTGAGGACCATCGAGAATAGACCATAGCTATCATGTGTTCTGGGAATGTGACTTAGCATGTGAGTTACATTCCCTATACTTGGCAAAGGAGTTGCAAAGATTTCTAGCCTTATGCAAGACCCACCTGCAAATCTGTGTATCTGGCTAGCACGCCCCTCCCACCCCACCCCAGGGATTCTCGTGAATACCACCACAGTGTAAGAACTTTCCCATAATCATTCCTTTTGCTCAAATCATTATTATCAATATTATAAATCAAACTATTATCCAAGTCTACCTGAAAGATCTGAGCCAAAGAGAAATGAGTCAACTTTTTAAAAGGTTCTTAAGATACTCAACAGTCACTGTTTCATGACTCACTCAACTGCAAAAATACTTACTGCATCAAACTTTATTTATTTATTTTGTATTTTGTTTTTCGAGACAGGGTTTCTCTGTGTAGCCTTGACTGTCCTGGACTCACTTTGTAGACCAGGCTGGCCTCGAACTCACAGAGCTCTGCCTGTCCCTGCCTCCCGAGTGCTGGGATTAAAGGCGTGCGCCACCACGCCCCGCTGCATCAAACTCTTTTATCAATTACTTTCAAACATTCACATGAAATAAAACAAACAAACAAAAAGACCCTCAATAAACAAATTGTTCAACATAATTTCTCTTATGCTTTAATCTTCAGAAGGAAAAGCTGATGGGCACATCACTAGGAGGCTACTAAGGAGGAACGCATACACTCTCACCAACATAAGTGCATCATGACTGTGAATGCTTACAAGCCAACCGTAAAGGTCCGTGCTTGAAATCCACGCTCTGCAGAGCAATTTGGCAGGTGACAGTGTTTGCTGTGTAAACCTGACCAGCTGAGTTCGGTTCCTGGAACTCACCTAAAAGATGGATGCACTGATGAAAACGACTGTAACCCCAGCAGCCTGTATGGGGAGAGATGAGGTAGAGACAGGAGAATCTGCCCTAACTTAGAGAACTAACTCCTCAAAGTGTGTCCTGTGCAAAGATCACAGTATCGGGCTAAAAAAGGCAACAAGCCTAATCTCAAACCTGTAGGCGGCTCCATGCGCACTGCACGCAGCCACTCTCCTGAAGGCCCTCAGACCCTAAGCTCACAGAAACTAACCTGAAGTCAGTTATTTCACTTACTATGTAATTAGCATGAAGAGCTGTTTATTTTGGTTCTATTTGTTGGAAGCCTCGAGGTACGTGCACATCAAAGGGAAGACACATTACACTGGGAGAAATTACAAGGTGTAGACCAACACTGTTAGTCAAGAAAACTTTCCATCTGCAGTAAATACTAGAGCCCAGAGGGCTTCTTCACACTGTAGAGCCAAGCCCTGCAATAGGACTCTCTTAAGCCAGTCACAGTCTAGCCAGCCTTGAAAGGAAAGCAAGTGAGCCAAGGCTGGCTCCAGGTGAGTTTGACCACTACCCCAGGACTCGGGGAGCCTTGCTAGGCAGACGCCAAGAGCAGCACAAAGAACTGGGTCCTCTCATTGAAGCCCAAGTCTGTGTCCCACCTCTAACAGTCGTCCAAACAACGGTGACATGAAAACTGGAGTGAAAGCTATCTTCATGTAGCGAAGTGTGTTTAAAACAGAGAGAAATCTCAAACCTCAATTACCAAGGTCCAGACACCTTCCTGTGACCTGGTGCCCAGTGACCAAGCGGCATAGTAATCACCCACCCATCCCTAACTCAGACCCCATCAACATGGGGAGCTTCCTGGACAGCGGAGAGGCTAACTTAAGGACTTTGGCTAAGAAAAGCTGAAAAGCTCAGGCTGGAAACAGAGCTGACCTGGCGGAGTGCTTGCCTAGCAAACATGGTGCCCTAAGTCCCTGGGCTCCACCCTCAGCAGCACACAAACCCAGCAGAGTGGCCACACATCTCTAATCCCAGGACTCAGCAGGTGCAGGTAGGACGACCACAAGTTCAAGGTCTTCCTAAGCTACATACAGAGTTTGAGGGCAGCAGGGCCACATGAGAGCCTGCCTCAGAGAAATGAGTAAGTCTCTAAAGCTGAGATAGTAGCTGATTTTTCTCCTCACACTTGAAAAACTAAAAGAGAAGGGGGGAGGACAGAGGGAGGGAGGGAGGGAGGGAAGGAGGGACTAAGGGGGGAGGGCGGGAAAGCTGAGCAGATCTCAGGAGTCACCAACTGGCTTAGAATTGCCACTTCTACTGTTTCTACAACAGTACTGTAGAAATTTCAAACGATTTTGAATTTTTAAAAAGAATCAGAGTACAAACAGCTGGAAGGGCACAAAGCCTGCACCATGAATCTTTTCTATCATTCATCTAGACAGTGTTTCTTTACCCTGCTAACAAAAATGACAAAAACTTCTCTCACTACCAAGAACAGTACCAAAAACATTAACTTTTCCTTCCTAGGCTCCTGGCCTGTAATCATGCCTCAGGCAAACTGCCCCCCAGGGCTCCCCACATCACTCGGGTCTTCTCTACAGTGCCTAGTGCACAGCCGGTCTCTCTGCTGCAGACTACAGCACCGGCAGAAGGCCACCAGCTATGGTTGTTGACTTATACACACATGGCAGATGACATTAGCTGTAGTTTCATTGTTTGGGGTCCTATACAGCAAATGACCTAGAACTTTAATACACTTAGAACTTTATATATTTTAAATCTAAAAAAAGTAAAGAGCCGAATCAAAGTTAATTTCCAAAGGGAAAGCAAAATGACAATTTTAAAAATTTCTATTAGAAGAAACAATCAGCCACAAATCTTGAGTTATCTAGAAAAGGAATACCTGGGTGCCCAGGTAAGAGACATCAAAAACTCATTACTGTATTCATATCTTAATGCTCTCCACAAAGACTAACAATATACTGTCAGGGAATATGAGAGAATAGTCTGTGCATCCAAGGCTACACAGAGAAAGCCTGTCTCAAAACACAAAAAACAAAAACAAAGGAAGTCTGTAATAGAATAATAAAAAAGCCAAGCACCTATTTCCAGACAGGTCAGAAGAAAAGTACCAGCTCTCCAAACACACAAACACAAGCATTAGTCAGCTCCTCTTTCTTGAAGTGGAAAAAATGAGGAAATAAAATGAATGATTCCACGGAGTAATAGTAATGGGCACAAAAATGGAAAAAGGGGGGGGAGCAGGGCGGGCTCCTCTACAGGAACAGACTTCCACCAGACCTTACGTGCGCAGACCGTAAGTGAATCTGTCTTACAAAATGAAAAACGGGCAGCTGTGGAAATTACAATTAAAATGAAATGTTTAACCTTGTCTCAAAAAAACAAAAAACAAAAAATAAAATGAAATGTTTAAAAGGAAGATGAAAGACAGACCTACGTGGGTAAATACCACCAGGGGAGGAGAGAGCTTGTGTGTGGTGGCGAGGAGAGCGACACAGGAAAGATGCCCAAACGGGCTTGAAGGACAATGAGAGCGCACAGCACCTACATGTCAACCAATACCGCTATACAATTTAGTACAAAGTCCAAAAAAAATCACAGACACAACACAGCATGGGGCAGTGGGGGTCTGCGTTCAAGCTGCCAGGCCAAGGCAACATGCGGGGAGCTTTACGGGGTTGTGCTGTTGGCAGGGAAGGCTGAAGGAATACACGAGAAGCTATCTAGAGGAACAAATAATATGAAGTGTAGGACTGCAACCGCGCGGGGCAGAAGGCACGTGCAGAGGGCGAAAGACCTAAGGCGACCGACCGCAGTATGCGGGAAGTCGGAGCCGAGAGAGCGCTACCATCAGCCGAACTCCCAAAGTGTAAGGAGTGGTGCACGTGGGAAGCCAGGGAGCCAGAAAACGGGTGCACTCACAGGAATGCGGCCATGGAGAAACCAGACTGAAATTCAGGGTGCAATTATCAGGATCAGAATAAAAACGAGTGTCAACCCTTCCTTCCCCCCACACCCCCCAAAAAAACCCGCATGCGATGATAAAAGGCCAAGAGGTGGGTGCAAAAAAATGTCAGTGTGCTTTACCATAACGGGGAGTAACTAAGGAGAGGGAGAATGGGGAAGAGATGACGCCTGCAGAGGAGAAGGGAGCTGACCACGGGCCTTGCCGGGGCTAGAGGGCA
The DNA here is from genome assembly GCF_903995435.1 of Acomys russatus. Lineage (NCBI taxonomy): Eukaryota > Metazoa > Chordata > Mammalia > Rodentia > Muridae > Acomys > Acomys russatus. Next base: position 65,369,052 of record NC_067151.1, read on the forward strand.
GAAGGGACAATCCACGGGGTCTGAGGGGAGTGGCAGAGGCCGGGAAACTAGGATGCCAATGGCGAGAACTTGGGGAGGGCACAGTACCGGCTAGGTCGAGAAGGGGAGAAGGCAAGGGGGTTGAGATCAGCCCAAAGGCACGGATGGGGGGACAGCGGGGAGGAGCCCTGGGGTGGTGGGCCAAGGGCACAAACTGCAAACGCCCGGAAAGCAAGAGGCTCCACGCCGGGCCGCGGGGAAGGGTGGGGGTGGCGGGGTCGCAAGCAGGCTCGAGGGCTGGGGGTGGGGGCTGAGGCCGGGGTGACAGGGTGCGGGCCGGGACAGGAGGAGGAGGGTAAGGGGTACGGGGCGTGGCGGCCGCGGTACTCACACCTCCAGGATGCGGTCCCCCTTGCGCACTCCGGCCCGGTCGGCCGCCCCTCCGGGCAGCACGGCGCTCACATGCTGCAGCGGCGCGTACAGCTCCCCGTTGATGCTCCGCAGCTGCCCGCCCTCGCTCACTTGGCCCCGCACGTTGAAGCCGTAGCCGGACTCGGACTTGACGATGCGCACGACCCGCGGGCCGCCGCCGCCTCCCCCGCCGCCGTTCCCGGCGCAGTGGAGCCCAGACCCCCCGCCGCCGCCGCCGCCTCCATTCCGGTGAGGGGCTGAGGGGTGAATCCCTTCCCCGTCCTCGTCCGCCATCTTGCGAGCAAGCGAGCCGTCCCTCGCTCGCCGCCGCCGCCGCCGCCCCCCCACCCCCGCCTCCACTTCACGCCTCCACTCCTCCTGCGCGCGCCCGCCCCCTTCGGCAGCCGCGCGACCCTGGCGCGCGCGCCCGGGCTCCGCCGAAGGCTGGAGCGAGTCGTCCGCCGCGCTGCTGCCGGGGGCGTTGGGGGGAAAAAAAGGGGGAGCAGGGGCGTGGGGAAGCGAACGGTTGGGCGCTGCGGGGCCTCCTGGGAGATGTAGTACTGGGAAGGGATGCATGACGCATCCGGGAACAAAGTCTTCTGGGAGTTGTAGTTTATTGGGCTTTGGGCTCTGGTAGAAGTTTTCCTCGGTTGGGCAGTGCGCATCTTGTTTTGTGTTGGAGACCGCGTTTCCCTGTGCAGCCCTGGCTGGGCTGGACCAGCTCTGTAGACCACCCTGGTCTCGAACTCGGAGACTTCACCTGCCTCTGCCGCCAGAGTGCTAGGTATTACGTCTGGCCACTAGCTGATTTCTGTGATCCATCACAGCCTTAAATTGCTCATTCCATTTGTATGTACTTGGCCGACGTCCCAGCAACCAAGTGTTACAACCAGATCGTGAATTTGGTTCCTTATCTCATGTATTAGGAAACGGAACCTTAGCATGACCAAAGTGAAGCGGCAGTTATGTAACGAGATTTAAAAAACTCAGTTACTTTTGCACAACTTTCTTTTCATGTATTGCAACTTCACAAAAACGACATATAGACATACAAAAAGGCATGGGGGGGGATAGGGGGTGGGGAACAACAGCCTCCATCACCAAAAACTGGATATCAGATTGGTCAATAATTTCAATCTAGCAATAGTTTTGAAGTTGCTTTTTATTTCATTTCTCCCAATAGAATAAGAGGATTCTTTGAAAACATGGCAAAACTGGGCGTGGTGGCGCACGCCTTTAATCCCAGCACTTGGGAGGAAGAGGCAGGCAGATCACTGTGAGTTCGAGGCCAGCCTGGTCTACAAAGCAAGTCCAGGACAGCCAAAAACAAAAACAAAAAAACAAGAAATGAAAAGAAAAGAAAGAAAGAAAGCATGGCAATTGATGTTTTTGGCTACGTATCAAAATATAAGCCCGATGATGTACTGAGTATCTGGCAACAGCCAGAAAGAAGAGTCAGAACAAAAATAAAGATGAAAAATGGTGACCTGAGCAGTTACAACTCCAGTCTGGTGTCAGGTTTCACCCTGCTGATAAAGTCACGAGTTAATCTGTTATGCTTAGTCGATGTAGAACACACAAGCATCTACAAACCAAAAGCAAAGGAAAGAGGATCAGCTTCAACATGCAACAGCTCTTACCCAATAAGCACCGGGCAGATAAGAACTCTGATGACTGCTCCTCTCTTAAGGGATCAGAGCCTGAGGCACTCAACCTGGAAACGTTGCCGCTCTGCAGAAAGGAGTAAAGCAGCCTTGCTCGTTGTCATGAAGGGAGACATCGCTTCATCTCTCAAAGCCACAGGCTACCACGACCCCACCCCACCCAGAACCCTGAGAAACACCCTGGGAGTAGCCAGCCAGTGGTCGTCACTGTTGGCATCCAGCAGAAGATGACTGGAAACGCCAAGGGCCATCTGTGCCAAGCACATACAGCTACCGGTTATTAACCCATCATCACATTCCCTATTTTGTAGATGAATAAAGATACACAGAGAGGTTACACAACCAAGAAGGCATGATAATTCATAAAGCCAACAGACAACCCCCTGAAAGAGTGTACAGGCTACACGGAGTTCTTAGGATTACAGGTGATAGGAGAGGTGATAGAGGAATTAAGAGATTTTGAAAAATACTGAATAGAGACACAAAGTGATTACAGTTAGAGCATACAAATGAAGGTTAAAAAAAAAAAATGGTAGCCAGGCAGTGGTAGCACATGCTTTTAATCCCAGCCCTTGGGAGGCAGAGGCATGTGTGTGGGTCTCTGAGTTTGAGGCCAGCCTTGGTTAGTTTTCAAACAATGAAATAATAAATGTAAAATAAGCTTTGCTTCAACTAATGGTGAAACTTGGTTTGAACATGAATCATTTTGTTTGGATTGAATACTGGATAAAGAGTACTGTTGCTGAGAGAACTAGTTGTTTTTGCCAAACCCACATGGTGAGACTCTGTCAAAAAATAAAAAACAAAACAAAACAAAAACCCCAGAGCTAGTTGTATTTATTTATTTATTAAAAATATACTGAAGAGGGGTTGGCTAGAGAGAGATGCTCAGTGGTTAAGAGCACTGGCTGCTCTTCCAGAGGTTCTGAATTCAACTCCCAGAAACCACATGATGGCTCACAACCATCTGTACTGAGATCTGTGTAGAGTAATGTTAATTCAGAACATGGCTGCTCTGGCAAGAGATCACATCCAAAGGCCTTCTAGGTCTCTGTGATCCAGCTGGAATAAAATGACACCTTTAATCCAGGAGATAGAGGTGAGCAGATCTGAGTTCAAGGCCAGCCTGGTATAGAGCAGGTATCAGGTAAAGAAAAGCTTAGCTCCAGTCGTGGTGATACGTGCCTTTAATCCCAAAAGAAGGTAAAGTTAGTTTGGGGAAGGAAACACCCATGTCTGAAAATGATGTCTAATTGAGTGGCAGTTTACAGAGAGAGGAGGCAGTTTTTATCAGGACAGGAATAGAGACATGGGTTGCAAAGAGAGAACTCAGGTGAAGATGGAACAAGCCAGAAAAAGAGAAGAAGCCAGAAGATTAGAACAGATTGCTGAGTTAGTTTGAGGCCAAGCAGAGCAATTCTGGGCCAAAAGAGAAGCCGGGTTATGTAAGTCAGCTGGGAGAAGAGTTTGAGCCAGAACAGTTGAGTTGAACCAGTCAGCCCAGAGTTCAGAAAGAACAAGTAAGTGTGAGCTTATTAAGCTGAAAACATTCTAGGCCTAGATTAGATTGTACAGAGGCTAGAAGCTTCCAGGACTAGGCCTAGATTAGCAGAAGGAGGCAGTAAGCCTCCCAGACATCAATTAAGCCAGGAAAATAAAAGAGTTCTTTTTACAGATCTGATGCCCTCTTCCGGCATGGAGGCATACATGCTAATAGAGCACTCATATACATAAATAAATCAAATATATATGTATATATATACATATACATACAGTGTGTGTGTATATATATACTGAATGAAGCTAAGGACGTTAGCCAGCTGGTAGGCCACTTACCTAGCATGCAGGAAGCCCCCCCTTTCCCCGTGCCCTCCCCCCTTAGATCCCTAGGAACAAATAAACAAGATGTGATGATACACTCCCAGCACTCTAAACATAGAGGCCCTAGGAGAATCAGAAGTTCAAGGTCATCATCCTCAGCTATATATCAAGGCCAAGGTGAGCCTGGGCTATAAGAGACCCTCTCTCTGTTTCTCTCTAATTATTCCTTTTTGTAAACTCTTCTCCAACTTCCGGTTTTGCAGCAGAATGACTGTGGTACTCATCTGGAAAACCAATGAGGGAAAAAGTTCGGTTGGGACAGTGCTTGCCTGGGTCCCAGCCCTCACACCACCTGTAATGCCAGCTCTGGGCAGGTAGAGGCGGGTAGAAATGTAGGCTCCAGAGCAAGTCGAAGGCTAGTCTGGCCTAGAGGCCCTGCCTTTTAAAAGCCGAGTAATTAATTAAATGAACCAGCCATGGTTGCACACCTGTAATCCTAGCACTTGGAGAGGTGAGGCAGGAGGATCACCACAAGTCTCAAAAAGGACATAATTCTAGAAAAGATCAAGCTGAAAAGAGAGGTCACTGGATCATAAAAATTAGAAATCAAAGCCGGGCATGGGGGAACACGCCTGTAATCCCAGCACTCAGGGAGGCAGAGGCAGGCGGATCTCTGTAAGTTCAAGGCCAGCCTGGTCTACAAAGCAAGCCAAGGACAGCTAGGGCTACACAGAGAAACCTGCCTCAAAACAAACAAACACACAAAAACTGTGTGTGTGTGTGTGTGTGTGAGAGAGAGAGAGAGAGAGAGAGAGAGAGAGAGAGAGAGAGAGAGAATAAGTTGCCAAGCCCATGCGGTGTTGCACGCCTGTATTTACAGCACTGGAGAAGGAGATGTGGGAGTTCAAAGCCAGCCTCACCCAGCTACATACTGAGCCATCCTGGACTACATGAAACAGTGTCTCAAACACTTAGCAGTCAAGATAGCAAAAGGCAGACCAGGAAGCAGCAGCGGTAGCTGGGCCGGAAGACAGGACAGTTAGGTCTTGGGAGGCCCAGATACTGCGGATTGTTCACGCCCGGGGAATTGAAATGTCATTCCTAAGGATTTAGGGGTCTTTGAGTGTCTACAGCAGGTTAGTCACTTTGTCAAATGTCCGCTTCAGAAACCTCAGGCTGCAGGACACGTGGAGAAAGAAGCAGCGAGACAGAGGAGAATTAATAGGATTCAAACTAGGGCAGGAGCAGTGGGGACACAAGGAGGGAGACATGGGAAAGATCTCACGGGCCACGGGACGGGGGAAGTGACAGGACACCGTGTCCCCAGGGGAGGCACCAGAAGGGAGAGGAGGTGCACAGGAGAGACGAGGTGTTCACTTGGAGCCTGGCGGACTTGAGGGGCCTGTGAGAGGCCCAAGAGGATTTGGTCATTATTTAGACTCTGGAGTCTAGGCCCCAGCGCAGGTTTGTGAGCCTTTGGCTCCGGGTGGTGACAAATGACAAACTAAGGTAGACCACACGGTGAGCGAAGATGAGTGCTGATAACAGAACCCAGGAAATCCTCTCTCTGGCCACTGTGTAGAAGACACCGGAAAGAGATGCGCGAAAGACTAAGAGAATTCGGAGACACTGGGGACTCAGACACAGTGGAGACTTGGAAGTCATCAGACTTGGACCACTCGCTGTTTGCAGAGCGCTTCTTCCCACCGAGGAGCTCAGTTTACCCTCACGGGGGCTCAGATAAGGGCGGAGCACAGGCATGCTGCTAATTAACCCAAGAACTGAACCTTGAGCCCCAGCCATTCTAGCAAGGCCAGGCCACCCTCTTTCCTCTGCCCACCTTCCTGACCGAGTGTTCTCCCTGGCTCCCGTGACCTGCAGAGGCAGCACTTTGCATCGCCCTTTTTGAGCAAGGATGCTTGGGCGGAAAGGCCACGCTCTGCTTCTGCTCACACAGCCTTCTGCTCTTAGACGTTTTGGATTTTTTGCTGCTCTGAATTCTCCTCGTCCCCTAGCTGAAATCTCCCTCCAGTTCCCTTTTCTAAATTCCCGAAGGCAGAGACAGTTCCAGATGACCGCTAATGAGTCAGCCTCTTGTGTAACCCGTCCCCCTCCCTTGAAGGAAAGTAGAACCTGTGACTTGCTTCTGGACAATAAAATAGGCCAAAGGTGACCACTGTGTCACACCCAAGATTCTTCTGAGTTACCTCATGCTCCTTCATCTCCTTTTTTTTTTTTTTTTTTTTTTTGTTTGTTTGTTTTTTTGGTTTTTCAAGACAGAGTCTCTCTGTGTTATCCTTGGCTGTCCTGGACTCACTTTGTAGACCAGGCTGGCCTCGAACTCACAGAGATCTGCCTGCCTTTGCCTCCCGAGTGCTGGGATTAAAGGCATGTGCCACCACGCCCGGCATCCTTTTTTTTTTTAAACTGTCCCCCCACCCCACCCAGACAGGGTTTCTCTGTGTAGTCTTGGCTGTCCTGGACTCACTCTGTAGACCAGGCTGGCCTTGAACTCACAACGATCCTCCTGCCTCTGCCTCCCTGAGTGCTGGGATTCCTGATGTTCCTTCCTAGCAGGACTGGTCCTGCTCACTTTGTGGAAGGCCAAGAACCATCTAGAAGGGCAGCAGCCACATATACGAAGCCACAGGGGACATCAGGACCTGAGCAGCTCTCAGGGACAGTGAGAAAATAAGTCCCTCCTTCCCGCACCCTCATGAAATTCTGCCAGCAACCACATGAACCCGTGGAAGAGGATTCAAGCTCCAAAAAAAGCAGTCCCACAGCCCTTTGATTGTAGCCATGCTAGACTTGAGGAGAGGAGCCGAACAAGCAGAGCTTGGATAGGCTCTTGACATCAAACCCACCAAGATGAGGGGCAGAACACTGCTATCTTAAGCAGCTGGGTCTAAGCAATTCAGTTACACAGCAAAAGAAAATTCAGGGCTGGAAAGATGGCTCAGAGGCTAAGGGCACTGGCTGCCCTTCCAGAGGTCCTGAGTTCAATTCCCAGCAACCACATGGAGGCTCACAATCATCTATAATGAGATCTGGTGCCCTCTTCTGGCCTGCAGGTGTACATGCAGGCAGAGCACTGTATACATCATAATAATAAATGAATCTGAGAGAGAGAGAGAGAGAGAGAGAGAGAGACAGAGAGAGAGAGAGAGAGAGAGAAGAGAGAGAGAGAAGAAAAATTAATATAACCCCTTACTGCTTGGATGGCCAGCACAGCTCCATTTAGAACGTAACAGCAACTATCTTTTGGGTTTTACCTTCCCAAGCTGATAGAAGCTTCTGGAAGACAGAGAGCTGGCTCATATGGTTAAGAACACATAACTCCAGTTCCACTGGACCCTACACCCTCTTCTGACACCCCAGGGCACCAGACACGCAAGCGGTACACAGACATACCTGCAGGCAGACCACACACACATAACGAAAAGCAGTAAGTCCCCAAGCGGTCACCTTTCTTCTGCATTCTCTCCTGTCTCACAGGCTAAGATGCTAAACCAGCCACTGACAACAGCAACAACAAAACACAACTACTGGTCAAGACTTTTTCCTGGGGCAAAGAGTGGACCTGCCCCTGAAGGTAGAGCTCCCAGTGAACGCCGGAATCAAATTAGAGTTCTGTACATACCAAGGACGGGAGCAAAAAGAGACAGGAGAGTAGATTTGGATAACCAGCCACATGGTGTCACTTCATCCCCATGTAGATACTTCAAAACAACAAAAACAAAAACAAGGGCACTCTGGCCGGGGGGGGGGGGGGGGGGGGGGTTGGGGGGGGGCGCACGCCTGTAATCCCAGCACTCGGGAGGCAGAGGCAGGCGGATCGCTGTGAGTTTGAGGCCAGCCTGGTCTACAGAGTGAGTCCAGGACAGCCAAGGCTACACAGAGAAACCCTGTCTCGAAAAACCAAAAAATACATAAATGAACCAAAAACAAAAACAAGGGCACTCTTACGAAAAAAAAAAAAAAGAGTTTAAGTTTTTAAAAAACGAAGCACATGGTATCACAAGGTAAAATCTTGAAGAGGATGCTGAGTGAAACTACCCAGTCACAAGAGACAAGTTTACAGTTACGTATCATGTGATCGTTTCTGTATGTAGTGTGGACAGACAGTGGAAAGGCAGTGGAAAGCACTTGAGGGAAAGAGGAGCAGGAAAGGAATGTTTGAGAGGAACAGAGGTTGGACTGGGAAAGGTCAAAGAGCTCCAGAGACAGTGGGAACAGGGTGGTTGCACAACACTGTGAAAGTCGTTAATGCCACAGCCACACAGTTAAAATTGGTTAAATGGAAAATCTTATGTTATCTATAACTTACCATAATCAGGGACTTTATCAGAAGGCAGAGGCAGGTGGGCCTCTGTGAGTCAGAGCTAGCCTGGTCTGCAGGCCATGACTCAGAACAACCTGGGCTACACAGAGTAAGCAGTGAAGACACTCAAGATACAAAGCAAAAGAATTATGCTGAGCTTGAAAACTGTGGTAGCTCATGGTCGTCTCTAACAGCCGTTTAGGCTGAACTTTGTTCATCTTTACCTATAAATGACAACTGTTTCCCAGAATCCCCAGGGCTTCCTTCCCAGCCTCCTGCCACCCTCCCTCTCTCCTCAGATCCTCAGCTGGCTTTCATTCCTTATTCATATTGGTTTTTTTTTTCAAAACAGGGTTTCCCTGCATAGCCTTGGCTGTCCTGGACTCGCTTTGTGGACCAGGCTGGCCTCGGACTCACAGCGATCCCGCCTGCCTCTGCTGGGATTATAGGTGTGCGCCACCTGCTTCTTATTTATTTCTATTTTAATGTATTTACTGGCAGGGCTTCTCTGTGTAGACTCGGCTGGCCTAGAACTCACTGCTCAGACTAGGTTGAGCCTCCTGCCTCTGCCTCTGGTGCTAGGATGCAGTGGTTCAAATGAGAAGGCCCCCCAGGAATTCATGTTTAAATACTTGGTCCCCAGTTGGTGGAGCTGTTTGGGACCGGATAGGGGTGTGGCCTTGTCAGAGGAGGTGTGTCGCTGGGGACATGCCATTCCTAGTTAGCTCTCTCTGCCTCAGGGTTGAGTCTGAAAATGTGAGCTCTCAGCTACTGCTTGCCTCAGCACCGTGCCTGCCTGCTGCCATGCTCGCCACCGCGGCCAGGATGGCCACGGACTGTCACCCTCTGAAATGGTAAGCCTCAAATAAACTCTTTCTTTTATGAGTTGCTTTTGTCGTGGTGTTTTTGTCACAGCAGCGGGAAAGTAACAGAGACACGTGGCTTATTATTATTATTAATTATTACAGTTCTACATTATTGCTAGTTATGTGTATGTGTGTGGGTCTCTGTGTGAATATTGGCATGACCACAGTGCCATCAGAGGCCAGAGGCCTTAGATTTCCATGGAGCTAGAGTTAGAAGTGTTGGTGAGCTGCCTGATGTGGGTGGGGGGGATTGACCTCAGGGTCCTCTGGAAGAACAGTATGTGCCCTTGGCCACTGAGCCACCTCTCCAGCCCTAGGGTTGTTTTTCTTTTTGTTGTTGTTTGTTTACTTGTTTGTTTGGTTTTGGTTTTTTGAGACAGTGTTTCTCTGTGTGACCTTGGCTGTCCTGGACTCGCTTTGTAGACCAGGCTGGCCTTGAACTCACAGAGATCCGCCTGCCTCTGCCTCCCAAGTACTGGGATTAAAGGCGTGCGCCACCACTGCCCGGCTCCTAGGGTTGTTTTTATCATCATCATCATCATCATCAGAGATGAGCTCTCAATGGTTTAAAATTCTTTGGCTAAGGCATCCTCCTGCCTCAGCCTCCCAGGTGCTGGGATTACAGGTGGGTGTTACCATGCCTGGTTACACTTTCAAAGTTGTTTTAACTAAAATGCCATTCAGGAAGCACCGTTAAATTTTTAAAATCATCATCATCACCATCTTCATAGCGCTGCAAGGGAACGCTGTCTGCAGAATGGACTGAAAAGCCACACCCACTTCCAGCTTCCTTTGGAGGTCACCTGCTCACCTATTCCTTTGTTTCCCGCCCTCTTTCAACACAGCTGGCTCACCTCACATCTATGCCCAAAGCCTCTGGGACAGAGAGGCGGAGAGAATGTCTCCAAGCCACAAAGAAGCCCAGGCACAAAGTCTGGTTGGGTACTGGCAGCTCTTGAGAAATCTATTTACTGACAACACATACGTGCTGATGTTTACAGTCCCTCAGAATTTTTCACACGAGTCAAAGCCGTGGGAGCCATACTGAGAATAGCAGCGAGGAGCTGACCCCAACCCAGACTCAGAGAGCTTGAAGTCGGTCCAGATAACCCTTCGGAAACCCAGCCTGTGTCCCATGGCCACAGCTGAGCAAAAGGCCTGTCCTACTCCAGTCTATAACCCTGCCATTATACATGGTCTGTTTAATCTAGTCACTCCCAATTTTTCTAGAAAATAGCACTGGCCCAAGCCTTCCCAGCCCGTCAGCCCCAAGCGCTGGAGCTCACCTGCGCTCCAAGAAAGCTCATTCTTGCGTTTTAACCTTCTGGAGTTAAAATAGGTTTCAATCAGCTTCTACCTAAGTTTTCTCTTCGGTTCTGGTTTGGTTTGGTTGTCTGAGACCATGTACCCTGGCTAGCCAGGAACTCACTTGGTTTTGGTTTGTGACCAAGTTCTCACTATGTAGCCTAGGCTGGCTTGGAATGCATAACCACTGTGCCTCCTCCCAGATGGCTGGATTTACAGATGCCAGCCACCCTGCCCAGCTCCAGCAGTTGCTAAGTGACATGTGCCCACCAGTGCGCAGACATTAAACATCAGCACCCACTTTTCTCTGTTCAGCTCCTGGTGCCAGGCAAGTGCCCCGAGGGCTCCCTCTAGGAGTGCTTATCTTTTCTTCTTCAGTGATCCAGGGCAGCCACCTTGTAAAACATACTGCCAGTGACAGCAGAGTCCCCTGTAGCTCTCCTAACATGGGTACAGTACCCACAAGGCACTGGGCCAGTGCTGGGATAGGGAGACAAATAACCCCTGCCCTTTAGGACTTCTCAGTCTGGCTGGAGGCAGAGAAGGAGCCGGATACTGAAGAGCGGGAGACTGTCCCGGGAGCTGGGGGAGCAGTGTAGAGGAAGAATAGCCCCGTCTGACATCCTCTGAGGAGGGGCAGAGGGACTCACCGACAGGTATCAGCTGTGGAGATTTTCTTTGGTTTTTGAAACAGGGTCTCACATACACCAGGCTGGCCCCAAATGTGTCCCATAGCTTGGTTTTCTGTGGTGCTAAGGATTGAACCCAGGGCTTTGTGCATGCTAGGTAAGCACCCTACCAACCAAACTGCATCCACGGCCCGTGTGTGTGTGTGTGTGTGTGTGTGTGTGTGTGTGTGTGTGTGTGAGAGAGAGAGAGAGAGAGAGAGAGAGAGAGAGAGAGAGAGAGAGAGAGAGAGAGACAGGGTTTCATGTAGCCTAAGCTAGCATCCAACTTGTTATGTAGCCAAGGCTGACCATGAAATCCAGATCCTACTGCGTTCACCTCTCAAGTGCTGGGATCACAGGCATGACTGGTGCAGTTGTTGGTTCTTTGACATTATTTGGGAGTGGGTGTTCCTGTCAAGTGCATCTGCGGGGATCAGAAGGCGATGTTTGGGAACAGCCTCTCGGTACCACATGGGTCCCAGGAATTGAATTCAAGTTGCTGCCTTGGCAACAAGCACCTTTACATGCTGGCTATCTCGCTGGCCCAGGGTTTTGTTTGTTTGTTTTGATTATGGTGTGAGTGTGGAGATTAAGGGACTTTCACAAGTCACTCCTCTCCTATCCTGTGGGTCCCGGGATTCAGCTCGGGCCACTAGCATTGGTGGCAGACACCTCTCCCCACTGACCCATCTCTCCTGGCCTAAGCAGGGACTGGAAGAAGACAAAAACGCCACCACCATGAAAATGTGAGGACAGGTGCTGCTGCATCTCAGAAAGCAACCTGCACAGCAGCAAAGTCCAGGAACGAAGCTAAGTGACTGAGGCTCAGTCCAGCTGTCTCCAGGGCCTGGGGTTAGGAGACTAAAACCTCTCAGCTCTGTCGTGACTGAGTGAGCCACAGTATCTTTCTAGACAGCTGTCCCACTTAAGTCTGTTCTATGGGTCTCTATAGTGTAGCTGTGGACAGCTTTGCACAGTGGCTTCTACTTTTATGTGGTACCAGGCACTGAACTCAAGTTGTTCTGCTTTTTTTTTTTTTTTTTTTTTTTTTGAGCAGGTGTTTATTATTTCTTCCTTTATTTGGGAGGGGGCGCACACATGTGGAAGGCAGGGCCTAAGTGAGTTGACTCACAGAGCCCAACCTTGAAGTCAAAATTTTCAAAAATGTGGTTTTATTTTTATGTGTGGTCTTGTGTGTGAATGTGTGTGTGTGTGTTTGCACACATGAACGTGGATGCCCATGGAGGCCACTAGAACGTGTCAGATCTCCAAGAGCTGGAGTTACAGCAGTTGTAAGCCACCCTACATGGGTGCTGGGAACTGAACTTGCCTCTTCTGTAAGAGGAGCATATGCTCTTAACCACGGGATCCATCTCTTCAGGGCCCCAGCTGTAACCCCTGATCCTCTGGCCTTCACCGCCCTCACGGGCTGGCATTACAAATACGCATGTGCTGCCCCGCCCAGCTTGAGTTGTCAGGCCGCTTGTGATTATATAAAATGTAACAGTCGGTGATTGAAACTCAAACAACCTGCCATTTGAGAGAAGAGAAACCTGGGGTTCGGATTAGTGACATTTCTCGGGGAACTTTAAGAAGAGGGGGTTAAGCACTGAGCCTTATAAATGAGATCTGTTGTTGTTGTTTTGAGACAGGGTATCTGTCATCCAACCCTGGCTGGGGCGTCCTTGAGTCCCATCCTCTTGCCCCCCTCTACTACCTCCCTAGCACCAGGACTGCAAGCACATCCTAACCTGTCCAGCTGATCTTAAAATCAGCTTTCATTTGACCAAAATGTTTACCTGCCTTTGAAACGTTCCCAGAAGTCTGCTTCTGATGACACAAGCAAACAACAAAACTAGGACAGTTATTGAGTAAAATATTTACCCTCCTATAATCCAATTTCTTTTTTTTTTAAAGATTTATTTATTATGTATACAGTATGCATCAGATCACATTAAAGATGGTTGTGAGCCACCATGTAGTTGCTGGGAATTGAACTCATAACCTCTGGAAGAGTAGTCAGTGTTCTTAACTGCTGAGCCATCTCTCCAGCCCCAATCCAATTTCTTTTTAGGCCTGGCTTTTTTTATTCTTCTAGTGCCAGACCTAATTGGCAAAAAAAAAAAAAAAAAAAAAAAAAAAAAAAATTCCCTCATCTCCTAATTCAGCTGTTTCCCTTTGCTTAAAAAAAAAAAATCATAATGGGAGGGAGGGAGGAATGGGAGGATACAAGGGATGGGATAACAAATATGAATAAATTAATAAAAAAAAAAAACCTCATAGTGGCCACCTGCCCAGGTGCTCGATGACTGCTGCCCTCTAGTGGTTCAACTTGAAAGGGACTTTTGCCCTCTCTTCCCACCACCTTTTATTTATTTATCTATTTTTTTAATAAGTAGGAGAGGTTGGGACTCAGGTAAGGACACACTGAAGTTAGAATAAGTAGCCAGGCAAGGTGTCCACACTCATTAGAGGACAGGGAAGGAGAACATGGCCACCGAAGAGCTCGGAAAGGCATGATGGCATTTAAGAACTGCGGACTTGGGGGATGGAAAGATGGTTCAGTAGTTGAGTGGTTCCTGCTCTGGCAGAGGACTGGAGCCGGGTTCCCGCCACCCGCGCCAGGGGCTCACAGTCTCTTCTAAGTCCAGCTCCAAGGAGATTCGGTGCCCCCTTCTGGTCTCTGCGGGCACCTGCATCCTGATGTACATATTCACACACAGACACTGCACAGATGTGCTGCGCAGGCCCCCACACACACATAAACAAGACACTAATACACATGCAACGGAAATAAGTAAAACCTCAAAGAAAACTGGTTTAATGTGGACTCATTGGGGATGCTCTTCAGGAGCAAAGCTCTGGCCAGCTGTGGGATCCTGGGCTCAATTCCCAGCACCCTCACATACACGTGAAGAGCTGTGGACATCGGTGAGTCAGGCGAACCAAGGGGGTCAGGAGGGCCTGGCGGAAAGCAGGGCGTCTCCCCATCGCTCACGCTCCACACCCCAATCTTCTGCTTCCAAGGAGATGCACTCTAAGCCATGCCCATTCAGGGTAGGGAATCTCTCTCCAGCTGTGGGATGCTCGCCTAAGAACAGGGACAAAGCCCCTCCTGTGCGTCCTGATGGCTGCCCGCCATTGCCCATGCCCACCCTTACCTGTGTCCACTTTGTGCCTCATTTCCTTAAAACTGTGGTGTATGCTTTCTAAGTTTTCTTTTAGGAGTGATATGTGACTTTTGCCTCTCAGCATACAGATATCTCATGGCACTACTAAGATGAATAGAAATTTGAGGACAGGTTCTCTGAATTTCCCTTGTGGCCCTATAGTCATGCCCTACACCTTTGACATATTAAATACTCAGAGATACTTATTCACAATAAAGCACATATTTCGTGTCCACAGTAAGCAGACATACTCCATGCTACACACAGTTCTTGCATTGCATATGGCTTTTTAAAATGTGATTTGCTGCATGTATTCTTGTACATGCATGTGTGCAGTGCCCACAGAGGCCAGAAGAGGGCATCAGATCCTCTGGAACTGGGGTCATGGATGACTTTGAGCCACCATGTGGGTACTGGAAACTGGACCAAGAACAAGAAGAGCTCTCTAGCAAGCCAGCCCAGAGCCATCTCTCCAACTGCCTCGCACATGGCTCTGTTCAGACCCTTGCTTCAGCTAAGAGGGAGTAAAGCACAGCGCTACCCATAGCCTATGGGGCCAGACCTCCTGTGACCCCGCTGGGTCCACACTGTCCACTTGCGCATTCTTGGACAGGAGCCTTGCTGCCTGTGTCTCAACTGCATCATCTCTCAAATGGGAAACGATGGTGCTTGGCTCACTCTTACTTAGAACACATTATCATCTTGTAAAGCTCAGAAAGTTTGTAATTTTGTTTCTGTTGGGTTGGGGTTTTTTGTTGTTGCTGTTGTTTTGGGGTTTTGTTTGTTTTGAGACGGGGGCTTCTCTGTTACACAGAGCCCTGACTGTTCTAGATTCTCCTTCTAGACCAGGCTGGCCTCGAACTCTGGACTCCCTTTGTAGACCAGGCTGGCTTTGAACTCAGAGATCCACCTGCCTCTGCCTCGCAAGTGCTGGGATTAAAGGTGTGCACCACCATGCCAGGCTGTAATTGTTTTGTTTCATGTGTATGGGTGTTTTGTCTACATAGGCACTACTTGTATGCCTAGTACCCTCAAAGGCCACCAGAGTGCTGAATACAATTGTGAGGCACCATGTAGGTGCTGGGAATCAAACCCAGGCTCCCTCCCTCTCCTCTGACAGGGTTTCTCCGTGTTGCCCTGGCTGTCCCGGACTCTCTTTGTAGACCAGGCAGGCCTCAAACTCACAGTAATCTGCCTGCCTCTGCCTCCCAAGAGCTGGGATTAAAAACCCAGGTTCTCTTAAAGAGTAGCTGGTGCTCTTAACCACTTAGTCATCTCTCAAGGCCAACAAAATTCTTTTTTGTTGTTGTTGTCATTAAAAATTATCTTTATTTTATGTTCACTGGTGTTTTGTATGCATGTGTGTTTGTATGAAGGTGTCAGATCTCCTGGAACTGGAGTTACAGATAGGCGTGAGCTGCCATGTAGGTGCTGGGAATTGAACTGTGGTCTTCTAGAAGAGCAGCCAGTGCTCTTAACTGCTGAGCCATCTCTCCAGCCCCTCTGTTCTTAATTCTTAACAGAGAATTCCTCAGACCCGTACAAAGTTCCAAGCACAGGAGTTATGGAGACATGTTTTTTAGTATGATCTTAATGAAAACAAAACTCAGGCCAGGCGTGGTGGCGCACACCTTTAATCCCAGCACTGGGGAGGCAGAGGCAGTTGGATCTCTGTGAGTTTGGCACCAGTCTGGTCTACATAGTGATTTCCAGGAGAATTAGGGCTACAGAGAGAGACTCTGTCTTAAACAAACAAACAAACAACAGAGGAAAAAAGCAAGTTCAGAACCTGGCATGGCACCACACACCTGAACTGCAGCATTCGGGAGACAGAGCTGGGTCTGCGTGAGTTCAAGGCCAGCCCGGTCTACACAGAGCTCCAGATCAGACAGGGCTACAAAGCCAGACTCTGTCTCAACAACAACAACAAACAACAGATTATTCTTAAATGTTTGGGACCGCTGGGCAGAGAGTGAATGTGAGGTAAGGCTGGTGCGTTTTGATGTTCAGGGAGATAAAAGAACTCAGGAATGCCTTCCTCTGCCCTTGTGTCTGCCCCACTGTTGCTGTTGTACAGCTTTTCACTGAGCATACTTATGGGGACAACTGTACACAGTAACACTTTGTATAAAGAAAATTTTGGAGCCAGGCGTGGTGGCGCACGCCTTTAATCCCAGCACTCTGGAGGCAGAGACAGGTGGATCTCTGTGAGTTCAAGGTCAGCCTGGTCTACAAAGCGATCCAGGATAGATAGGATCCTGTTACACAGAAAAATCCTGTCTTGAAAAAACAAAAAAACAAAAAACCAACAACAAAAAAGAAAGAAAATTTTGGCTCCTTATCTTAATTTATACTTGTAATTTGACATACAATGACAATTTAAATTGCTTCCTCAAACCACATACACACAATTTGGTTTCCGTAATTACCGTCACTTATACTTTAATTCAATATAATCCTTTTAGAGTTGGATATAATTATTTAAGATTTCACCTGGAAGAAAGAAAAAGAAAAGCAAAGCTTAAAGATGCTGAGATGTACCTCACTTTGTAGAGCCTTTGCAGGGTTTGCCCTCCACACAGATGCAAAGGCAAACAAACAAACCCCTTCCTTTGACAGAGCTCAGCCGGCCGTGAGTTAAGCTCTACAGACAGTAAGACGGTGTGCAGCTTCTGTGTCAGTTTTACACACTAGCTAGACATAAACAGACCCAAGTGTATACAAACACTGCGGCTTAACGGGAGAAACAGCATTTGAACAGTTGTTAAAATGTTGGGGGGGCGGGACTGCGAACGCCTGGATCGGCGCTCATTGTACGAATGTGCTGAAACCCTGCGTGAAGCCCCGGGAATGTACGTGACTCTCATGCACACACTACAGAAGGTTACTGTCTTAGAGTTCTGTGTGTATCATGCACACACAGGACTTAGGCTTTAACCATACACCTAAATAAACTCTAGATAAGTTAATTAAACATTATAAATTAACTGTAGAAAGACTAGGAGGAAATACAATTTACATATCAAAACCTAAAGATAACATATACTTAAAATGCTTATATTAAAGATCCTAGCACTGAAAGGATAGCTCAGTGGTTAAGAACACTAGCACTGGCTGCTACCCCAGAGGACCAGGGTTCACTCCCCAGCACCCACATGGTGGCTCACAACTGCCTGTAACTCCAGTTCTTTAGCACCTTTTCTGGTCTCTATGGGTACCAGGCACATCCATGATGCAGACATCCATGCAGGCAAAACAACCATACATATAATTTTTTATAATTTATGTATTTTTTTTATTTTATGTGCTTTGGTATTTTGCCTGCATTTATGTCTGTGTGAGGGTGTCAAATCTTGGAGTTACAGACAGTTGTGAGCTGCTACGTGGTTGCTGGGAATTGAACTCAGGACCTCTGAAAGAGCAGTCAGTGCCCTTAACTGCTGAGCCATCTCTCCAGCCCCCACATAATATTTTTGTAAAAATTTTATTGGGCTGGAGAGATGGCTCACCAGTTAAGAGCACCGTCCGCTCTTCCAGAGGGTCCCAAGTTCAGTTCCCAGCAACCACACGGTAGCTCATAACCATCTATAATGGGATCTGATGCCCTCTGATACACAGGCATACATGTAGGCGGAACATTATGTAATAAATAAATATTAAAAACATTTTTATCAAGGTCACAAAGGAAAACATTTTAGCCTAAAATTATAAACTGAATTTGTTTGTTTGTTTGTTTTTCGAGACAGGGTTTCTCTTGTAGTCCTGGCTGTCCTGGATTTGCTTTGTAGACCAGGCTGGCCACAAAGTCACAGAGAGATTGGCCTGCCTCTGCCTCCCAAGTGCTGGAAGGCAGTGCACCACCATGCCCGGCTAAACTGAATTTTTAAAGTAATGAAGTTAAAAAGACATTTAACCAATAAACACAAACAAGGTGATAGGAAAATTAACGTCTCACTAGGTCAATGACCAGGATGGTTGAAGAGAGGTCCTAGGCCTTATCCTAAAGGCATTAGCCTCCTCCCCTCCCTGTGGGGCACCAGGCCGCTGAGGATTTTGGAGGGGCTGTAGCTGTAAGGCAAGTGTGCTCTTGCCCTTGGGGTCTTGTGTTAGGTGGATAAGGTAGGAGGCAATTCAGAAGAAATGCCACTGCTGGTAAATAAAAGACGTCTTACTGGCTCAGACAGACATACTTGAAGTTCAAGTGAGACTTAGCCAGACAGAGTGATGGCTGAAGAAACTCCAGCTAATGCTAGACAGCCATCTGGGTACCCACCAGCTGTTTGTCCCCGACTCCAGTCCCTGGAAGGCAAGTTCCCAGGAACCCTGACTCAGTGACCCCCACCCAGAAGTGACCATCTACTTGGTATGACTAACTACTCCTTTCGCTTCTGTCACTTGCTCTCACAGATGCCCAAAGGTTGCTTTGAGTCGCCTTAACCACCTAACTTGGCAGAACAGAACGGTTTTTGTCGGCTTGCTTAGAGTGAAGGTCTTCACGGGGTTTTCCCCTTTAAAGGTCCTTTCCCACACCCCTCCTGGATGGCAAGCCCAAATCTGGCTCAGGGATTGTTCATCCTGCTAGAGGTTCATCAATCAACCTTTTAAGTGTACTAGGACCAAACCTAGGGTCTTTTCCCAGGGGTCACAACTCTGGGCCAGCAGCTCATGTTCTCTCCACTTCCCTCAGCACACAGGTTCGTTGCGTGCTGACCACAACAGCATGAAGTGGGAAATACAAGAGGGTGCACTGTACTGCAGTAGCATGTATTCAGTACAAATGCGGGGATGGTACAATACGGCTCAAAGTCTTAGGGACACTTACTACAGCTCTGCCAGCAGAAACACGCTGCTTCTAAGGAGGAAGAAATAAACGCTGCCGATGTTGCCCATGCTGGTGACGTGGGTCTGTCCTGCTTCCTCATTTCTCTCAGTCTTCTGCCTTCCTGTTTTCCAGATGATTTGCTTTGCTTTTCTCTCTTTCAGCCAGGCTGTATTCCCAAGTCCTTTGCATAGTCCCATGGACACATTTGAGGGTATTGCTCTTTCAGCTGAAATGCCCTCCCCTTTCAGATAGCAATTCATTTAATACTCATTTGCAGCTGGACATGGTGGTGTAGGCTTTTAAACCCAGCACCTAGGAGGCAGAGGCAGGCGGGATCTCTGAGAGTTTGAGGTCAGCTTGGCCTATATAGTGAGTTTTAGGACTGCCAGAGCTATCTCAAAAACAAAACAAAACAACACAACAACAAAACCAACTTACTTGTAGTTGATAAAAAAAAAATTGTGTAAGCCACAGTGATGGTGCACACCTTTAATCCCGGCACTTTGGAGACAGAAGCAGGTGGATCCCTGAGGTCAAGGCCAGCCAGGTCTATGTGGTGAGACCCTGTCTCAAAAAAATAATAAAGAGGAGAACGAGAGAGAGAGAGAGAGAGAGAGAGAGAGAGAGAGAGAGAGAGAGAGAGAGCGCACACTCGAGGGAGAAGGACTGAGATTAGGAGTCCTAGCTAAACCCACCTTACTGGTCTTTCCCATCACATCCCCAAAAGGCCCTCAGCTGGGCTCGCTGTCCCCCATATATGCTAACTGACTTCCAATGCTGGCTTTCTTCCTGTCCTTTCTCTTGGACCAAGATCCTCCAGGCTCAGGTGCAGCGTCATAGCCTTTCTACCTTTCAGCATCTCTCATGTTTTATTATCACCCACTTGCTCACAGGTTGGCTCCAGCGACCCAACAGAATTCTGGAAGAACATAGCACTGTCCCATAGCACTTGGCTCAAAACTGTACAAATAACAGGGGTGGGTTTTTTCAATCCTTCTTTTGCCTTCTTTTCTATCTCCTAACAATAATAATCTCTGTATTTTTTTCTTCTTTTTTTTTAAAGATTTATTTTATTGATTTTATATATATAGTATTCTGCTTCCGTGTGAAGCAGGCCAGAAGAGGGCGCCAGATCTCATTATAGATGGCTGTGAGCCACCATGTGGTTGCTGGGAATGAAACTCAGGACCTTTGGAAGAGCAGGCAGTGCTCTTAACCTCTGAGCCATCTCTCCAGCCCATATTTTTTTGTTTGTTTGTTTGTTTTTGACACAGGGTTTTTCTGTGTAGCCTTGGCTGTCCTGGACTCACTCTGTAGACCAGGCTGGCCTCGAACTCACAGAGATCCGCCTGCTTCTGCCTCCTGAGTGCTGGGATTAAAGGCGTGCGCCACCACTGCCTGGCTGCAGAAGTCCTTTTTTTTTTTTTTTCCTTTTTTTAATTGATGACCAATGTTTTGCAAAAATTCCCACCCAGTAATATATTTTACATAGCATGTCAGTTAAAACACAGAGCCACACTGACTGATACTGACAAGACAGAAAGGTCAGGCTAGGCCCAGAGCCCCAGTAACAGGGAGGAAAGGGCTGGCTGTGTGACACAGCTCACTCACAAGAACTAATGATTCCCTTCCCCTCAGCCCTCTGAGGTCCCTGTGGTTTAAGACTTGGTGACCAACACCCTGTCAGGAAATTAATTACCCTACCATCACCTACCCTCAGTCCCTTCTCCCACAGGGCTCTGGGGAAGGAGATTCTAGCGTAAAGGCTCTATGTATTTTAGAGTCCCAAGGCAGCCTCAGTGAGACGGAAGGTACTACGCTTTAAGAACCGTCTCTTTCCTCCTCAGCCTAGATAAGCATTTTCCTCAGGAAATGGGGGATCTGCAGGTCTGTGACTTAGGAGTTTCAAGGTGATGGTGCTTATAACTGGGACAGAATAGAGGAGACAATTGTCCTTGCAAAGCCAGAGCTCTACATCACTGCATGGAAAAGAGGCCAAGGGCCCCAGGCTAACATCTGTTGTTGAGTCATGCCCTGAACAGACTCCGGCCTTAGCCCAGCAGCTCTGAGGAACGAGAGAACTCAGGGAATTACACAGGCCACACAAAAACGCCGCCACTCAGAACCAGGAGCTGGCTAGGGAGGGAACACTGCTTTTCCATCCCAGAGGGCATTAGCCTCCTCTGTTAAAGTATGGTGTCAAGCGGAGCATCCAACCAGTGAGGGGACGCTTCATGGTGGAACAGTCCACTGTAAACAGTGATTTAAAACGGGGACAAGCCAGCCTGGTCTACAAAGTGAGTCCAGGATGGCCAAGGCTACACAGAGAAACCCTGTCTCGAAAAACAAAACAAAACAAAACAAAAATCAAACGGGGACAAAGCCAGGCATTGGTGTGCATACGCGTAATCCCAGCCTTGGGGGCCAAAGCAGGAGGATGGTGACTTTGAGGCTGGACCGAGTTACATAATGGGACCCCAAGAAAGACAGACACCAAGAAAATGAATAAATCATCTTTGAACCTTAAGACACCTGTCTGGCCTGGGATTCACTGTTTGTCTTGTTTTGTTTTCCGAGACAGGGTTTCTCTGTGTAGCCTTGGTTGTCCTGGACTTGTTTTGTAGACCAGACTGGCCTCGAACTCACAGTGACTCACCTGCCTCTATCTCCCAAGTGCTAGGAATAAAGGCGTGCGCCACCACCCAGCAGTGGCCTGGGATTCACTGTGCTGACCATATTCAGCCCGCCCCCCCCCCCCCCCCCCCCACCAGTGCTGTGGTTAAAGGTGCACATGGCTGCGCTCTGGGCTCTTTTTAAAATTATTTTGGTAAACTTTTATTTTGAGATAGGGTCTAACTGAGTTGACCAGACTGTCCTTAAGTTTTCAGTCCTCCTGCCTCGTCACCAAAGTGGCCGAGGCTAGCAACCTGCTCCACCTGGCTGACACAGTATGTGCTGCCAGGTTCTTTTCTGCTCAGTGCAAGGATGAAAAACAAAAAACAAACAAACAAACAGATGAAGACCTGGGATATGGGCAGTTGTTGGGGAGGCAGGGAGTGCATGCTCCCGTGGGCTTCTTTTCCCACACCAGGCTCGTAGCCCAGGTTTTTAGGAGGCTGGCAATGATGGCTGCATGCCTGGGCAACTCTTAACGCCCTCGTGGCAAAGGTCCCAAAGAGGCAGAAGTCACACCTCTCTCCGATAGCATGCAGGAGTTGGCTTAGAACACCATTAAACACAGGCCATAAAAAAGGCAGGGGCTTGCCATCCCCTTAGCTCTACCTGACATCTCTGACTGGAAAGACTGTCAAGGTGCCGAGTGGTCCCCCTCTCCCCGCGCATCCTCCCCGGCCTTGTTCTTTTCAGCAGCAGGGCACAGCGGCATCTGTGATGCCAGAGCTCACTGCCCCACCACCCCGAGCCTGGCTTCTGCTCTCCAGAACGCCTTCCACCCGCTCCCTATCTCCACCCCACATCTCTGCTCTTCCCATGTAGCCCAGCAGGCCCTGCTGCAGAGCCTCCCTTTCCTGCAGGGCAGCACACTCACCCCTGTATCCTGCAGCCAGGCCAGTCTCCTTGGCACCCTTGCCAACCCCACCCTGCTAATGTTCTGAGACAGGGCATCTGGATAGCTCTGTGCAAGCAAGACTGCCAGGGCAAGAGCAGCCTGGGAGTCGGGAGACAGATCTGGATGCCGGGTGGAAAGCCGCCTGGGTATTTTGATGCCTGTGCTGAGAAGTTGGGCTGGGGGGTGGGGGGGAGAGTGTAGGGGGGAAGGAGTTACATTCTCAGTTGGAAGGACAAAAGGGGAACCAGAGGGCCCAGGAGCCAGGGGTTGTTGCTTCCCATTTGCTTGGCCCAGAAGGGGTTGTGTAAATTCAGCTATGTCTTGTTTGGCCCTGCAGCCAACTGCCTTCCTGGCAGAAAGGAGGAGAAATATCACTGCATTAACAGAGCTTGCCAGAAACTAATAAACCCTCCGAAGAGCTGCAGTCAGCATTTCTCAGAGCTTCCCACTTCTGCAGAGGATGAGGCTGCTCGCTTCTGTACCTCTGCTGGGGCTAGTGTCCCTCCCTGCAGTCTCAGGACCCGGGATTCTGGGTAGTGCTGTTCCAAATCAGGACACAGAATGGCGAAACTCGGTGATACCGCAGGGCCTGATGGCTCATGACTTCTCTGAATGCCATAACACCCACACGTCATGGTCTGAGAGAGCTGTGACATACCTTTCAGATGTTGACAACAGGATGCCACCTTCAAGAGACGGTGTACTGTTTGCTCTTTCATCCTCTCCAAGAAGGAAAAGGAGGTCCATAGGGCAAAGAGGTATGTTAGCATAATTTATTAAAGTCACCATACAAAGACCGTGTGTCACAGACAGGAAACGAATTTGAAGGGGCACAGAGACCACACTGAGCGCCCTCATTCTGCAGAGAGACGCCTGAAGTCTCAGGACACTGTGCAGACAGAGCCAGGCCCTGGGCCGAGCCCTGACGTAGAAACACAGACTTAAGGCTTCTGGCTGTGAGTTGTAAGACTGAAGTTGTCCCCGTGGCTCTGCAGTCATGTGCCTGAACACTCTTGAGGCTACTAGGCCACACTCCGGGAAATACAATGAGCTGCAGGGTCATTGGGGTGGGATAGAGATTGTTATGGGGTACAAGGGTTCTGAGGGGTTAGAAGAACCCACCTGGGCCCCCCAAACAGTCCCAACTGTCCTATTCCGCAGACAGCACACACTCAGGGACAGACGCTAGCCCCGAGACACAGGTTGGCTCTGGAGGAATAAGTGAAAAGCAGAGATAGAGGGGAGTTAGTGCGCCCCTGGGAACCAGAACACTTCCCCCACAGTCAGGAAAACCCAAATACCTTAGCAGAAGCCTGTACAACACTGGTACTGAATCAATTATGAGATGTAAGCAAAACCAGCAATAACTTAGCAAAATAAATACAGTGGCGGTTTTGCTGGGACTGATGCAACTCGGAGGAAAGTTTTTAGCTCTGGGATAGGAAGACTGAGTTGTGCCTCTCAGGACACCGCAGGGGAAAACCCATAGCCTGGGACCTTCCAAGACAGCGAAGCCGCAAGAACTATTCGTGGCCCTAGAGAATCTTCCTGCTAAACTGCTCCCTGAATGCACATTCCTCGGTCTTCAGGAAGGCACACTAGCTAGTTTAGGTTGCCTGGCTGAGACCAGACCTGTCCAGCTAGCTCCCATTGGCTGTCTGTAGGAGGCCCTGGTCAGCACGGCACAAGGGTGGAGCCAAGTGGGAAAACAAATAGTTTGTTGTTGAGACCTGAGCTGTGTTTGCAGAAGGAACTTCGTTCCCCCGGGACACCTCCAGTCACTAGACATCTGTGCTTCCAGTCTTTCAGGCTGAGACAAATTTTGTCACTTCTCTGGACTTGACGAGGGGCTGGCTTTGGGCAGCTAGACTCCAGTGTACGCAGCAGGGGAGCTCTGGTACATGGGAAAACACTAACTGAGAGTAAGGATATTGCCTTGTTCCTGCTAGCAGGAGACCATCTTCCCAAGGTCTGCAGTGTCCCGAGGAGACAGACGCTCCCGCCCCATCTGCCAGCAAGCAGAGGACAGAAGCCTGGGGCACGAGCCCAAGACCTGGGGCCACCAGGGTAGTCGGAAAGTCAGCGTCAACGGCCTACAGGGTGGTGAGCTTCTCTGCAGGACTGAGGCGACAGCAATGGCAACTTCATCTCCTGGCAGCTCAGGTTTCTACCACTCGGATGAGAGGCAGAGGCTTAGGGCTGGGGGGCTTGGATATCCTGACACTGGAGAGAAAGGAGTAGATGGTGAGGGCTGTGCCGTTGCACCCGGCCTCCCAGAGCCTCCCCTCCCCGGTTCCATGGTGTCTCTGGAATACTACACTGCAGGGCTGGCTCATCTCATGAGCTCTTAGGTGATTTTCAGTAACATGGAGGAGAAGCTGTGGCATGACCCAGTCCTCTGGTGGCAAGGGTGGTAAAGATGGGGTGGCTAGCTACACACCTGAGGAGTGGACAGAGCTGAGGGTCTTGGTTTTCCCCCAAGATGTGAGGCCTCTTTGTGACTCTCTTAGAAACAAAAGACTCTACTCTAGAAATATGCAAATATATGTACAAATTTGCAATACACAAATATTATAAATAAAATTCACATGCAATCTTGGGATCTCATACACTTCCAGGAGCCATGAATGTTCCCTCCAGGCTAGGAAGCAGTCTATTGAACACTGACTGGAGATGGGGGCAGGAAGCTGGGCCTCGGGGAAGGAAGCTGGGCCTTGGCACAGCAAGCTTTACACAGCTCCTCAGCTCTCTCCCCTCCTCCTGGGCCCAGGCTCTGCAGGTGCTCACCTGCCCAGGTCCTCGGTCTTGGCCCGGGTCTGTGTGCTGAAGCTCCCGCGGGCCACCTGCTTCTCTATGAGATGCTCCATGCGGTCGTGCATCTCCAAGTTCTGCAAGGCAAGAGCAGGTCAGTGGGTCTCTGGGGCTGCTGAGCGCCCTGTGTAACCTGCGCGGGTGCTCCCGTTAGCCAGGGGTGTCCTTTCCCCTCATCATCTTCAGAACGGATCACTCTCTGCCTCAAGTGCCTGCTCCTCCATAACCTAGCAACCCAGTCACTTCTGGCTCCTCCTCCATGTATGTGGCTTCGTGTCTTCAGTTAAAGCAGTCTTATGCCTTTGTCAACAGCCTAGTTTTTAAAAAATTTTTTTAATTTAAATTTAATTTATGTGCATTGGTGTGAGGGTGTCAGATCTTTGGAGTTACAGATAGTTGTGAGCTGTCATGTGGGTGCTGGGAATTGAACCCGGTCCTTTGGAAGAGCAGTCAGTACTCTTAACCACTGAGCCATCTCTCCAGCCCGCCTAGTTTTTTTTAAAGTATCTGTAGCTTCTTGGTTTGTTTTTAGTTTTACTTTTTATTTATATGCATGTCTGTGTGAGTGTGTACCACATGCATCCAGGTGTCTTTGGAGTTCAGAAGAAAATGTTAGCAGCCTAGGAGCTGGGAACCGAACAGCAAGCTCTTACCTTGGAGCCATCTCTCCAGCCCAAATAATTTCAGTATTGTTTTGTTTTTCCTTAACATATCCTATCTTTAACTCTAGACCATGCTTTCTCTACATACCCTGTCTCCCACCTGTCTCCCCTATTACAGCCATCTTCACACAGTGGCTTGCAAAGTGATCTGAGGGTGGTCAACACACCAGAAGGGCTCTGCAGCAAAGCAGAGATGGGACTAGGAAGTCATCTTGATAGCTGACTGAACCCTTCACCAGAGATATGAGGAGATGCCAACCAGAGAATGTCCCCCTCCTCCTTCAAAGGCTGGCTCCACCGTCAGCAAAGCTCATTTGGTCAAAATGTGCTATGGTTGATGGCTTGTACCACAACGCTCTGCCCTCGACTGGGGATGCTGTCAGCTGCACCCTGGAAACTATCAACTCAACACTTCTAGATACTCAGTTCGGAGCAGCTGTTGGACAGGACCATGCCCCCTCCATGTGCCCAGGCTTCTCGAGAACCCAGCTCCCTGTCGGGGGCTGTCCCCCATAGACCTCAGCCTCCCCTCTGTGTGCCCAGGCTTCTCCAGAGCCCAGCTCCCTGTCGGGGGCTGTCCCCCACACAGACCTCAGCCTCTCCTCTGTGTGCCCAGGCTTCTCCAGAGCCCAGCTCCCTGTCGGGGGCTGTCCCCCACAGACCTCAGCCTCCCCTCCGTGTGCCCAGGCTTCTCCAGAGCCCAGCTCCCTGTCGGGGGCTGTCCCCCACAGACCTCAGCCTCCCCTCTGTGTGCCCAGGCTTCTCCAGAGCCCAGCTCCCTGTCAGGGGCTGTCCCCCACAGACCTCAGCCTCCCCTCCATGTGCCCAGGCTCTCCAGAGCCCAGCTCCCTGTCAGGGGCTGTCCCCCACAGACCTCAGCCTCCCCTCTGTGTGCCCAGGCTTCTCCAGAGCCCAGCTCCCTGTCAGGGGCTGTCCCCTACAGACCTCAGCCTCCAGATAGGCAATTTTCTCCTTGAGCTCTTGAATGGTGGCATCCTTCGACTGGATTACAGCCTTTGAATTCTGGAGCTGCAAAGATGTAAGAGACACAGAGTTCATCTTGCAAAGATGAGCTACACCCTCCCCAAACACCACCCTGGGTGCAGGGAAGGCAGCGGAGGCAAGAGGAGAGGTCTGCGTCTCATGGCGTCATGGTGTTTCTACAGAACCTCTCTTGTCATCATTAATGACCCCAGATGGGGGGAGCGGGGGAGAAAGGGCGGGCCAATCTCAAATCCACACCTATTCCGTTTGGTTCTGGAAAGTACAAACTGTCTATTCACTCACCTAGGGAACGTTTGCTGAGTGCTTACCGTATCACAGACACAGTTCTAGACAGTGAGAAACATGTGTAGGGAGCTGGCAGGAGGCGGGGAGGGGCCTCTCTATCCAGAGGGTAACCTTAGAGTCTCCAAACAGTTTTGCCGGCAGGCCTATCCCAACACGCTACCCTGATGCTCAGGCAGAACTCTGAGGCAGGAGATCTGCAGGAGCCACGAGGATGGATAATCTTCGCAGGTAACTGAGTTTATTATGACTCCATTACTCACTCACCGAGGAGATGTGGAGTGTAAGTGAGACCAGCCTCCCCCATCCCAACGGGAAGCCAGAAACTAGATGCAAAAACCGTGATAGGAAACAAGTGAGGAGAGCACCACCCGGAACCTAGCAACCGGCAGCCGGGACCCTCACGGGGCCACTGCCCAGAACCTAGCAACCGGCAGCGGGACCCTCACGGGGCCACTGCCCAGAACCTAGCAACCGGCAGCCAGGACCCTCACGGGGCCACTGCCCAGAACCTAGCAACCGGCACCGGGACCCTCACGGGGCCGTACCGCCTTAACTCAGGTGCCGAGGGGTGGACGCAATGACAGCACAGGCTTGGGGGTGTACACAGAGCAGCTGAGACGGGACCCCCGGTCTACCTGCTCTATCATCTGCCGAACTTTCCGCTGCTGACTCTTGAGCATATCGTCCAAGTGGTGGATCTTTTCACGAAACCCGGCCACTTCCTTTTCCAGAGCAGCAGCCCTGGGGAGAAAGACCAGGAGGCCAAGGTGAAGTCACACTTGCCACCCAGGGTGAGTCCCTGAGCCCCATGGCCTGCCTAGAGACAAGTAACCAGGCACTTTTAAAGCCTCACTGACACAGACAGGGTACGTCACTTGCATGCCACTAGGGGGCAGGGGTTTTGTGTTCCGTGGTAGGCCTGAACCAACCTTCCAAATTACTAGGATTACAGGCACAAGGCACCATGCCTTGCCAGGGGTAGGGATTTGTTTGCTTGTTTGTTTGTTTGTTTGTTTGTTGGCTTTGGGTTTTGTTTTTCAAGACAGGGTTTCTCTGTGCTGCTCTGGTTGTCATGGAACTCACTCTGTAGACCAGCCTGACCTCAAACTCAGAAATCCACCTGCCTCTGCCTCCTGAGTGCTGAATTAAAGGCGTGTACCACGTTGGCTTTTTAAAAAAAAATATTAACATTATTATTAAAATTTTTCAGTATTAAAGCCGGGAGAAAATTGGTTGTCTTGTTATTTTAAGTTTCTGATTACTTAGAAGATTTAAGTAGGAACTAGGATCACTCTAAGCAAACAAAGCCAAGATCCTCAATAAGAAACAGCTGCTCTGTCCTTAATTCTTTTTATTTCAATGATTTGTTTCTATATTCTATGTGCATTGGTGTTTTGCCTACTTGTGTGTCTGTTGGCTCTCCTGGAACTGGAGTCACAGACAGGCGTGAGCTGCAATGTGGGTGCTGGGAATTGAACCCTGGTCCTGTAGAAGAGCAGCCAGTGCTCGTAACTACTGAGCCATCTCTCCAGCCCCTCTATCCTTGATTCTTAACAGAGAATTCCTCAAACCATTATACATTTCCAAGCACAGGAGTTAAGGAAACATGTTCTACTCTACAGTACTTGGTCTTGGGTTTCCACCTTCTGACAAGAGGCTTGCAATCTGCAGAAGTGCTAAGGTCTTAGTACACTAAACAAATGGCTGGCTGGGCGTGGTGGCGCACACCTTAATCCCAGAATTCAGGAGGCAGAGGCAGGTGGATCGCTGTGAGTTCGAGGCCAGCCTGGTCTACAGAGTGAGCTCAGGACAGCCAAGGCTACACAGAGAAAACCCTGTCTCAAAAAAAAAAAAAAAGAAAGAAAAAAAAAAAAAAAAAAAAAAAAAAAAAAAAAAAAAAGAAAGAAAGAAAGAAAGAAAGAAAGAAAGAAAGAAAGAAAGAAAGAAAGAAAGAAAGAAAGAAACAAGACTGTTTGTTGCCTGGGATTTGTAGATAGTTGCAGGATGAGGGACAGTTAAAATGTTACAAACGTCAGCCCTTCTCCAGTGTCTGGGGAGGAACAGTACCTGCACATTGCAACATCCGCATACACATTTCAAGGGGACAGTATGTACCTGCTCTCTGGGGACAGCAGCACTGTGCCCTCTGACCTCACCCTATATACCACTTCATCTTGTGGTCACCTGAATCCTTTAAGAATTTATAATAATAAACTGGACGTGGTGTTGCACGCCCGTAATCTCAGCATCCAGGGGGCAGAGGCAGGCAGGTCTCTGAGTTCAAGGCCAGCCTGGTCTACAAAGTGAGTCCAGGACAGCCAAACCCTCTCTCAAAAAAGCAAAAGGAACTTATAATACTGTTTCATCAGTTCCACGAGCCACTACAACAAATTCTTGAGCCTGAGGAAGCAACTAGGAAGAACCCCAGATCACACACTCACACTTTGTAGGCCTCACACACACACACACACACACACACTTTGTAGGCAAATGGGAAAGGTAAACTGAGTGCCCTTGAGCACACTAATTTTGACTGGCAGTTAAAGTTGGGGTAAAACTGAACCTTTGACATGAGGGGCCTGCATTAGTCTGGATAGTCTCAGGCTTGTATGAGACTGTGGGACCCACAGTCAGTGTTAGGAGAGAAGAAGGTTGGCTGACATCACGGTGCTGAGTAGTAGAGAAAGCTTCCCTTAGTCACTTTTGAGGATGCCCGGAGATCCCTGAAAGACCACAGGCGCTGCTCCTTCCCAGCTCTGCCTGAAGAAATTGATAAGTACATGCTGGTACCTGGGCGGTGGTGGCACACGCCTTTATTCCCAGCACTAGGGAGGCAGAGACAAGTGGATCTCTGAGTTCGAGGCCAGCGTGCTCTACAGAGTGAGTTCCAGGACAGCCAGAGCTACACAGAGAAACCCTGTCTTGAAAAACAGAACAGAACAAAACAAAACAAAACGAAAAGAAAATGGACAGCGCTCAGGGTGGGGTGGTTACCATGCACCTGCCCCCTCATCCTCCTTGGAATTCAAACATTGTGAATCCCACCCTCAGCGCTCCACACGTGTCAAACACTATTCCAGAACATTCGTCTGGGATTATCTCACCCTTTGTTTCTCTTTTACTCTGCCCTAGGTACCTCCTACACAGAGGTGGGAGTTCTGAACGCAGCCATCCCCCAGCACCCGAAAGGGAGTGATCGTAGAGACCCCCAGCCCGTGTGCTCTGTTTCTCTTTAGTATTTGCATCCGCCTGTGTGTGTGCACCCCCTTACACCTCACCTCTACACTATGTAGGATACCTGATGCCATATAAATGCCACCCACATAACTCTTTATTGTTTGTTTTGGGGACCAATGGCAACAAAATAAGACTGTAGATATTCAGTAAAGAGACATTTCCGGTTTCCTGGGTTTTGTCTTGTTTTTTCTCTTTGAGACATGGTCTCACTGTGAAGCCCTGGATGGTCTAGATCTTGTTATGTTGACCAGGGTGGCCTAAAGTCCATAGAGATCCACCTGCCTCTGCCTCCTGGGTGCTGGGATTAAAGGCGTGGGCCCCCATTCCCAGCTCTGTTGTGGGAGTTCTGGTGTCTTTAAAAACTCAGTTGTGTTATGTAAACATGTTTCTGTTTCAACCCATGTGTGGAATATGCTGCTTCAGATTGGCCACGGCAGCAGACTATTTGCCTCCTGCAGGCTCCGAGAAGGGCATGATCTTTGCCAGCTACAGATAGTTTAATTCTGGGGACTCAGAAAGGGAATAAATGCCAGAGCCTGGAGAGGGACAGGGGTGCTCGGAAGAAGGCAGCTGCTGCTCCACCCACTGCCCCTGGGTGCTGTTGGTTCAGTTTGATGAGAAGAAGTTAAAGATGCCCTGACGACTACGACCGGACTTGCCCCAAGGAACCCAATGACCCTAACCAGCAGGAAGGAGCCTGAAGAGCCTGTCACGGGCCCTCCCCTCTAACGTTCTTTCTTTCCCTCCTGCCTAGTGTTGGGGGAGGGCTGGGAGGAAGGAAGAGGCATAAGAAACCCAAATAAAATAAATAAAAAGCACACTAATACAGCTCCAACTGTTCTCTTAAAGTTACTTTGAGGATATAACGTCAAACTAGAAAGGAGGCTACAATAAAAAAAAGGTGCCTGCGTTTTCCAAGCCAGGAAGGCCAAACCTGGGTTGTTCTAAGGAAGAGAAAAGACCCTCTGAAGACAGAGGGGCTGTGGCAGTGTCTGCTCATCTTTGCCCTTCAGGTAATGTCTGTTGAATTTGAAGAAGTCACTTATATAATGGTGAACAGACCCACTATGGCTCCCTGAGATGTTTGTTTGTTTTAGAGACAGGGTTTCTCTGTGTAGCCCTGGCTGTCCTGGACTCACTTTGTAGAGCAGGCTGGCCTCAAATTCAGAGAGATCCGCCTGCCTCTGCCTCCTGAGTGCTGGGATTAAAGGTGTGCGCCACCACTGTCCGGTGGCTCTCTGAGATTTAACTGTTTGTTGTTTATCTTTGAGCCAAATCCTGTTAAGTTGCTAGGCTGGCCTGGATCTCATGGTCCCCCTGCCTCTGCCTCCTGAGTACCTGGGACAATAGGTACAGACCACCACTACTCCATCTAGAAGGAGCGTTGTTACTTACATAGTCGCACTCTGTAACACAAGCTGGCCTTGAACTCATAGCAATCCTCCTGCCTCAGCCTTCTAAGTGCTCGGATCACAGGCATGTGCCACCATGCCCTGTCAAGGTCTCATTCGGTCCTGACAACTGAGGAAGCGCTCTTTGCTCTGAGGGTCCCACTGATCTGGAGCCTCTGATCCCCTCTCCTCATAGGAGGTTTGCCAAACTCTAACCTTGGAGGAAAAGAATGCTCAGCAATCCCTGTACAGGCCTCTGAGGACAGCAGGTGGTTCTTCGTTTCTATCTGAACTGCTTAGAGCAACAGGAAATTCTCATGATGTTCCCCGCCTGTCTCTGAAGGACTGGAGGTTTATATGACCTTCAGGAATGTCTAGTGTGTCTGCTTTAGGGGTAGGAGACGTGGAGTGACACACCCAGTGAAGCCTCCTGCACTGAGAGCCAGGACAGCCCATGCTGCCCTCCCCCGCTGCCTCCACTCTGCCCACCTTAGCTCTAAAGCCAGAAATCCTTGTCTTCAGGTCATTGCCCTCACGCTAAATGAGCTCCCTGAGGAAGGTAGCCCTCTGATCAGTGCCTGCCAGGAGAGTCTCCCCTACTGAGCACACTGAGTTAACCTGGAAGGCCTGACAGTCTGCACCACCGCAGCTTTACAGTGAACAGGGCCCTTACTTTTCTCTTTCTGCTTGGCAGTCAGCGTTCTTGGTCCGAAGCTCCTCTAGGGCCAGCTCCCCTTCCCTCACTTTCACCAGTAAGGCCTGATGCTCCTGGGTGGGACAAAAGAGAAGGCCTGTAGCAGGGGCCGCAACACCTTGGGGTAAAATGGGTAGCTTGGCTGCTACTGGGCCTGGGACAGTTGCCAGAGAGCAGCAGGCCGGGCTGGTTTGATGGGCGCCCTCCCCTGTCAGGGCTGGCCCTCTCCACTCTCAGTTTACAGAAACTTCCCAGCCTCGCCCATCTGCCCGAGGGAGAAGAGGCCTGGCATTGTGCAAGCCCACCTCCCGGCTCTGGCCAATACTGGATGGAACAGGTGGAGTGACTGGCTGCTGCTAAGAAGAGTCCTCAGAAACCCAAAAGGGCGTCTGTGTAGGGGCAGGCCGGAGGTGGGAGCAGTTTCCCCTGAGTGGAAGGAGACTGAGGCTGCATGACAGGCCTTCCGTTCCGCAAGTGCTGGAAGGCATCAGACAGGATGCGCATGGCTGCTGGGGAGGGAGTGCTCTGGGGAGCTACTAGGGAGAGAAGCCCAGGGTCCCTTCCTGCCCAGGGTGCCACCATTACCGCCTCCATGCCCAGCAAGCGCCTCTGCAGCTCCCCGACTTCTGCGGCTCTCTGCTCCACTCTGTCCTCCTCTCTCTGGAGGGCCACATTACTCTGTTCTGCCTCTCGCTGGTACCGGTTGAGTGTGACCTGTGACGCAGAAGTGTGTGTTCAACGGTGGAAGGAAAAGGGCTCGCACAGCTAAGCCTTCGAAAGGGAACCTGAGGTGGCTTCGGAGCCGGAGTGGGACAGAGGAAGCAACTGTCACTTGCACGGTGTCACTTCTCATCCCCCATCCAGGGCTGCTGTGGAGATTAACTGGCCCCTCACAGACTAACTCCATCTCCAAGGTCAATCGGCACACAGTTCACCAACACCCCCTGGCTGACATCTGACATCGTCAACACCTCCACGGCCCCCTCCAGGGCGGGCCAAGCCTAACCCAACGCTGTGGCTTCCCTACTAGTCAGAAGCAAATGGCCCAGGAGAGGCATCCCCATCCTCCCAGTTCCCTGCTCCTCCACCTCCACACCAAGGCAGCGGTCCTTCAGCCAATGAGAAACCACTCCGGAATGAACAGCAGGACTTGCAGTCGTTAGGAAGAGAAAGTGAAGAAAGAACGTGTTTGCTCTAGTTACATCTCCCGAGTCCTGCTCATCCGCAGCCCCACCGACAGCTCTTCCCAACACCTTCCTCGCCCGCCCCGGGAGGGTCTTCTCAGGCCCCGTGTATCCCTGAGCACAGTGCATGGTGGCGCCACACAGGCCTTAGTCCCTCCACACGCCCAAACAGCCACAAAGTTCCTTGAGTACAGCCTCGGTGAGCCCTAAGCGTGTTCATTTAGCCCAGTCCTTTGCCATCTCAGGTGAAGGCAGGGCCGCGGCCGTGCTGCCCCAGGTGCTTCACCATCCCCTTCTCCGATTCCCACCCACCCAGTCACCCGATCATGGCCTGGTAAAAGAATCCAGGCAAGCCCTGGGAGGCCTGGGTGACAGGAAGCAGACAGTTTGCCTGGCTCTTCCCCATCTCAGAATCAGGGCAGAGCAAGCCTTATGTAGAAACGGGTGAGGGGCCTGGCCACAGAGCACACCTGCCTCAGCCAAGCAAGGCCACTGCAAACCCCTCCTCACAGCAGGCAGCCAGAACAACAGGGGCCCATGCCTAATGACAGGAGACATTTAGGATAACTGTCAGTCTTGTCCTTCACACCCCAGGTTCAGAAAAGCAGCCTGGACAATCCTAGTCGTCCGGGCAGGTTAAGAAACCCTCAGTGCCAGGCGTTGGCCGGAAACAGGCCATCTTCGTGGGCAGGAGCTTAGAAAAGGCTCCTTTCAGTACAGAAACAGCACACGCAGGCTGACATGTGCCAGAGCGGAGTTAAAAGAGCCACGATCTAAATCTCCAACGTCTACCACAGACTAAAGATGCAAAAAGCAAACATACAACAACCAGGCTCCTCTCTCCCAGCAGCTCAGCCTGCCCTGCTCCTGCAGGAACGACGCTGACCTAAGCAGCACCTCCTGCAGGCAGGTAAACAAACTGAGATCCCCAGCCTCCCACCGGCAGCTCTTCCTTCCCAGCAGCAGTCAGAAATGACAAGTGTGTCTGAAATGCCACAACTTCTCAAAGCTTCCAAAACCCTAACCCTGCTCGGGGCTGCAGCTTCAGCCTCCTTTCCCTGTATCTTTTCCAGAGAACAGAGGAAATAGGTGGTCATCGGAGCGATACGTGAATAATTGTGTTATCTAAATTGGCCACGGTCAAATGGCTGCTTTGCTCACAAACTGGCCTTAAAACCTTCCCAAGTTGAACTATGTGTAACAGGAAAGTCTGCTTCAAAACCGAGCGCCAAGGAAAACAAAGCCTAGCTCCCTCTTGTACACCCACCCGCAGGCAGTGCTCACCACACACAGCCTCACCCAATCCAGATGCCGGGCTAGTTCAGGAATCCTTCCAACAGAACTGGAAATCGGCTCTAAGGGAAGCCGTTCCATGGGCTCCGTTTCCTCAACCTCAGGGCAGTTCACCATCCTCGGAGCTGCTCTTCATCCTCCATCTTCCTCTCAAACGTCCTGTGCTTAGGTAAGATGGCTCTGCGCATGAAGGCATTGCCAACAAAGCTTAGAGACCTGAGTTTGATGCCAAGAAGCCATGCAGTGGGAGGAAAGAACCAACCCCAGCAAAGAAGCCGGACCTCCACGCACGCACCTCCACGGACACACCACTCACTCACAACGGAAAAAGTTCCTGCTTTAGTTCCACGAACAAGAACTCAGGCCAGCCAGCCCCCGTCCACAAACTCTCAGTGAGCCTACGATGAATGCAATCCCATTGTAGCATGTTTTTATTTGTGAGTGAGCAATAACAGAAGGGTAGCTGCACACAGGACAGAAAACTGCTCAGTGCACTTCATTTTATACTCAAAGACTTTTCCATGGAGAAACGAAGACCTTGTACACTTTTGTAGACCAGACTGCCCTTGAACTCATAGAGACCCACCTGCCTCTGCCTCCCGAGTGCTGGGACTAATGGCGTGCGCCACCACACCAGGCTGACATTGCACACTCTTAATAGAAAGGGGGTTCATATTTATAGACTTTATATATTTTTTTAATTCTTCTAAAACAATCTAGATTACTGGGGTTGGTGGGGGTTTGGGCTGGTAAGATGGGTCAGCAGGGTACTGCCACCAAATCTGATGACCTGAGTTCAGCCCCCAGGACACACATGGTGGAAGGGGAGAACAGACTCCTGTAAACTGTTCTCTGACCTCCACATGCACGCCATGGCAGTGAAGTGTGCCCTACCCACCACGTGAATGAATGAACCAATGAGTGAGTGAGTGAATGAATGAATTTGTTTTGCTCTGTTTTTTTGAGACAGGGTCTCTCTGTGTAGCCTTGACTGTCCTGGACTCTCTCTGTAGACCAGGCTGGCCTCGAACTCACAGCGATCCGCCTGCTTCTGTCTTCTAAGAGCTGGGATTACAGGCGTGCACCACCATGCCCATACAGATTATTATTATTATTTTTTTTTTTTTTACAAAATCAACTATAGGACTAGAAATGTAGCTTCCTGGTAGTGTGCCTGCCTAGTGTGCATTCGATTTTCCATGACCACACACAAAAATTTTTTTAAATCAAACCAGGCATGATGACAGACCCAGCATTTGGGAAGGGAGGGACTCAGGCATGTTCAAAGCTGATCTGAGCTACACAAGGCTCTATCTCTAAAGAAATGATGGCAGAGGCTGGCGACGGCTCTGTGGAGCGCAGCACTTGCTCGTCCAGACCGAAGTTCAATGCCCATCACCTACACAGCGGTTCACAACAATCTAGAACTCCAGTTCCAGGGTTCTAATGCTCACTTCTGACCTCCTCAGGCACCGGGCACCCGTGTGACAAACATATATGCAAGCCATATACATAAAATAATGGAATCTAAAAAAAAAAAAACCCAACCCAACTATAACAATAATTAAGGTGACAAAGCCCTGTGTGTGCACTGGCATAGTTATTTCTTTGAGAAGACAGATTTATTTACTCACCCAGCCCACACTGATGAAACACCACCCTACACCATGTACCAGGCACTGGGGTTCTGTGAGCATGAGAGCAACAGGCACTGCCTACAAGGAGCCTCGGGCTCTGTGATTTTTTTTTTTTTTTCTTTTTTTTTCGAGACAGGGTTTCGCTGTGTAGCCTTGGCCATCCTGGACTCACTTTGTAGACCCGGCTGGCCTCGAACTCACAGCGATCCGCCTGCCTCTGCCTCCCGAGTGCTGGGATTAAAGGCGTGCGCCACCACGCCCGGCTCTGTGATTCTTACTATGGTCCACAGCAATAATTTCTGAATTACCTGCTGCCCCAGACCAGAACTATGCTCAACTTCAGCAGAGCAGAGAATCAAGATCTGACCTTCATGGCTAGCCCTGTGGCTCAGTGGTAGAGCACTGCCTAACATGCACGAGGCACAGACAGTTCCGTCCTCAGCACTGCAAAGAAAAACAAAACACCTGGCCTCTGAACTACGGCCAGATTTGGAGAGCAAACACCTTAATACCTAAGGAAAGCAGAGGCAGGCAGGTGAGCAAGGCTTCGCAGCCCTGCAGCTCTTCTTGGCTGGCATCCACCCAAGACAATGGAGTCCATGCTGAGAGAGTCACTGGCCCCTCATTCAGCAGCCAGTCCCTCAGGGCGCCTTCTCTCCAGATGCCAGCTCTTACCTCAAAAGCCACACGGTCCGCCTGGTGTCGCTGTTCGGCCTCCTGCAGCTTGGCCAGCAAGTCCTGCACGGTCTTCTTCAGGCTCTCGACATCTTCACTCATGCTGGTGTGCACCTAGAACCGGAGCAGACAGAGGAAGAGAAAGCCGCCTAATCTGAGACTTGGTAAGACACGGTGGCCCTGCCCCCCTGGGATTTGGACCATCTCTTGGGACCACCCTCACACAGGAAAGGGCAACCAAATGTTTTGAGTTATTTACACAAAAACATTCCCCCTTAATCCCTAAGGGTCTTGGCCAGTCTCAAATCACCCAACTATTTAGGATACAGTAACTTTTCCCTCCCCTGAGATAGGGTTTCTCTGTGTAGCCCTGTCCTGGACTCACTTTGTAGAGCAGGCTGGCCTGGAACTCACAGTGATCCTCCTGCCTCCCCCTTCCAAGGGCTGGGATCACAGGCGTGCACCACCAGCCTGGCTGACACAGTAACTTTTAAACATATCAAGGGGATAGTTTCTTTTTTGTTTTTTCAAGACAGGGTTTCTCTGTGTAACAGCCCTGGCTGCCCCGGAACTCTAGACCAGGCTGGCTTCAAACTCACAGAGATCTGTCTGCCTCTGCAGGGATTACACCCAGCCAGGAATGAATTATTTTAAAGCATTTTTACATTTATTTTGTGTGTTGGGGTGGCAATGTGTGTGCCACAGAACACGTAGGGAGGTTTCCACCTGTGGATCTCAGAGACTTCAGGACAAACCCAAACCTGGCTGCAGGCTCGGCCACTGGCTCCGTAGAATGACCCCCAGCAGAGGTGTACGTTTGCATGTGCGTGTGCGTGTGCGTGTGCGTGTGCGAGCACGCCCTGCCTTCCTGCAGGTGAGAGTCTCCTTTTGCGTTGCCGTTGCTTTAATGCAAGGCCTCCCTCTCCAGCCAGGCTGATCTGGAACTCTCTATATAGTCTTAGCTTAGCCTCAGACCTGTGGCCATCGCCTGCCCAGTCCCAGGGACAGTGGCCATCTGGCTCCCACCACATGGAGGCCGCAGCCCCAGCCCGCAGGCACCTTTTGCTGTTTTCACATTGAACGCAGGGATCAGCATAAAAAGGGCTGCTGTTGGATTGACAGGTTGAGAGCAACAGCCTGAAGCTCAGGGATCTGACGTGATGAGGCAAAGGGTGTCCCGCTGAGGTGACTGCTGGCTGTCCCTCCCAGACACACCCAACCGCAGGCTGGCGTAAGGCTGAGCAGGCGTGTAGGGTCTCGCTCTCGTTTTGCTACGAAGGCATGAAACACCGCCTAACTCCCTGAGTCTGGCGCAGACTCCGGGTCTTGCACAGTAGGAAGCGGCAAGACCCTCTTCACCCCAGCTCAGAGCTCTCACGGGGTGGAGGGAGACGCTTTGCAGCCTTCTCATTCTCCTGGCTCCCGTGCGCCTCCATCTGTACGCGTGTGGGCCGGGGAAGACCCCTCACCACACCCCATCTCACAGGCTGTCGCCAAAGTTGGGATGGCAGTATCTGGTACAGTTTGGAGCTTGTAAGAAGAATCTAGGCAGACGTTGCCAGGTGTTACTATAATTTATTACCAATAATTTATCTGCCAAATGTGGTGTGGTGCTCTGTGGAAAATGAGCAGCCCGAGCTGCACACTTAGCATTGAGCACACGGCTGGAGCCACACTTAACACCTGGACATTGATTAAGTTGCCTTGTCAACTCCTCTCCAGCCTCACTCTAGCACCTAGGCCACGTGAAAGCACGGCAACAGGCCTCCGGGTGTGTGCTGCACGCATTGCTTCAACTAGTCTTCTCAGAAGATCCTCAGAAGACGACATGGAGATATTTTTGCCATTAAAATATGTCAGACGTTCAGCTCAACAGCAGCTGTTTGATAGACATGTAAGGCCCTCGGCTTAATTCCCAGAATGCAGAGAGAGATTTTTACAATGTAACACAACACAAAACAACAAAAAGAGGAAGGTATAAAACTACATATGAGAGGAACAAATGACAAACTAGGCTTCAAGCTCACATCAGTCTCCAAAGTCCTGAGATTAGAACAGGAATGTGCCATCATTTGTGACTTAACAAACAGATTTCATACAGTAATGCGCATAGACCCTAAAAACATATTTTGAGAAAAAGCAAATTTAAAAAAAAAAAAAACAGGAAAAAAGATATAAACCCTCATGTAAAGTGAAAGCACCCGACAGCCACATTTAAAGCAATATATTAAGTATTTTATAGTTAGTGGAAAAAGAAGAAAAAACAGTTCAACCAGGGAAAGGCCTTGCTGAGCCATGATAAGCTGTGACTAATGGAGAGGTGTGATTCAGTTCTACACAGAAACACCCAACCCCAAAAAATTGGCCTTGGGGCTGGGTGTGTAGTTTAGTGGTAGAGGCCATAATTACTGAAGAGACCTAGGTTCACCGTCAGCACTAAGCAAACAGAGCCCCTTAAAAACAAAACAAACAAACAAACAAAAAGCCCCCCACCAAAGAAACAGGAGACCAAGAAATGTGGTCTGTGCTTCCACCTCAAAATTGTAACTAAGTATTTGCATGGATGAAAAGACAGAGAAAATTTTTCTCTCTGGAGAAGAGACAGAAGGACAGACAGGAAACATGGGGGAAGGACATGCAGAGAGAAAGAAACCAGGGACTCTGGAATCTGTCGGGAGACAAACCACAGAGTGCTTAGAGACACACTCGCTCTCCCAGGAGGCAGTTAAGCAAGGACACTGACGACGACAATGAACCAGGCTCACTGTTGGCCAAAATGTTTGTACATGTGACCAAATCATCTCTTCTCTCTCATCCCCCAAACCCAGACCTCAGAAAACCACTTTACAGAGGGACAAGACGGCTCCGTGGATGATGGAGTCTGCTACCACGCCTCATCAAGCCTGACACCTGGAACCCACATGGCGGAAGGACAGAGCCATTTCCTGCAAGCTGTCTTCTGAGCTCCACACACATGCACACACACAGTAAGTGAATGTAAAGAGCAGTGTTTTAAACCACCTGACAATTTCATTTACAAGAAGGAATTCTTCTTAATACAAGAAATAAACCACCTCATATAGTTTTACTTAATTTTTAAACTTAAAATTTAAGTTTTGCTTAGTCTTCAAATCATAAATCATATCCTTCAAGCAGTGTACTTAGAAAGCCACAAGATCACAAGCCGCCGCTGGAGAGACACCCAAGTTGACCGCCTGTACTGCCATGTGTGCTGTCTTCTTCCTCAGCCTCTCGCTTTCCCTGACGCCTGCACAGACGTCTGAAATGTGCACTATTCCTCATCTTTACCAATAAACTTGCTAACTTGGCTTCACTCTGACCAGCTCTGCAATTATTTTGCAGAATAGTCAGGAATCTGGCCTTTCCTCCTCAGTGGCTGCTCACAGGCAGCTTACTGCTGCCACTGACACATAGTCTAAAACTGTTAATTTTTCTTGTTTTACTTTTCTGTGTTTCTGAATTTCCAAGATTTTCTACAGTTAGTATACCTTATTATTTAACTACACAAGGTAACCAGTACCATTAAAAAAAAAAAAATGTGTATGAGTGCTCTATCTGCACACACACCTGCAGGCCAGAAGAGGACATCAGATCATATTATAGATGGTTGTGAGCCACCATGTTGTTGCTGGGAATTGAACTCAGGACCTCTGGAAGAGCGGACAGTGCTCTTAACCGCTGAGCCATCTCTCCAGCCCCACAAGTATCATGTTTTAAAATCACAGCAATAGAATGAAGGTCTATCAACTAACATGAAAAGGCTTAAATAAAGTCGGGCATGGTGGTACACACTTCTAATCCCAGCACTTTGGAGGCAGAGGCAGGAGGATCTCTGTTAGTTACAGGCCAGCCTGATCTACATGCATAGTGAGTTCCAAGACAGCCAGCACTACATAGATAGACCATGCCCCCCATCAAAATAAAATAAAATAAGACTTATACATAGGAAACAATGGCACTAGACTTTGGACAAATATTAGAACCACTTAAAGAGCTATAAAATAACCCTGATGCTGGCCCGAGATGGCTCAGCAGCTAAGGGCTCTTCCTCCCCATCCAGAGGACCATGTTGAGCTCCAACACCCACACAATAGCTCACAACTGTCTTAACCACAGTTCCAGGAGATTCAGCAGCCTCTCTCTTCTGCACACATGTGGAACACATGCGTACGTGCTGGCAAAGCACTCATCAACATTTTTTTAAAAAGGTCCTGATGCTCAGGTCACATCCCAGAACAGTCAGTCACTGCGTCTCCAGGGATGCCTCCAAAGCTCTTCAGGCTCATGCAAGGGCAGCCAAGAGACACGGCTCTAGGGGGGCCCACCCACCAACAGCGGCTGCTTCTGTGTAGTTAGCCTGGGGAGGCTTTGCCTTTTCTGCTTCTGCTGTTTGATTTTTATACCAAGTAAGTACGAGGTGGGATGGCCAGGGAGCAGACGGTGCTGCCTGCCAGCTAAGGGCTGCCCAGCATGGTCTCTCCCCAGGTGCCTACCTCGGGTGGGCTGCTGTAGAGAGCCATGGGATCCTGACTGAAGCCATTTGGCTTTTCTAGCACCACCTGTTCAAAGAGAAGCAAAACCAGGAGTTAAGAACCATTTAACTAAGCAAATAATTTTGAAGCATCGTATTTCTCAGATGCCAAACCCTACTGACCTGTAAGATGGCTCAGAGGCACCTGCCACCAAACCTGACAGAATCCACCTGGCAGAGGAGAGAACTCACCCCACAAGCCCTCCTGACACCCCCAAGTGTGTCACGGCATGAGTGAGTGCATGTATGCACGTTATGTGTGAGTGCCCATATGCATGCTATGTATACATGCTCACATGCAAAATACATGTAAAAACCTGTTT
The DNA here is from genome assembly GCF_903995435.1 of Acomys russatus. Classification (NCBI taxonomy): domain Eukaryota; kingdom Metazoa; phylum Chordata; class Mammalia; order Rodentia; family Muridae; genus Acomys; species Acomys russatus. The sequence goes on from NC_067151.1 coordinate 65,411,399, forward strand.
TCAGTCTTCAGGGAAAGAGAGAAGGAAAAGGAAGGAGGCGGAGAAGTGGGAACAAGCAGAAGAGAAGGAACAAGGAAGATTTCCAGTGCTCCATGAGAAGATTTCCAATGCTCCATGAGCAGTGTTCCATGAGCAGTGCTCCATGAGAAGATTTCCAGTGCTCCATGAGCAGACAGGAGGAAGAGGGCAGCTAGGTGGCCTTGAGAGGGTACTGGACCCAGTCGGGTGGATGGAGCAGACCTCAGGCTAAGGCCTGCAGTGGGCTGGAAAATGTGTGAGCGCATCCCTCCCAGGAATACCAGCTGCCGCTTGCCACAACCCTGAGCTCTCCCTGTGGAGGGACCCTGACAGGTTTGACAGGGTGTAAACCAAGAAAGGAAGAAGCTTTTCCTACATCAGCCGGCTCAGCGCGGACTGCTGCTTGTGCCTCCAAGGGGTCCGGGTTTTGTGGCCTGACTCTGACTGTGCACAAAAGGTTCTGGTGCCACTTGACAAGATGCCCCCCACCCCAACCCCAGCCAGGTGTGACAACTGGCCCTGATAGTGCTGCTTTCAGCCAGAGCAAATACATTTGAAAATGTCCAGCATGTAAAACCCAGTCAAGCCAGGTGCTGTGGTGTACACCTGTGATCCCAGCACTCGGGAGGCAGAGGCAGGTAGATTGCTGTGAGTTTAAGGACAGCCTGGTCTACAAAGTGAGTCTAGGACAGCCAAGGCTACACAGAGAAGCCTTGTCTTGAAAAACAAAAAGCAAGCAAGCAAGCAAGCAAACAAACAAACAAACAAAATACCCAGTCACGACAGTAAGAGCCCATCTGGAGCCAGCTGCCAGGCCACTTCTACTGTCAGAACAGGGAGGGGCCTGCTGGAGAAAGATCACCCAGCTCGAGCCAAAAGGCAAACAAAAGAGACAGAACTCTGGTCTCAGAAGCCCAGGTGAGAGGTCAAGAAGACCGCGCTCTGCTTCTGAGGACACCGCTTTCCTGGAACCTAGAGAAGGCTGGGCAGCAGAGTGTCAAAGGCCATTGATTTGGGGAAGATCGATAGCATGTGTGCTTTCTAGAAGGTAGCCGGCACTCACACGTCTGTGCTGTGATGCACCCCAGAACTGCTTCCAGCCCCTGACACCCCTTCTTTTCGGCACTGCTGCATCTCTTTTTCTGGGAATTTGCCCACTCTGACTGAACCAACCTCCTACGGGATCTTTGTGACGAGGCACTGCTGGTCAGATGAATTAATTACTGATTTGATCCAAACAATTTTAGAAGCTAAAAAGTTAAAATAGTTGAAAGAAAGTTTATGGTTGCAGTAGATGCTTTTGTGGACCTCCAGATGCCTCGTGAGGAGACAGGCTAACGACAGATTTATGACCACAGATAAGCTTTCACTCTAGAGATGGCACCACGAATCCTGGCATGCACCTTAAGAATATACAAGTTGGTTTAACCTTCCCATGAACCCACAATATAATGGGACTACAAAAAAAGTCTAAATTAAGTACAAATCTTAATGTCAAAAAATACAAACTGTTTTGTTGTAATTCCTTATACCTTGTCAGCTTATTGCATAAAATACTGTCATTCTAAATGTACTTTGTATCTGGAATGAAAGGCAGATAAAACTATTGTCCTGAACTCACCGTAAACTAAGAGATAGCTGGAAAATGTGTAGCCAGGTCAGTCTTTATTGAAAAGACATATATTCTTGTGACCTCTCCTGTTAACCTTTAGGCCTTGTCAACTTTTGTCCTTCTGAACTTATGGACTCATGTAATGGATACATAGATAAGAAAGATTTAGTTTTAATGAAAAAACATGTAACTTGCTGTATTTTAGAATTAATCTGTTTTTGCCTTTTTGACTATGAGGTAGTTCCTTTTCTGACACAGAGCGCTTTGACTCGAGAGCATAAAAGTTGTGACCAGACAATGAATAGGGTTGACATTTTTAAAAGTTTCATCCACCTTTCTTGAGTGTGTGTGTGTGTGTGTGGTGTGTGTGTGTATGTGTGTGTGTGTGAGTGTGTGGTGTGGTGTGGGGTGTATGTGTGTGTGTGTGTGGTGGGTGGTGTGTGTGTGTGTGTGTGTGGTGTGGTGTGTGTGTGTGTGTGTGTGTGTGTGGTGTGTGTGTGTGGTGTGTGTGTGTGTGGTGTGTGTGTGTGTGTGGTGTGTGGTGTGTGTGGTGTGTGTGTGTGTGTGTGTGTGTGTGGTGTGTGTGTGTGGTGTGTGTGGTGTGTGGTGTGTGTGGTGTGTGTGGTGTGTGTGTGTGTGTGGTGTGTGTGTGTGTGTGTGTGGTGTGTGTGTGTGTGGTGTGTGTGTGAGTGTGTGTGGTGTGTGTGTGAGTGTGGTGTGGTGTGTGTGTGTGTATGTGTGTGTGTGTGTGTGGTGTGTGGTGTATGTGTGTGTGTGTGTGGTGTGTGTGTGTGTGTGTGTGGTGTGTGGTGTGTGTGTGTGTGTGGTGTGTGTGTGAGTGTGTGGTGTGTGTGTGTGTGGGGTGTGGTGTGTGTGTGTGTGTGTGGTGTGTGTGTGTGTGTGTGGTGTGTGTGTGGTATGTGTGTGTGGTGTGGTGTGTGTGTGTGTGTGTGTGTGTGTGGTGTGTGTGTGGTGTGTGTGTTTGGTGTGTGGTGTGTTGGGTGGTGTGTGTGTGTGTGTGTTGGTGTGTGTGGTGTGTGGTGTGGGTGTGTGGGGTGTGGTGGTGTGGTGTATGTGTGTGTGTGTGGTGGTGTGTGGTGTTGTGTGCGTGTGTGGTGTGGTGTGTGTGTGTGTTTGTGGTGTGGGTTGTGTGTGGTGTGTGTGTGGTGTGTGGTGTGTGTGTGGGTGTGGGTGTGGTGTGTGTGTGTGTGTGTGGTGTGTGTGTGTGTGGTGTGTGGTGTGTGTGTGAGTGTGTGGTGTGGTGTGTGTGTGTGGTGTGGTGTGTGGTGTGTGTGTGTGTGTGGTGTGTGGTGTGTGTGTGAGTGTGTGGTGTGTGTGAGTGTGTGGTGTGTGTGTGTGTGGGGTGTGGTGGGTGTGGGTGTGTGTGTGAGTGTGTGGTGTGTGTGTGGTGTGGGTTTGGGGTGTGTGTGTGTGTGTGGGGTGTGTGTGTGGTGGTGTGGTGTGTGTGGTGTGTGTGTGTGTGGTGTGTGTGTGTGTGGGGTGTGGTGTGTGGTGTATGTGTGTGTGTGTGGTGTGTGGTGTGTGTGTGTGTGTGTGGTGTGGTGTGTGTGTGTGTGTGTGGTGTGTGTGTGTGTGTGTGTGTGTGTGTGGTATATGTGTGTTTGTGGTGTGTATGTGTGTGTGTGTGTGGTATGTGGGGTGTGTGTGTGTGGTGTGTGTGTGTGTGTGTGTGTGTGTGTGTGTGTGTGTGTGTGGTCTTGCTTCTTCTCTCTCTTTCTTCTCCCCCCTCCGTTCGTCGCCTCCGGGCCTCGCCCTCCGCCTCTCCGGAAAGCCGGCTGAAGCTTGCCTTAGCCTGCAGAGCTCTCCGAAGCTGCCTGCTCCTGCTCAGGGGCTGATCTCAGATTGAAGAGTCTCTTCTTACTATCCCCTGCATTTCTTTGGCTAGCAGCTGCTTTTTGCAGCCCTGGCTGCTCCTGCAGTGGTCAGTTTAAGCTTTCCTCCTGAGTCAGAGAGGAAACCCTGTCCCCTCCCCGCTTCCCAGGCCTTACTAGCTGCCTCTTGCAGTCTCCAAATTTAAAAGGTTTTAAAATTTTAGGTATAGAACATGAGAAAGAAACGTCAGTCACTGACTGACCCTAAATGAGAGACAGAGATGTCAGTCACCAGTCTGACTGACCCCAAATCGCCAATGCTGCCTCCATTTGCCTCAGTTTCCCTCCTGGACTGAGATAACTACATATACAAATGACAGACTAGATCAAGACTTCCACTGTGGCCTGAAGACACGGCAGCTCATGAGCACCTGAGCACTCTTGGCCTTCTGTGGCACTGGGCACACACATGTACATAAATACACTGGCAGGCAAACACTAATACACATAAAATAAAAGTAATAAATCTTAGCAGAGTGTGGTGGTGACACCTTTAGGCTTGAGAGGCAGAGGCTAGTGGGTCTCTGTAGGTGGGAGGCAGTCCTGGTCTACATAGCTAGCTGTAGGATAGTGAGGGCTACACAGAAAGACCTTGTCTCAAAAATAAACAAAAATAACACACAAACAAGAAAAAAGACTTCCATTTCTACTTAAGCTCCCCCAAGTTCAGCAAAATCAACTTACAAGAAGTTTGGACGAACAGGTGACTGTCTATGGCTAGGTGCTGGGAACCCCATCTCTGAGAGTTCTCAGGAAGCCAGCTCCCCAACACACCCTCCCTTCCCAGCCACGCTGTCAGAGTACCTGCATTTCCTGCTGACGCTGAGGGTCTTCCGAATTCCTGTCAAGCTTGCTACTTATATCCTCCCGAAGCTTCTGCAGACAGTTCCTGGCCTGGAACAAGAGGGCCAGACACTTGAGAGTCAGGGCAGGGACCCTAAACAACCCTTGGGCCACACCCCCCACCCATACCACTTTCACTCTGGCATTGTTCTACACAGTGGCTGCAGACAGAGGACTTGTGCTCAACTGGGGTGACAACCCTGTCTCTCCTGTACAAACAGGACAAGTCAATCCCCTCCTGTGGCAATGCTGACATGCTAGTTCAGTTTCAGTTGTTTTGTTTGTTTGTTTGTTGGCTTTTCGAGGGTGTCTCTGTATATCTCTGGCTGTCCTGGAACTCACTCTACACCAGGCTGGCCTCGAACTCACAGCGATCCGCCTGCCTCTGCCTCCCAAGTGCTGGGATTAAAGGTGTGCGCCACCACTGCCTGGCTGGCATGCTAGTTGAAAAGACACATGACACAAAAGATAAATAAGATGGGTAGCATGGAGTCCAGTGGAAAGTGCTAAGGAGAAGCACAAGCCAGGTGGGGGCTGGGAAACACTGGGGAACGTCCTGACCATTCAGACCAGGGAGCTCACAGAGGTGGCTAGGTGCAGGGCACTTAATTCTTTGTTCACTTATTGGTTAGATCCAAAAGGTCAAAAATGTTATGTGTCAGCACTCAGGAAGCAGAGGTAGAGAGGTAGGCACATCTCTATGAGTTCAAGGCCAGTGTGGTCTGCATCGAGTCCCAGGAAAGCCAGGCCTCCACAGAGACATCCTGTCTCGAAAAACAAATAACAAATAAACACACACACACACTAAGAGACAAACACACACACACACACAATTTGACAAATAGGCGGGCATGGGGAACTTTAGTGACAATAAAAGGAACAGAAAAAAAAAAAAAAAGACATCAGAACCCATAAAAGACGGCAGCCCCAAAAATGTAAGGTTCAGGGAATGTAGGTGCTCCCGCCGGGAGGGCCCGCACCTCCTGGATGTACTGGACCTCACTCTTCAGCTGGTTGATGGTCTTCTCCTGCATCATCTTGTCTCCGGACCGCCCTCTCAAGTACACCTGCAGCAAAGGACGGCACTGTCAGCTAAGGGACATGTAGCCCATCCCAGAAGGAAGGACACCCTGGTACCACCAATTCACCAGGGGACGATTTGGCAACCCGGTTTGGCAGAGTGAACAGTGGACTCCTAACACTCAGTGTAGGAGTGCTGGGGTTTACACAGGTGAGGCAAGCACTACCAACTGAGCTACAGCCCAGCCCAGAGTGTCACTGTTGGACCTACTCAATCTGCTCCTAGAAGTTTGTCCTAACACGGCAAACCCAGCCGCACAATACACAACCACACCAGTACGAATGTGGCTTGATGGAAAAGCAGCGGGGAGGGTGAACTCTGCCTCAGCCCTGCAGCGGCCATGGAAAGAGGGCCGCAAGAGTACGCCGGGCTCTCCTCAGCACACTAGCATTTTCCAGCTGAGGAAATGGCACATTTGTGTTCAGCCAAGCATTAGATATGGTTGCAAAAAATGAAAATAGACAAAATGTCCAACAATAAGTTATTAATTCAATAAATTAAAGTAAATCTTAAAAGGAATATTATGTAGTCATTAAAATGCCAGATACTTATAGACACAGATGTGTCGTTAAATGTGGAAGGAAACGGTAGGGCAGAGTATACTAACACAATTTCATTTTCTCTTTTAAAGAAGTGCACACAGAGCCAGGCGTGGTGGCACACACCTTTAATCCCAGCACTCGGGAGGCAGAGGCAGGCGGATCGCTGTGAGTTCGAGGCCAGCCTGGTCTACAAAGGGAGTCCAGGACAGCCAAGGCTACACAGAGAAACCCTGTCTCCAAAAACAAGAAGAAGAAGAGGAGGAGGAGGAGGAGGAGCAGCACATATATATCTGGGAGGGTGTACAGCAAGATGCTGACAGTGGTTACCCTGCTAGATTATGGGGTAGCTTTGCCTTCTCCAAGAAGCACGCAATTACTTAGAGTAAGGAAAATAAATAAAGTAATTACAGGCATCCAGTTTGGAAAGGAAGAAGTACAACAATTCCTATTTGCAGACGATACAACCTTACAGCGAGAACAGCCAAGAAACCCCATGGGACGGCAAGTGGAGAGCCACAGGGCTGAGGGACACTCACTACCCCGATGTGCAAACCGGGTGTCCTCCTGCACTTCAGCAATTAGCAATCCAGAGATGAAATCTCATTTGTGGGAGCTGGAGAGACAACGACTCCATGGCCTAGAGCATTTCTCTGACGCCATGGGGACTGGAATTCACAGTCTGGCACAAGGTGACAAGCCAGCTTCTCCACAAGTGCCTGTGGCCTCAGCTCCAAGTCGGGCACAGATGGAAGGTTGCCAGGTTTACTGGCTTACAATTTAGCTGAGAAAGCACAGGCCTCAGGTTTAGGACGAGACCCGTGCCTCAAGGAAAAAGGCAGACAGTGGCATAAGACACCCAATGGCCTCCTCTGATCTTTGTGTATGTGCGCAGGCACACAGGCACATGCACCCCTCCCCATGCACACACGCACACATGCACTCACACATGCACACATGCACCCCTCCCCATACACACATGCACACATGCACTCACACATGCACACATGCACTCACACATGCACACATGCACCCCTCCCCATACACACACGCACACATGCACACATGCACTCACACATGCACACAAAATATGTTAATAAAACAATAAGCAAAATTCCATTTACAGCTGGGTGTGGTAGCTCACACTTGTAATCCTATCACTGTGGAGGTTGAAACAGGAGTTTCTGGCTAGTCTGAACTACAAAGTGAAATCCTATCTTAAAATACTAAAAGATTCCAAAGCTAGGTATAGCGGTGTACACTTCTGAACCCAGCAGAGGAGGCAGAGCCAGGAGAACCAAGAGTTGAGGCCAACCTGGGCTACACAGCAAGTTCCAGGTTAGCCCAGCCTATAATGTAAGACCTTCCTTATCTAAAATATATAGCAAAGTGAGGGGCTGGGAGCAACAATTAACAACACCTGTTCTTGCAGAGGACACAGGTTTGAATTCCAGCACCCGCACAGCAACTTACAACCACCCGTGCCCAGGGCATCCCGACGCCCTCTTCTGAGCCATGTGGGCTGTTGGGGGTTGGTCTGTGCTGTATGTATTCTGATGCCTAATTCCGGGACCCAAGATCTGGTTGCAATCCAGATGACTCCATTCTCCATGTACACCAAACATTTGCTCCCCAGTTATCTCTGATTGGTTAATAAAGGAAGGGTGGACAGCCTGTAACTGGGGTCTCAGGTAGGGACCACGAGGCCAACAGAGGAGAAAGGAAAGGAGTGGATGGGGACAGGGGACGTCACCTGATGAAACAGACGCAGCCCAGACAGGACAAATGTTGGCAAGCAGCCTGGGGTGTGTGGCTGGGAAGCAGTCAGACTAGCTTAGAAAATTAGTTTAAATCGTACCTGCCCAGTTATGATGCTTGAGCTTGTTAAATAAATCCACAAGTCTTTGTCTCAACTGTTTGGGAGCAGGGTTAGAAGAGTCCTCTAAAGCTAATGAACAGTCAACAACAGTGGGCACCACGTGTACACGTAGTACACAGGCATAAATGCAAGCAAAACACTCATGCATACAGAATAAAATAAATAAGCCTAAAATAAATATTTTTAAATAGCAACCTTGGCTGTCCTGGACTCTCTGTAGACCAGGCTGGCCTTGAATTCACAGAGATCCGCCTGCTACTGCCCCCTGAGTGCTGGGATTACAGTCGTGTGCCACCATACCTGACCTCGTTTCTATTTTGAGATTTACCACTAGTTGTTGTTTAAAAAAAAAAAAAAAAAAAAAAAAAAGATAAAGAAAACCTTTTAAAAAATTAACTTCATAATTTACCCCGTCTTTCTGCACAGGAAAACTCAGAAAGCAATCCCTCCCAATCTGACCAACAGACTCGACACAGTTCCAAATATAGACACTCTAGTTTGCTTCTTTGCAGAAACTGGTAACCTGAGCCTAAAATTCACAGAGAAATATTAAGGAGCCCTGGGTATTGACCAAAAAAACCTAAACAAAAAGACAAGTTCATAATTAGCAATCACTGCTCAGGATGGTATGCCAAATGAACTGATGGGCGGAGTAGAAGGAAACAAGTCACAGTTGCTGATTCCATACATAGCAGTGTCCCCAATAGGTAAGTCCAGAGAGACACTGAGCTGCAGCCATGCCTGGAGGAGTGCTCTGGGAGCCAGGCCTGGAGGAGTGCTCTGGGAGCCAGGCCTGGAGGAGTGCTCTGGGAGCCAGGCCTGGAGGAGTGCTCTGGGAGCCAGGCCTGGAGGAGTGCTCTGGGAGCCAGGCCTGGAGGAGTGCTCTGGGAGCCAGGCCTGGAGGAGTGCTCTGGGAGCCTGGCCTGGAGGAGTGCTCTGGGAGCCTGGCCTGGAGGAGTGCTCTGAAGCCAGGCTTAGAGGAGTGCTCTGGAGCCTGGCCTGGAGGAGTGCTCTGGAGCCTGGCCTGGAGGAGTGCTCTGGCAGCCTGGCCTGGCGGAGTGCTCTGGAGCCAGGCCTGGAGGAGTGCTCTGGGAGCCGGGCCTGGAGGAGTGCTCTGGGAGCCAGGCCTGGAGGAGTGCTCTGGGAGCCAGGCCTGGAGGAGTGCTCTGGGAGCCAGGCCTGGAGGAGTGCTCTGGGAGCCAGGCCTGGAGGAGTGCTCTGGGAGCCAGGCCTGGAGGAGTGCTCTGGGAGCCAGGCCTGGAGGAGTGCTCTGGGAGCCTGGCCTGGAGGAGTGCTCTGAAGCCAGGCTTGGAGGAGTGCTCTGGAGCCACACCTGGAGGAGTGCTCTGGAGCCTGGCCTGGAGGAGTGCTCTGGGAGCCTGGCCTGGAGGAGTGCTCTGGAGCCAGGCCTGGAGGAGTGGTCTGGGAGCCGGGCCTGGAGGAGTGCTCTGGAGCCGGGCCTGGAGGAGTGCTCTGGGAGCCGGGCCTGGAGGAGTGCTCTGGAGCCAGGCCTGGAGGAGTGCTCTGGGAGCCAGGCCTGGAGGAGTGCTCTGGGAGCCAGGCCTGGAGGAGTGCTCTGGGAGCCAGCCTGGAGGAGTGCTCTGGGAGCCAGGCCTGGAGGAGTGCTCTGGGAGCCAGGCCTGGAGGAGTGCTCTGGGAGCCTGGCCTGGAGGAGTGCTCTGGAGCCAGCCTGGAGGAGTGCTCTGGGAGCCAGGCCTGGAGGAGTGCTCTGGAGCCAGGCCTGGAGGAGTGCTCTGGGAGCCAGGCTTGGAGGAGTGCTCTGGAGCCACACCTGGAGGAGTGCTCTGGGAGCCTGGCCTGGAGGAGTGCTCTGGAGCCAGGCCTGGAGGAGTGGTCTGGGAGCCGGGCCTGGAGTAGTGCTCTGGAGCCAGGCCTGGAGGAGTGCTCTGGGAGCCGGGCCTGGAGTAGTGCTCTGGAGGCAGGCCTGGAGGAGTGCTCTGGGAGCCAGGCCTGGAGGAGTGCTCTGAAGCCAGGCTTGGAGGAGTGCTCTGGAGCCAGGCCTGGAGGAGTGCTCTGGAGCCAGGCCTGGAGGAGTGCTCTGGGAGCCGGGCCTGGAGGAGTGCTCTGGAGCCAGGCCTGGAGGAGTGCTCTGGGAGCCAGGCCTGGAGGAGTGCTCTGGGAGCCAGGCCTGGAGGAGTGCTCTGGGAGGCCAGGCCTGGAGGAGTGCTCTGGAGCCAGGCCTGGAGGAGTGCTCTGGAGCCAGGCCTGGAGGAGTGCTCTGGGAGCCTGGCCTGGAGGAGTGCTCTGGGAGCCAGGCCTGGAGGAGTGCTCTGGAGCCAGGCCTGGAGGAGTGCTCTGGGAGCCAGGCCTGGAGGAGTGCTCTGGGAGCCCGGCCTGGAGGAGTGCTCTGGAGCCAGGCCTGGAGGAGTGCTCTGGAGCCAGGCCTGGAGGAGTGCTCTGGAGCCAGGCCTGGAGGAGTGCTCTGGGAGCCGGGCCTGGAGGAGTGCTCTGGGAGCCTGGCCTGGAGGAGTGCTCTGGAGCCAGGCCTGGAGGAGTGCTCTGGAGCCAGGCCTGGAGGAGTGCTCTGGAGCCAGGCCTGGAGGAGTGGTCTGCTTTGGGAGCCAGGCTGGTGGTATACATCTGAAGTTCCAAGGCTCAGGAAGCCAGGCAGGAGGAATATTGCAAGTCTGAGACAAAACTTTACTACACAGACCTGGTCTTTAATTAATTAATGAAGAAAGAAAGAAGGAACGAACCCTGGACTGTGAAGTGGTGATGTCTGTAGAACCCTATGGCTCTACCAAACACCAGGACTGACTACTGTAACTGACTTCGCTATGTCAGGGGTGGATTATCTAACTACATATTACATTCTAACGTTATTTTTACTTTTTTAAAAAGTAGTTTTAATTAAAAAATTACTTTCTACTTACATGTGCACTGGAGTTTTGCCAGCATGTATGTCTGTACAGCACCACATGTGTCAGGTGCCTACAAGGCCAGAAGAGGGCATTAGCTCTCCCGGAACAGAGTTACAGACAGTTGTGAGCCACCATGTGGGACCTGGGAAGTGACCCTGGATCCTTTGGAAGAACTGCCAGTGGTCTCAACCTCTAAGCCATTTCTCCTGCCACCTATTTAAAAATTCCTAATTATGTGTATGCATTTATGTTTGTAAGAGACTGCACATGAGTGCAGGTGCCTAGGGAGGCCAGAAGAGGGCAGCAGATCCCTTGGTGCTGGAGTTACAGGTAGTTTTGAGACTTGACATGGTTGGTGCTGGAAACCCTACTTAAGAGGTCCTCTGCAAGAGCAGGAAGTGCTTAACCACTAAGCCACCTCCCCTTCCTGCTCAGGAGGAAGGAAGGAAAGAAGGAAAGAAGGAAGGAAGGAAGGAAGGAAGGAAGGAAGGAAGGAAGGAAGGAAGGAAGGAAGGAAAACTGTTCATCCCCAATCCTGGTCCGGCCGACTCTGGAATTTGGGTGGGATGAGATGAGCAAGAGCTAGCATCCCCCTCCTCTTCCTCTCAGTCAGCGCTGTCAGCCAACAGCCCCCTTCTCGTACTGCAGGGAGAAAGCTGAAAGAAAAGGGGAAAGTGGATCGAGCTCACCTTAAGGATCTCCTCGTGGCCGTCATGGGACTCCACCAGTTCCGACGCCAGAGAGTGCCCTGAGGAGGGCCCAGACACCATGGCGTAGGTCTTCCTGCCCACCTGCCAGAGAGACAGACAGAAGTGACTCAGAAGCCACGCGGCAACAAGAGCCTCCTGCCCTCAACCCACACAGAGCCCGACAAGAAGCGTCAGGCTGGTTTCTGTCCCCTGCAAGAGCAGCCACACAGACACAAGGACACAGGGCAGGGAACGTTAGGAGGAAACTTGGGTTGGCTTTAGTTTTAGTGGGGGTCTCCCCCTTCCCAAAGCACGAGGCTCAGCTAGCCGGGTGTGTCTGAAAGGAGATGCTCTCAGGCTTGCACAACAGAGGTGGCTGCAGGCACCGCTGGGATGAGGGTCAGCAGCAAGGACGCGCTGGCTGCGAGGAAGTCCTGCCACAACAGACAGCTCCGCACCTCTGTGGTATGTGCTCAAGTCCGTGTCCTGCCAGTCCACTCTGGAGACCCAGCTTGAGAATGTCCATGCCACCCTAACAACGACAACAGCAACAGTGCTCCTCGCCTCTCAAGCCTACAAGAGCAACCAGCCTGGGTACTGGCACATCCCTTAAGAGGCCTCTGTCCCTCACACATGAGAATGACTGTACAAGCGTATGGCCCCACGTGGCTCCAGGGACATAGCTTGACTCTCAGATCACAGGAGTATAGGACATGGATTACTCACCCCCAGAGAGTGGAGAAATTACCCTGAACTGTCATTTCCAAGCCAGTTTGTTTGTTTGTTTGTTTGTTTGGAGACCAGGTCTCATGTTGCGCAGGACAGCCCTGAACAGATTTCCCGGCCCCACTTCGCCAGTGCTAAGATCAAAGGTGTACACCAGGGCACTTGGCTCTTGACGACAGAATGTCTGCTTCTGACAAGCAGCCACGAATTTTTTGAAGCCTAGGAGAGCCTTCTAGAACCAAACAAGAAGGATGCACCTGAGTCCTAAATTGGAAATGGAGGCACACACATAGATACATACATAGATACACACACACAGAAACACACAGCCCTGTAATTTTAGCACTTAACAGCTGAGGCAGAAAGAACGTCAGTTCAAGGCCAACCTGGAGCACTCAAAGTAAGGCATGTCCAAAAAACCAAAACAAGCAAACAGCAAACAACAAAACAAAAACACAAATCCAACTGGGCCTCTCTCAGCCATATGGAAATTATCCAAGTTACAGAAGGCAAGATAACTAATCTAATTTCAAAGGACAAAGCCGAGTTTCTTTTCTAACTCCGGGTAGATTATGCACCGGTGGGAACAACTAAAAACCTTAGAGAGGAAAATGAAAGCGAGAGAAAAGTAGGAGGCTAGAAATTTAGGATGCACGAGGGACATGGCCATGCTGGGCTAGTTTGAATGGGAAAAAACAAGGGCTTGAACGGTCAGTGTGACACAACAGCATGAGGGTGGAGAGAGGACAGACATTCCTCTCTGCCCTTTCCTTCTGTTTCTCTCACACTGCTGAAGATGGAACCCAAGCTAGCTGCTCATGTTAGCACTCTACTGCTCAACTGCACCCCAAACCTCAGAAGATGGGTGCCCTGGGCATTAAGGATGAAAGCAACCTTGAACTAGTGGTGGGAGGCACAAGATCTGAGTTTGAGGTCAGACGAGTCCACACAGCAAGTTCCAGGCCACAGAGCTAAAGGAAGATCCTGTCTCAAAATAAATGAATTAAATAAATAAACATTTTAAAAAATACTTAAAGAAGAAAGAAACAAGCAATTAGCAGACCCAGTAAGATCGCTCAGCACGTAAAGGCCATTGCCACCAAACCTGGTGACCTAGTTCAATTCCCATGGTCCACATGGTCCAAGGAGAGAACCAATTCCTGTAAGGTGCCCTCTGACCTCCATGCATGAACATGCTCTCTCCCCACAAATATATAAACGAAAGAAAGAAAGGTCTCACTATGTAGCCCTGGCTGCCCCAAACTCACTATTTAGATCAGGCCGTCCTTGAAGGCACAGAGATCTACCTGACTCCACCTTATTTTCTGAGACGAAGGTAACTTGCTGAACCTGAGGGCTCACCAATTTTGCCAGGTTGGAAAGCCAGCTAAGCACGCCCAAATCCTCCTGTCTCCACTCTCTAGCACTGAGATGACGGCACCATGAATCAGACTCAGGTTCTCATGACTTCATGGCAAGCACTTCACCCAGCTCCAGGAGGTGTGTGTGTGTTTGTTTTGGAGGATTTTTTTAATGCTATGTGAGTGCTTTTCTTGCAGATTCGCATGTGTACTATTTGTGTGCAGTGCCTGTGGAGGCCAGAAGAGGGCACCAAATCACCTGGAATTTAAGTTAAAGGCAGTTGTGAGCCATCATGTGGGTGCTGGGAACCAAACCTCTCTAAGGTCCTGTGCAAGAGCAGCCAGTGCTCGACATTCTGAGCATCTCTCCAGCCTCCTTGCTCCAGTTTTTTGTTTTTCTTTAAGGGCCCATTCTTACCACAAAAACGCTATGTGAGGCAGTGCATATGCTGACTAGCCAAATCTTATCGTTCCACACTGGACACATACTTCAAGTAATACCTACACTTGTATCTGTCCTTTGAAAAGCATGTTATGTCAGTGTGACAGCACACGCCTTTTTGAGACAAGTTCTCATTATGTAGCCTAGGATTTGCTGCGCAGAGCAAGCTGGCCTTGAATTCGCAGACATCTGTCTTTGTGGCTGAGATTAGAGGCATGCAATGCCAACCTCAATCAGGAAAACTAAGACAGTTCTTTAGTAAACGTTCATCTTACCAGCTAGTAAAGAGGGATGAAGATTTGCAAAGTGTGATGGCTGGTTTTAATTGTCAGCTTCACACAATCAAGAACACCTGGGTGTGGGGCATGTGACCCGTGCAACTGGGGAGACTGGCCTGAAGCAACAGTGAGGTTGAGATGTGTCCAAACCCCAAAAATCTCAATCTTGAGATCATCAGGGATAAAGATGGCTCCCCCTGCCCCGCCGTTCTGTGCCTGTGTGCCCCAGTGCACAGTCTTGTGACACTCCCACCTCTACCACCCTTGAGGTAGTCACGCAGCCTGGTGACCAGGACGTGTCCAGCTAGCACCTGAAATTCCTCTCCATGCGAATGAAGCATTCTCAGCACCTCAGCCCCAGCCAATGATGTACACTCACCCCAAAAGCCCCTGTGCACCTCCCCAAGGTTTATATAGCTCTTATTCCCACCACCAATAAGGAGAGCTGCGTCACTGAAAGAACAGTACCCTAGAAGGTGCCCCCCAAATCACTGCCCAATCAGCATCCTCTGACCCACTTGCCTTTGAGTCCAGCACCTACCTGTACGCACCATTGCCGAGACACCCCAAGGGAGGAAGCAGACCCCAGGCTTCGGAATGACACTGGGAAAGGAGTCTCAATCAGAACTGTCTGCATTCAGACAGCATGTGGCAATCAGGAAGCCAAGGCAGGAAGCCAAGGCCAGCCTGGCCGACAGAGTTGAGTGCCAGGACAGCCAGGGCTGCACAGAGAAACCCTGGCTGGAAAAGCCAGAAACAGCAATAACAAAAGCATGGTATTTGTGTGCTGGAGCTATAGCTCACTTGGTGGAGTGCCTGACTAGGATGGATGAAGTCCCAGCGTCATTACCAGCACTGCATGAGCCCTGGCATGCTGAGGATATCTGTAATCCTAGCACCTGAGAAGAAACAGGGCAAAGCACAAGCCTGGGCTACACAGTGAAGTCCCTGCCCCCAAAGACAATGAGTCAGACATTTCTAAAATCCCTGTAGCTATCAAAAGAATAAAGAAGCACTACGAACAACTCTGAACATAAATTTGGTCATTTAGATTAAATGGATCAATTCCTAGAGAGAGAGAGCGCGGAGTTGGGGGGGGAGGAAAAACAGCAAAACCAAAACACCTACCGCTGTGAGCCACCCAATCCTATGAATAATGTGGGACCAGCGCACAGTCGGGTTTATACTCTAAACTCTCACAGCACAACTCTGGCTCCACTCTATCAGCTCACAGACTGTTCTAGAAGCAGCGCCAATCCTGTACAATCCCACCCAGAACAGAAGACAGTGCAGCTCTTGTTGAAGAACTTGATGAAGCTAAGATAACCCAGTACCAGACAAAGACAGAAAAAAATGTGCATGCGTATAGACACACAGGCACACACGCGGATATAGTCTGTTCCCTAATATTTTATTATAGCCTGGATAAAGATATGAAGAGGCATTTTACTAATGAAGAGACACAGACGGCAACTGAATGCTTCTAAGTAAATTCAACATCACTAATATGAAGCACATGTGAGCTGAACCCACTGGACCGCACCGCACGCCTGTCAGACTCACTAAAGAGTGCACATTTGACACCACACACACCAACACTGCACCAGGGGCGGGGAGATGGCCCAGGAGTAAAGGTCTTGCTGCCAAGCCTGAAGGCCTGAATTCCATCCCAGGGCTCACATGGTAGAGGCAAAGAAACCACTCCGGCAAGCTAATCTCTGTGTTTATCGGCACCACAGCACACATGTGCACAGACTCACACAAATTCTCAAGTTCAAGGCCAACTTGGGCTATAATGAGACTGTATCTTAAAATAACAAGGCAAACAAAACAAAGGAAAACAAAAAACCCTTAAGGGTTATAGCTCAGTGGTAAAGATCTCATCTGCACGCTCGAGGCGTTGGGCTGTGTGTCCGGTACCACCCCGCTCCCAAACAGAGAAACTGTTATGTGTATGGGTGTGCGTGCACCTGATGACCAAGGAGGGCCCCAGAACTAGAGTCACGGGTGGTTGTGAGCCACCGTGTGGGTGTGAGAAGTCAAGCCCAGGTCCCTGAAGGACAGGCAGGCACTAACTCTTCAGCCCTGTGAACTGTTGGATTTGTGACTATTATTTGAGAAAATTTTTAGCAGTAAAAAGAGACCAATTCTGACACATGTACTACCAAGTTCAAGAGTGCTCAGAGTGTAGGAAGTAAAGCTCAGGGTGTGGATGCTTCAGTCACCGAACACACCCAAGTGAATAAAACACCGCCATCAGGGCTCCTGATCACATTAATCCCCCATATGAGCCCCCCTGCCACGTGGAGGTGACCCTTCACTGAAAAGGAACAAACTATTTCTTTCTTTTATTTTTAATTTATATATGTATTATGTATACAGTGTTCTGCCAACATGTGTGCCTGCCTACCAGAAGAGGGCACCAGAACTCATTATAGATGGCTGTGAGCCACCACATGGTTCCTGGGAATTGAACTCAGGACCTCTGGAAGAACAGATAGTGCTCTTAACCTCTGAGCCATCTCTCCAGCCCGAACAAACTAGCTTTAAGCCGTAAGAGGAGGCTGCACAGAAGAGACTTCTTTATAGCCCAGAAATAAAGTGAGCACAAAATAAATGTTCAAAAAGAAAGAAAAGAAGAGAAAGAAGGAAGGTAGGTAGGAAGGAAGGAGAGAGAGAACACATTAAAGCCTGCTGGGAGCGGATGCAGGGGGCTTGGAGGCAGACGTGGCTGTGAAGCAGCAATGGAGGGTTCTGGTGGTGACTACAGAAGCTCAGTCAGTTGGTTTCTCTCCATGCCCTGCAACATAGTGTACTGGAATTTGACGCTGAGTAATAGGTATAGGAAATTCTTTCTTCTATTTTTTTTAGATTTATTTATTTACTATGTATACAATGTTCTGTCTGCATGTGTTCCTGTACGCCAGAAGAGGGCACCAGATCACATTATAGATGGTTGTGAGCCACCTGTGGTTGCTGGGAATTGAACTTGGGACCTCTGGAAGAGCAGTCAGCGCTCCTAACCTCTGAGCCATCTCTCTCCAGACACGCTTTCCTCTATTTT
Organism: Acomys russatus; assembly: GCF_903995435.1. Taxonomy (NCBI): domain Eukaryota; kingdom Metazoa; phylum Chordata; class Mammalia; order Rodentia; family Muridae; genus Acomys; species Acomys russatus. The sequence goes on from NC_067151.1 coordinate 65,428,705, forward strand.
TCAAGACAAGATCTCACTTGGTAGCTTAGCTTGTCTTTAAACTTGTGATCCTGTTGCCTCAGCCAAAAATACTTTATTTTTTGAGACAGGGTTTCTCTTTGTAGTCCTGGCTGTTCTGGACTCACTTTGTAGATCAGGCTGGCCTCAAACTCAAAGAAATCCACCTGCCTCTGCCTCCCAGTGTGCTGAGATTACAGGCATGCACCCCTGTAACTAGCTGAGACCCTGTCCTTAAAAAATTAAATTAAATTAACAGGTTGGACGTGGTGGCACGTGCCTTTAAAATTTGATTTTTAATGACTTTTATTTTCTATGTACTGTGTATAGGTGTTTTGAATGCATGTATTTAAGTGTATCATGTGCATGCAGTGCCCAAGGAGGCCAGAAGATGTCAGATCCTCTAGAACTGTAATGACAGACAGTTGTCAGCTATATGGATGCTAGGAATCAAACCCAGGTCCTCTGGAAGAGCAACTAGTACTTCTAACTACAGAGCCATATTTCTGGATTGGGGCACAGCTTTTTGTTTGTTTGTTTGGTTGGTTGGTTGGTTGGTTTTCAAAACAGTGCTTCTCTGTTTAACAGCCCTGGGTGTCCTGGACTCACTTTGTAGACCAGACTGGCCTCGAACTCACAGAGATCCACCTGCCTCTGCCTCCTGAGTGCTGAGATTAAGGGCGTGCGCCACCACACCTGGCGTTGGGGACACAGTTTGTTTTTTTTTTTGGGGGGGGGGGGGAAGCACAGCTTTTATCTCAGCACTCAGAAGTGGAGATAAATAGATCTTGGTACTTTTAAAGCCAGTTTGATCTACATAAGAAGTTCCAGGCTATCCAAGGCTGTAGAACAAGACCTTGTCTCAAAAACAAAACAAACAAATGAAAATAAAATGCAAATTTAAAATAAAGTAACCATGGAAGAGGCAGTAAAGAAAAGGTGGTCACCGGAGGATGGGGAGGAGGGCTGTGAGATGCTGTCTCCAGGACGTGCCTGCCCTTTGCACAGCTGCGGCTACCTGTACAAGGGAGATCAAGTCCACAAGCTACCAGGCAGCTGTCCACCAGGCACCTGTCCACCAGGCAGCTGTTGTCCACCAGGCAGCTGTTGTCCACCAGGCAGCTGTTGTCCACCAGGCAGCTGTTGTCCACCAGGCAGCTGTCCACCAGGCACCTGTCCACCAGGCACCTGTCCACCAGGCACCTGTCTACCCGGCAGCAGGCAGCAGGCTCGGGGAGGGCCATGAAAGTGAGGTTAGAGAAGCCAGAGAGATGACTCTGCAGCTAAGAGCAATGTCTGTCCTTCCAGAGGACCTGGGTTCAAATCCCAGTATCCACATGGCAGCTCACACCTGTCTGTAACTCCAGTTCCAGGGGATCTGACACCCTCACACAGATATTCATACAGGCAAAACACTAATGCACATAAAATAAATTAAAAAAAGAAGAAGAGTGCAGGGTGGGGGGTACATTAGGAAGTGTCTGGGAGGGGCTGTGGGGAGCAGTTATGGTGGATGTGACCAAGACACAGTATACACATATATGAAACTGTCAAAGAATAAATAAAAAGCCCTAAATAGAACGCCTATATCACGAAGGCTCTGGACCATTGCAGAAAAGAAAGCAGAAACAGTGTAGGAGCTAGGGAGGCAAATGACTACAAATAGGCCCTGTCCTTGAACCCCCGCCCTGAGGAGCTCTTAGCATTTGGCACCTACTAGGGGAGGAAGAGTCAGTTTGGAGAGTGTATGTAGCTTCTGGTAAGTCGACGTCCCAGTGGGAGACCACACAGCCGAGAAAATATGGGCAGCACAAATTGGACTTGGTGGATGTGACGGACTGAATAGTTATGGCCCTATTAGAAGGCGTGGCCTGGTTGGAGGAAGTGTGTCACTGTGGGGGTGGGCTTTGGGGTACCATATGCTCAAGCTAGGCCCACTGTGAAGCAGAGTCTCTTGCTGTGGCCTATGGATCAAGACGTAAAACTCTCTCAGCAATCTCTCCAGTATCATGTCTGCCTGTCTGCCACCATCTTTCCTGCCATGATGATAATGGACTAAGCCAGAGCCAGTAAATGCTTTCCTTTATAACAACTGCTGTGGTCATGGTGTCTCTTCACAGCAATAAAACCCAAACTAAGACAGAGGATTTACAAAAAAAGAGGGCAGAAATTTGGATGAGTAGGGAAGATGGGGTGGATTTGGGAGGAACTAGGGGAAAGGAGCAGGTATAATCAAAACACATCATACAAAATGCTCAAAGAGCTAAGCTAATAGGGAGATAGATGATTGATAGATCATAGATAGATAGATGACAAGATAGATGGACGATAGATAGATATATATAGATATAGATAGATAGATATAGATAGATAGATAGATAGATAGATAGATAGATAGATAGATAGAATTCAACAATAAAGTAAGCAGACAACTCAGTGTGAGCACCTGTTCATCTACACCAGTCCAGAGTCTGCCACCTGTTCCTGCTATAAACATTACATCTGGCATTGCAAGTACCTGACTGATCTTTTTATAACCTTTGGATTTTATTTGATTGTTTCAAGGCAACAATGTCACTGTGTAACCTTGGCTGGCCCAGAGCTTGCTATATAGTCCAGACTGTCCTCAAACTATCAGACAGATGCGCCTGCCTCCGCCTCTAGAGTGCTGAGACAGAAATGAACCAGCACACCTGCTTCCTCTGTGACCTTCACTGACTCCTCTCCTTGCGCAGTTCCTTGAACGCAGACGGCGTATTTATCTGTGGCCGACATGCAGTAGCTCTGCTCTGAAGACACTTGAACGAATTCAGGCAATCCAGCCAGAGATCATCCTGATTCCCTTTCTTTGAAGAAAAATGAAGGGTTTTTTGTTGGTTGGTTGGTTGGTTGGTTTGTTGATTAGTTTGGCTGGCTGGTTATTTTGAGGCTGGGTTTCTTTGTGTAGCCCTGGCTGGCCTCAAACTCAAGAGATCCACCAGCTTTTGCTCCTGAATGCTGGGATTAAAGGCATGCACCACCACTGCCCAGCCAGACTCTTTTATCTAGAGAAAACAGGAACACTAGACAAAGCCAAAAGAGAGTGGCTGAGGAATATCATGAAAAAGACCAGCAATAAGCAAAAAAGGTGAACAATCCTAAGAAGAAATACAAATGGCCTATAGATCCATGAAGGGAGCTCTGCTGCGGTGGGCACACCTGCAATACAGAGAGGCAGAGAGGTCAGGACCAGTCTGGCTGCATAGTGAGGGGCTGGAGAGACGGCTCAGAGGTTAAGAGCACTGGCTGCTCTTGCAGAAGACCTGGCTCAGTTCCCAGCGCCACATGGCAGCTCACAACCGTGTATAACTCCATTTCCAGCATCAGACGCCCTCTTCTGGCCTCCATGAGCACTGTGGCTCACAGTCTGTATGTGAAGGCAAAACATCCATATACATAAAATAAAATAAAAAGTTTAGAAAAAAAACAAATCATAAAAAGGCCACAATTGTGATCCTAATCCTTAACAGACTAACAAGAGTTTGAAGCCAGTCTGGGCTACACAGCAAATTCCTGGGAGCTTGGGCTTAAAGAGAGAGAGAGAGAGAGACAGACAGACAGACAGACAGAGACAGACACACAGAGAAAGGAAGGAAGGAAAAAGGAAAAAAAAGCCAGGCACAGTGATGCACACCTGTAATCCCAGCACTCAGAGAGGCAAAGGCAGGTGGATCTCTGTGAGTTCGAGGCCAGCCTGGTCTACAAAACAAGCCCAGGACAGCCAAGGCCACACAGAGAAACCCTGTCTCAAAAAACAAAGCAACAACAAAAGAAAAAAGAAAAAAATAGACACTGATTCACAAAACACGACTTTTCATTTATTTAAGTACACAAATACACTGTAATTGCTAACTCCCACACACGGCGATTACTATGTGTGGGACCCTATTGGGCTCTGTTCCAAGGACTCCACATGTACTAACTCATTTAATTCCAGTAATTCCATACAGTCGGCACCAGCGTTCCAATTTTTAAAACAGGTTCAGAAGTTAAGGGTCTCATCCCGCAACTAATCAGAGACAGAACTAAGACTCAAACCTAAGACCCATGGCTCCAGTCTGGGCTTCTAACCAAGATGCCGGCACGCACGCACACGCACGGGGGTGGGGGTGAGGGGCTGGGGAGGATCAGAAATTCAAGGTCTCCCTGGCTACACAGCAACTTTGAGGTTAGCCTAGACTATGAGACCCTGGAAAGGAAGGAAGAGCAGCCAAGGTGGGGCAAGGGAAAGAGTCTGGGGAGGAATATGAAGGGCCTTTTGTTCCATATATTTCCAAGGTTTGGGGTTTGCATGTGTGTATGTCTATCTGTGTGTATGTTCATGCAGGTGGAGGCCAAAGGTCAACCTCAGGTGTCAGTCCCCAGTGGCCTGTTATATTGCTCTTTCTAGACAAGGTCTCTCCTTGACCTGGAGTTCTCGGGCCAGACTGGCTGACCAGTGAAGCCTAGAGACCCTCCTGTCTCCGCCCCCCAGCGCTGGCACCTCAGGTGGCCTGCCACCATGCCTGGTTTTTATACACATGGGTTCTTGGGATGGAACACAGTCCTCAGCTAGCCCAGCAAGTACTTCAGTGCTGACGCCATCTCCCCAGCCCCTCCTGTGATATTTTAAACTCTAGTGGAAATGTTGCCTAACACTCCTGTGACAAAAATGACAGTGAAGAGAAGAAAAGTACTGTGTAGTCACAAGTGGAGCATGTGAGCTCCTTCCGGCATCAACGGATCCTGCAAGCTGCTTGCTCTCTCTGGACCCTGTTTACAGTTTGTGGAGTGGGGGTGATCAAAGCCACCCTGCTCAGCGTGGGGCCGAGCAGGAGGTGTGAGTACCTAATAGTCACAAAAGTACGGCAGTAGCACTGAACCCAAGCAACTCATAACAGACTGCCCAAGGCTCTCCAGGATGCTACAAAGCCGCAGCCCTCACCCCACAACTCCACACCAGTACCAAGGGCTAGGCCTAGGGCTCCTGTCTGCTTGGTGAGACCAGCTGTCCCTCCGGAGCTAGAGTGGCCTCAGGGTTGTGCTCAGGGCAGAAGAGACCTTTAGGAACACCCCCAAAGTGTCTGGCAGGATGGTCCCTACTGGGGCTACAAGGGAAGTGGAGTCTTCTCTAGGGGAAAAAGAGCAGCACTAATCACACGGTGAGCAGGCCTCTAACCTCATAAACACTCCCGGGAGAAGCCCAGCGACCTCCAATTACAACAGCCTCTGCACTCTGTTCAAACAAACCAGCGGTGACTCACTCCTCAGAGCAGGGAGGGGGTAAACACATAGCTGAGGGCTTAAGAGATCAAGAGGCTCAGAAAGAGGTGATAGGAGATAAATAGGGGGGCCCCAGGAGATAATCAGGGGGGCCCCAGGGGTTCTCACGCCACAGGCCTACTGAATGGGAAAAGATCCTTGGGAACCCGCTCTCCAGGCTCCTAGGGAGCCACCAATGCTGGGAGCGGGAGGTCAGGGTAAAAAGCCAGGGTCACAAAGACAAGGGAGACAGACATAGCCTCTAAGCTGAAAACCTTTGAGTCACCTTCACCATGTACCCAACTTCTGCCAGCCTGTGCCCACCTGAATCTGAGAATGGCTACCTTCTGGTAACACTGACTCCTGAGAGGCCAGCAGGAGGGAAACCCCATGAAGTCACAGAAGAGGACGGGGTGGAATGGGATGGCTAGGTGCCCACCCTCCCCTAGGGAAGGCCCCCAGTCCACTGGGCATGCAGGCTTGCTGGGCCTGGTCCTCCAGGAGACAAAGAATCCCTCCCTTTCCTCCTCACAGCTAGACCAACAAAACGCGAGAGGAGCTTACCTTTACTCTGGCCCCACCCACAGCATGGACGGGCAGGCACAACAGAGGAAATACAAGAAGAGGAGGCTTGGGGCAGCGCCCTGTCACCCCCCACCCACCCCGGGCAACGAGAGTATGTGCACTGAGGGGGTGGGCTCCCAACCCCAGCTCCGGAAAGCTACCTGCTGCTGACTAGTCTCCCTCAAGCCCAGCAGGGGGTTGAAGCTTCTCCAGTCTCGCAACTGCCTGGTGATTTGGCTTTCCTGCTCTCACACTCCTCTCTTATTTACCATCTCCACCCTGCTCTGCCCAGTCCATAGTGTCCTCTCTTCCTGTCCCTGCTGCCCAGGCTTAAATCTGGGCCAACAGTCTTCCTGGCACACATCCATTCCCCCACCTAAGAAACAGGTGTTTCACAAGACTGCACCGTGACCCAAAGAGGCACATGCCATAATTATTAACAGGTGAGGGAGCTCGTCCCACCCGCTCTGAGCACAGGCCCTGGAACCGAAACCATCCGGGGCACACCTCCCTCCACCCCAGAGAAATACGGGCAGTGTTGGTGCCACATGCCTAATGATTAAGTAATCTTCCTCCCTCAGACCCTCCCTTCCCTCACCAGGCAAGAAAGCCAAGCCGTCCCCAAATGCCCAGCGGCTCGAGACCTCACTGAAGGGTCAGGGCTGGCAGTAAAAGGGGAAGGGTCCATGGTGTGAGCAGAAACTTCCTGGATGAGTCTGGGGCAGCGGCAGGAAGTGAAACAATAGTCTCCAAGCCTGAAAAGATTCCTCCACCCAGGTGTCACGGAGACGGACTTCCATCATGGAGAACGCATCCCATCGGAGTAGGCAGCAATGACCACAGGGCGCCCTTATTTTGTGTGTATCTGAGGCTGGCCTCCATGGAGCCAAGGATGAACTTCTAAGCTGCTGGCTTCTACCTTCCCGGTGCTGGAAAATTAATCCAGGGGCTTCATGCATGCTAGGCGAGAGCCACTCTACAAAGCTATGTCCCCAGCCCCTCACTCCTCCTGGGAAAGTAGAATACTCAATTCCATTCCAGCCCCAAGTAAAAAGGAAACCTAAGTCCACATAGACTTATGAAACTTCCTAACAGTAATATTTACAAAACAACTCAAAAGTCCTTTAGTAATTCCAAGAGGAATATAGTTAAATATGGAATACCACTCAGCTCTTAGGGCAGTGGTAGTGCGTGCCTTTAATCCCAACACTTGGGAGGCAGTTCTGAGTTCGAGGCCAGCCTGGTCTACAGCAGGGCTACACAGAGAAATCCTGTCTCAAAAAAAATCAAAAACCAAAATAAACAAAAGGAAAGAGAACCTGCCATATGTTAACATGTATGAGCCTTTAAAGCAGAAGCCAGTCAGAAGGACCACAGACTGCATGACCCCACTTAGGTGAAACACAAATATGAAAGGTAAATTATGGACAAACTAGACTGGGGTTGGGAGACTCGGGGAGCAGTTGCCAACGGGTGAGGGCTGGGAGACTGGGGGAGCAATTGCCGACGGGCTAGGGTTGGGAGACTCGGGGATGGAGCAATTGCTGACGGGTGAGGGTTTTGTTGTTGTTTTGTTTTTTTGAAACATGGTCTTCCTGTGTTAGCCTTGGCTATCCTGGACTCACGTTGTAGACCAGGCTGGCCTTGAACTCATAGCGATCCACGTGCCTCTGCCTCCCGAGTGCTGGGATTAAAGGCGTGCGCCACCATGCCTGGCGAAGTTTTTTTCTTTTTTAAGATTTATTTCTTACTTATGCAGTATTATTCTGCCTGCATGTACACCTGCAGGCCAGAAGAGGGAACCAGATCACATCATAGATGGTTGTGAGCCACCATGTGGTTGCTGGGAATTGAACTCAGGACATTTTGGAAAACCAGCTGGTGCTCTTAACCTCTGAGCCATCTCTCCAGCCCTCGGATGGAAATTTCTCTAGGAAGTAAGCATATGGCTTTAAAATTGGCTCAGTGATGACCATGTAACTTTGAATACACAGAAAAACATAGATACATACCTTAAACTAGTGAATCATGTGGCATAATAGTTTTAATAAAGGTTATAAAGCTGGTTGAAATTCACGGTAGGCTTATAATAAATCACATCCCAATTTAAAAAATATTTATCTTTGTTTCATGTTCATGAATATTTTATGTACACGTATATCAGAGACCAGAAGAAGGTGTCAGATCCCCTGCAACAGGAGTCACAGATGATCGTGAGCTGCCCTGTGGGGGCTGGGAATCAAACCCAGGTGCTCTACAAGAGAAGCCAGTGCTCTTAACTGCTGAGCTACCTATTTAGCCCTTACAGGCCAATTCCTAACTAAGAAAAAGCCTCAGGCGTAAACTACTTCAGCTTCTGAAGTCTTGCAGGAAGCACCTGGTCCACAGTTAGGACAAAGGCTCAGACTACAGCAGATAAAACAAATTCCACTCCTACCCAGTTTTGCCAAGGGTGCCAGGTGTGGTGGTATAAAACTTTAACCCTAGTCCTTGGGAGGTAGAAACAGAAGATCTCCTGTGAGCTCAAGGCTAGCCTGGTCTACATAGCAAGCTCTAGGACTGGCAACAGAGAGAGCCTGTCTGAAAACAAGAAAAAAGAAAGAAAGGAAGAACGGAAGGAAGGGAGGAAGGATTGGGAGGGAAAAGTATAGTGTGCAAGGAAGAGTGACCAGAGTGAATAGCCAGAGAGTCAGAGTTCACCGGCTGCCCTGGCCACAAGAAAAAGAAAACGGACATGAACTCTGGTGCCATGTATTTGACCACCTCTCCTTGATGGGGAGGCCTCATGACACTCAGAGAAAGAATAAGCAGGCTACCAAGATGAGACTTGATAGCCTTTGATCATATAGTGAGGAAGGAGGTCCCCCTCAGTCACAGACATAGAGGAGGGGAATAGGGAAAAAGTGGGAGGGAGGGAGGAATGGGAGGATACAAGATATGGGATATCAATTGAGATGTAATCTGAGGAAATTAATTAAATACAATTTTTAAAGAAGAAAAGGACTCATTAACCTTCAGCACTACTGTGAAAGCCCAGCCCTGTTGACCAGCAAATGTTACCGAGCTCTCATCCTGGGTCTCTCCAGGGCCTGCTACACTTGCCACCCTAGCCTGGGTCTCTCCAGGCCCTGCTACACTTGCCACCCTAGCCTGGGTCTCTCCAGGGCCTGCTACACTTGCCACGCTAGCTTGGGTCTCTCCAGGGCCTGCTATACTTGCCACCCTAGCCTGGGTCTCTCCAGGGCCTGCTACACTTGCCACCCTAGCCTGGGTCTCTCCAGGGCCTGCTACACTTGCCACCCTAGCCTGGGTCTCTCCAGGGCCTGCTACACTTGCCACGCTAGCTTGGGTCTCTCCAGGCCCTGCTACACTTGCCACCCTAGACTGGAAGAGGGGCCTGCGCTACCAAGGAAAGGGGAGCCTGTGAGAATAAGCAAGTGCCACATGAGAAGGCGTAAAACGTGACCCAAGTCAGGACGGGCATAGTGACACATGCCTGCAGCTGTGGCACTTTGGAGGCTGGGGCAGGAAGATGACAGCAAACCTAAGGCCATTCTGGGCTGCATGAGTTCTAGGCCAGCCTGGGAACAAACAGGTCAGGGTTAGGGGGCGTGGAGAAGGCCCAAGGGTAAAGTGCTTGCTCTACAAGATGGTGATAACAGAGTACAGATGCTCAGAGACTGAGGAATCCTGATGCCAACATCTGCCCTTGCCTATACCTGCGCTCACACACACAGACTCCTCAGATTTCCTCCACCCCGAGGCTTGGCTGCCCAGATGCACTTAAGACAATCCAGTCCACACCAACAGCAAACAGTAAATGCAGCTCACGTCTGAGCGCTTAGCACGTGCCAAGCGCTGCGTTTAATGTCTCATACATACTGTCTTAATCCTCATAATGATCTCATGAGAAGGCACGATTACTGCCTCTTCTTACATATGAGGAAGTTGATAATGAACAGATTAGTTACCACAGTGCTCTGGCAGAGCACTTAGTCAGACTCACAAAGTTATCTGCCCCATTTTTGTTTTTTACTTTTTATTTATTATTTACTTAGTTAAAGACAAGTCAGTTCTCACGAATGCCAGACTGGCCTTTGAGCCCCCTGTGTACCAAGGATGGCCTGTACTTCTGATCTTCCCGACTACTGCTCTGACTGCTGGGACTACGGCACGCGGCACTACACCGCGCCTGCACGGTGCTGGTCAGCCAACCCAGGGCCTCCTGCTCGCTCAGGCATGGAGCAGCCCCAGGCCACACTCCTAACCATAACGCTATCAATGGAAGTCACCAGTTAGCTAAAAATCGTGACTCCACTGCATTCGCAAGAAAGGAGTCTAAAAAATGGGAATAGTCGCCTCCCTATGATTCCTACAATAGGAGCCAATAGAAATCTAAAACTGACAAAACAGCTCAAAACCAGGAGGCACAGCTCTGCGACAGAGCACTTGTTTGGTGTGCATGAGGCCCCAGGTTCAAGGCTCCCTACCCCCAGAGTTTTCCTGGAGGGGGGTGGGGGCTGGGATACAGCTCAACTACAAAAAAACTCGCCCGGCATGCCCCGAGTCCTGGGTTTGACCCCCAGCACGGCATAAACCAGTCATGTTGTCATATGGGTGTAACCTTGGCACTCAGGACGTGTAGGCAGGAAGACTGGAGGTTTAAGGACGTCAACACTGGGTCTGAGGGCAGCCTCAGTACAAGAACTGAGGAAAAGGGGAGGGGGGGGAGGAGAGGAGCCGGACCTAAACTTAATGGCTCAGCTAAAACGGTGTCTGATGCCAAACCTAACAAGACCCACGTGGCAGGAGAGAACTTCCCTGGCATGTCTCCTGGCTGCCACACATGTGCGTGGCATGGTCACACTCCTGCCCCTAAGTAACCAAATGATTGTAATTTTCAAAAGAGGAAAGAAAAATATTACCATGAGAATTTTATTTAGAAGCAGAGGTTTGCACCAGACAAAACAGCCAAGATCTCAGAGTGGCCACTTCCATGTAGCAGAACTTAAAGTAGAGAGCAAGTATATTCTTTCAAAACCGCTGATAATAGTTTTGTCTTTTAAATCATGTACAAGAGCAGGATGTGGTGGCACATGCTGAAGTCCCGGCACGCGGGAGGCGGAGACAGGAGCACTCAGAGCTTAGGGTTAGCTTACGGTACATGACACCTTGCCTCAAAATGCCAAAAAATAAAAATAAATTGTGTACAAGTACCTTTTACATTTTATTTATGTATTTATTTAATATGTGTGAATGCTTCTCCTGTATGTATGTATGTACATACGTGCGTATTATACCATACACAGTCCTGGTACCCATGAAAAGCGCACCTGATCTCCTGGAACTGAAATTGTAGGTGACTGTTAGCTACTATGTGGGTGCTGAGAATCAAATCAGGATCTCTCTGTAAGAACAACTAGTGCTCTGAACTCCTGAGCCGTCTCTCCATCTCACTAACATGTATTCTGAACTCCTGAGCTGTCTCTCCATCTCTCTAACATGTACTCTGAGCTCCTGAGCCATCTCTCCATCTCTCTAACATGTATTCGTTTCATTTCAAAAGTCAAAGGGGTGAAGGCAGGCAGTGATCACTCATGCCAGAGACTGCGTGGGCACATATCTTTTTCTTCTTCTTCTTCTTCTTCTTCTTCTTCTTCTTCTTCTTCTTCTTCTTCTTCTTCTTCTTCCTGCTTTTCCTCTTCCTCCTCTTCTATTTTATTTGCATTGGTACTTCTGGAATGGAGTTACAGACGGCTGTGGGCTGTCATGTGGCTGGGAGTTGAACTCAGGACCTCTGGAAGAGTAGCCAGTGCTCCCAAGCAGTGAGCCATCCCTCCAGCCCCAGCACGTGTGTTCTTTTACACACAGCCCCCATGGTCCTCCACTGGTGGCCAAAGTTGGGTTCTGCTCTGGAGCACACTGGGCAACCTTGTAAGCCTGCCAATCAAGGAACCGGCCCTATTCTAGTTAAGTAGGCTGCCAGGAGACAGTGGCACCTCTCCTGGAATCTCAGAAGCGGCTGGAACAGCCCTGAAGCAGGAAGCACAGGCACTCCTTCCCAGGGCCCCTGCGTTTGAACTTTTGAAGCTTTCTTTTAATATCTGTGCACTGTTCTGTCCTTCCAATAAATCCTCCTTAGCTAGTTACTCCTGGCTGGTTACTATAACCAAAAGAAGGTAATAGAAGTGTCTGGTAAGAATGAGTTGGAGGTAGCCGGGCGTGGTGGGGCACACCTGTAACCCCAGCACTCGGGAGGCAGAGGCAGGTGGATTGCCATGAGTTTGAGGCCAGCCTGGTCTACAAAGTGAGTCCAGGACAGCCATGGCTACACAGAGAAACCTTGTCTCAAAAAAACAAAAATAAAAAAGAATGAGTTTGAGATTTATTTTTTCTTTATATGCCAATATAATTTACCAAAGTCACTTTCAAACATTTTTTTACATTAAAATACACTTTACAACCAGACACAGTAGTCTACACTTTTAATCCCATCAAACATACATATGACAGACACAAAGTTTTGTCAGACTATCCTCACCAACACTCCAGGGATGTTAGTTGGTTTTTTGGTTTTTAATTTGGTTTCTCCTCTGCTATGTTTTTTTGTTTTGAGACAAGGTCTTGCTATGTAGTCATGGCTGGCCTGAAATTTACTATATAGACTAGGCTGGCCTCGAGCTCAGGGATCCTTCCTTCTGCAGCCTTCCGAGTTCTGGGAAGTGGCTTATACCACTATGCCCAGCCTTCTCACTATATTTTTGTTTACTTGTTTGCTTAGTGACAGTAATAGAGATGGATGATTAAGGAAGAGAAAGGCACTCCCAAAAAATCAAAGGGGGGCGTACAGTGCTGGGAATGGGCCGAAGCTCAAAAGCTTTAAGTCCTATGTTGATTTCAGACCCACTAGTGGGTCAAACTCTGTCCTTGTATCTGTCCCGCAATGACAGCACCACCAGCTGTACTTCCACGTCACCGTGGGAAGCACTGAAAGGCACGTGATCAGGGACACACGGTCCCAGGATTCTGACTACAACCATCTATATGCACAAATTCCGGGCGCTAGGGGTGGATGAGGCCCCATGCTCAAATCTCAGTAGTTACAGTGTTCTCCTGGTGGGGGTGGACTCAGGGTCGGTTGGGGAGACAGCTCAATCAGATGAATTGGTATGCCCAAAGCCCCCGGGGTCGACCCTGGACACCGCCTAAACCAGGCACCTGTTGATTCGTTTATTTACTCACAGCGCCTGCACCATCCCTGAGCCCCGTTCAATGGTATGAGCACAGGACTACATGACGGGTTCCCAGGGACTGTCCAGAGCCATAAATTCTATCTGTAGGTTGGCTCAGAGGAGAGGAATCCAGGACAAGGCCTGTCTCCTGACTGATTGATTGTTTACCATTGGCCCTTCCTCCTCATGAGCCCAGGAATGTCTCCAAGAGCAAACCCAGGCAAGTGTTATTTCAGTCCCGGCTTTAGAGTCAAATAAGTCTCAAGTCTAGCCTGGCCCCTCTCTGATAGAAAGCTCTTTAGTTAGCTCTAAATGCATGTTTACCTGAGGATGAACTCCTTGTTATTTTCCATTTCTGTTTCCTGTCCCACAAAACAAGAAACAAAAGTATCAAGGGACAGCAGCAGATGGCCTGTCCTCTGTGCTGCTGGCAATGTGGTTTTGAAGATCTTTCTTCTACATGGTGTGGCCCTGGGCCCCTCACTCTTACTCTTTCCACATTCTTTCCGACTCAACCATTTCAAAAACACCAACAGCATAGAGCATTTAAGGCTGAGACGATAGAATATGGTTGGTTGGGGGTGGGGGGTTGTTTTGATTTAGTCAGCGTCTCCACCTAGGGGTAAAGGCTCCGGTTTTAGGCAGTGTCAAGACTAATAATGTGGAATAGACATTCGTATTTCTAAGCAAAGATGTCAAGGGGACAGTGCACCGACTAAACTTCAAATGAGCACCTATTCTACAACTATTCTTTGAAGAAGAGCCATAATCCAGCTGTAGCTGGGTTAGCTTTGCCTCAGGGACATGCTGAGACAGGCAGAAGCAAAGGAATCAGATGGGGGGGGGGGGGAAACACGACGACACACAAACTCTCCATCACCTTGGCTCTCCCTTCACTCTCCCACAACAACTTGGAAATAAATTAATTAGTACAGATCTATGGTGTATTTGGATCCCTCAGCAACGCCTAGAAACATTCAGCATCAAATTACCGGCGTTTCCCCCCTCTGAAGAAAGAAAAATCTGCGGTCAGCTGAGGGTGGTGGAGTGGGTTGGACAGGAGGGGAGCAGGGCAAACTGGCTTGCACTGGAGAACGTGTCTCTCTCTCTCTCTCTCTCTCTCTCTCTCTCTCTCTCTCCCTCCTCTCTCTCTCTCTCTCTCTCTCTCTCGCTCCCTCTCCTCTCTCCTCCCCCTCTCTCGCCTCCTCCTCTCTCCGCTCCCTCTCTCTCTCCCTCTCTCTCTCTCTCCCTTCTCCAGATAGGTTCTCGCCTCCCGCCCCGGGTTCCGAGGCACCCCCTTCAAACCCTACCGGGACTTGGCAACTGGACACGGAAGCAAAACCCAGGGAGCTACTGGTTGGCCGATAAGGGGGTTGGGGATCCGAAAAGCAAGACGAAAAGGTGAAACCCGAAAGAAGTGACCGTCGAATGGGAAGCTCTATGCGTCCTCTTAGCGAAAGGCAGAATCTAGGACCGATGCCGGAGTTGTCTAAGACCTGCCGCCCCTCGCAGGCTCTCTCTCGGTTCTCAGCTCTAGTAGACCACCCCCTGTGCGTTGTTTTCCTAGTTAAAGGGCAGCCGGAAGCATCGTAAAAGTCTTTGAAGGGCTTCTGAGGCCACCGGGGAGCACGGAAAGACCTAACCGGCTTGGGCCGTCGCAACAGCGTCCTAAACAGCGCAAGGACCCGGTCCCCTAGAGCGTCTCCCTCGACCCAATCTAGCTCCAGCCCGAGCCGGGGCTGCAGTGTCCTCGCCAAGGGCAGGTACTCCCCAGCCCTGGAGCCGCCAGCCTTTAGTCCCCGCAACCCCGCCGTCCGCCCGCAGGGCAAAGGAAAGAAAGCGCACGGGGCGACGCGGGGCTGAGCGCGCCGAGCCGCAGACGTCGTCAGGTGGCGTCGGCTAGCTCGGCGTGAGGCGCCGGGAGCCGTGGAGCAGGAAAGCCACGGTGCCGAAGCGGGAAGGCGGGGCGAGCGCGACGACCTACCGTGGTCTGGCTCTCCGGGCGCACGTCCACCAGGGTACACCAGTTCCGCGTCCCGTTCATCTTCCCGCGGAGGTCGCGCGAGCGTCCCCAGCTCCGAGGTCCGGGCGGCAACTGGGCGGGCGTGCGCGGAACCGCCCGCCCCATGTATAGGCGCGCCGGGGGCGGGGCCGAAGGTGGGCCACGCCCAGGGCGGGCTTTTGTCAATGAGAGCGAGCGGAAGCGAGAGGTGGGCGGTGCCGAGAGGCTTCAGGACTCGCCCACCCGCGCTGTGGCAGATTTCCATAAAGGTGGGGCTTGGGAGCGAGGGTCCCGCGGCCGCTTAAGGGTTTTACTTAGGGGAAAGACGAGGCAGTGTGTTGCGGTGGTATCTCAGCACTCATTAGACTTGTCTCCTTTCGGTTCTCCAGGACCCGTGCAAGGAGAAAGATTCTGGTCCTTTGTAGAAGGCGAGTTGTGTCCTGCACACGCTTCTATGGTCTTCTCCTCTCCCTATAGGTAAGCCAGCCTGTAGGCTTTTTAGAGCTGAGTAAATCTTTCCTCTGTGGTAGAAAAGCAGGCTCCAAGGGCCAGCTCACTCGGACTAGTCTAAGCCAGTCTGGCAGGTGCTCTTTTCCTGGCATGCCGCCCGGGCCGTAGTCAAAGCCAGCTAAGCTCTGGGTGGGGCTTGCTTCGCAGAAGCGAGCCTTATATGGCAGGGAGAGGCGGGACACATTGCCTTAAAAGGAATTTGCACCCCAAAGGAAAGATGCGTTCAACTGCACCAATGGCGTTTGATGCTGAAGCTCGGACTAGGATCTTGTGGGCTGAACTCTACTAGAAGGCTGTCTCACTGACTGATGGTCCACAGAGACAGCAGGCAGAGGGCGTAAGGTCTGACCAGCTTGAGAGTAGGACGTACCAATATAGCTAGCAATTTGTTTTGGTGAGCAGCTGGCTTCTTCAAGTGAGGGCCACGGAACTGGATTCCTGAGTCACTTGCCAGTTAGAAATGGACGCAAAACTCTGTACCTCGAAGATAATGCTGGAGATAGCAGTGACCCCGGAAGAGAAAACGCTCAGCTCTGACCTTTCCTCCTGTCCCTCAGAAATGCTATTTGTTGCCGTTTGAATGAGAAAGTCCCCCATAGGCTCTGTCATTTGAATACCTGGCTCTCAGTTAAGTAGACTTGCAAGGAAATTTTGTCACTGGGGGCAGGCTTTGAGAGTTCAAAGGCTCGCCGCCATTCCGTTTACTCTCTGCCTCCTGCTTGTGGCTTGAGATGCATGCTTTCTGCCTGCTGCTCCACCTCCCGCCATGATGGTGATACACTCTTATCCCTTGGACTGTAGGCCCAAGTAAACACTTCTGTAAGTTACCTTGGTTGGCGTGTTTTATCACAGCAACAGAAACAACAAACTAATAGAGCACTGTTTGCTATTCCCAGAGGCTAGGAGAGAATGGGTCTACTGTAAGTAGTCTGTCCTTTCCTGGGTCCCGGATCAGCCATAAGAGACTGCTGGAAAATGAGCTAAAGCCTTATTTTAATGTCCAGTTTAAATGACTTCTTGAAATAGGGTTTGCTTAGTAGGTAAAGGTGCCTGGCTGCCAGGCCCGACGCCTTGAGTTCAATTCCCAGGGCCCACACTGTGGAAATCGAGAACTGACTCTCAAAAGTTGTTTTCTGACCTCCAAAGGGGTAGCATTCATATGTACATACACGAATGCATGTGCACACTCAACACACACACACACACACACACACGTTTAAACCAACAACAACAAATGTTAAAGTAGGCCATCAAATTAGCCAGAAAAATGAAGAAGACAAGACCTTCTATATATATATATATATATATATATATATATATAATGCCATTTTAATATTTAATTTGAAATAAACCAAGGCTGGATTGGGAGAAAATAATTGATTTGCAGAATATCTCTTTTTTTTTTTTATCATGAAATTACATGTCATTGATGAGAACAGAACTTACTTTGGAAATAAGAGGTGAAGCTTCCCCATTACCTTCACCCACCAGAGATTGGCACACTCCAAAACTCAAAGGAGGAATATATTCCCCGTTACCCCTTCCCATCTCTACCTAGAGTCAGCTTCTAACCTCAGGCAAAGCTCTGAGAAAAAGCAAGGATCTGCTGGCTCCCACAGAGGCTGGGCACATCTGGTCTGAGGAGCCACGAGGAGGCCACAGGGACTAGATGTTTGCTTTTAGAACCTCTGTAAGCATTGGTCATGGTTCCCAAGTACAACCACCTATGGCAGCGTCCCCGGTCACAGAGGACGAGGAGGAAGACGGTGAGCAGAACCAGTCCCCGCCACCTCACCAAGGCCCATCCAAGCCCTTGTCCCAGGGGCTGGCTGGCAGAGCAGCCTGCAGCTGAGGCAGGAGGACAGGCTGGGGGCCCCCAGTGAGGAAAGGCTGGTGTTTGGAGAGGTATGAGTGTGCAGGCTTATGAAAGGCAAGAACAGCACCCTCGTCTCTCATACTGGTAAGGCACTGAGGATAAAGCCGCAAGGCAGGGGCGGTGAAGATGGAAAAGAAAGACGGAAGGTCCCCACCCCCACCCCGGGACCCAGTGACTTGGAAAAAACAAAAACAAAAATATTGCAACCCGAAGAGATGCCAGGGACTACCACACTGACCCACAACGGTGCAAGGAGAAGAATCTGAGAAGTGGGTAGCGCCACGCCTGCATGCCCGTTACCCATAATGCCCCCTCCCCTGCTCCAGAGTTAGGGGAATAAAGGTTGCAGGGATCCAGCGAGCAGAACAGTAGACATTTCCCTGAGCCGTATGGTTAAATATTAAAGAACTAAAGCTTTACACACATGGCAGCATCCACCCCTTTCTGTCGCTTGCAGACCCCCTCGGCGTGTACACTGACCATTAGACCCCACGGTCAGCCGGACTTCCAGTGAAAAGGACAAGCCACTCAGCAGCTCACTGCTAATGTGTGTGTTTGTCACCACCGCTTTCCCCCCTTGTAGTCTTAAGTCACCCATAGGGGAGAGAAAAAAAAAGAAAAAGAAAAAAGAAGGAAAAAGACTCTGAGGCAGGCAGGACAGCGCGAAGGGGCTGAGGCAGGCTTGACCGCAGCGAGCGCGTTCGCGGTCCTCGGAACCTAAGAGCGCGCGCTAACAGGAGCTGGTCTGCAGGTTGCTCTCGGTGAGCAGTGACGCAATGGATGAAGGGTCGTAGACGCCGTCAAACTCCTCGTCCGAGCTCAGGCCGTCTTCTCTGAGGGCTGACTCGGCCGCTGAACGGGAAGCTTTTCGCCTGAGTCAGAGAGAAAAGGAGAGCAGGCTGAGCCGATCGCCCTTCCACGCTGAGGGCGGAACTCCCCCAAGACCTAGGGCTCGTCCTCGCGTGGCCGCCTGCTAGTCAGGGATCTGGGGAGATGACGTGAAGGGCGGAAGCTAAGGTAACTACGAGCTAACCGTACTGGCTTCTAGGCAGGGACAAGGGGCTGCATATTTCTCCTCATCCAGCTTGAGAGGAGCCCGGGCCCTGAGGAGCATGTGCAGGTGCCGGAGGGGCGGCCATACCAGGCATCCTTTTCCAAGGATTTGATCCGGGCCCGGAGCTGTTCGGTAACCTCGTGCTGTTCCTCCACTTCCCGCTGCGCCTTCTTCCTCAGGCTGTCCAGCCGCTCGATCTCCTCCTCCGCTTCATCCACCTGACGCTTCAGAGCCTTCACCCTCAGGGTTAGCTAAACCGGAAACCATGTCCCCGCATCAGAAAAGCATCACTACCAAGGCCTGGGCCCTCCCCTGCACTGATCCTGACAAGGGACGATCCACACAGTCTCCCCAACTCTCCCTACCCCCACCCCCCACAAAAACAGGTCCTGACCCTCTAGCCTCGGGGAGCTGTTGAGAAGGGGTTAAGGAGCTGAGGAGATAGCGCAGACAATAAAGTGTTCGCCAGGCAAGCAAAGCGCAGGACCTAAATTTCAGTCTCCTTAGGGCACAGGAGCCAGCCAGGCAGCCAGCCTAACCTATTTGACAAGTTCCAGGCCAGTGAGAGACCTTGCCAAAAAAGCTGGACGCTGCTTAAAGGGATAACACTAAAGGTTGTCCTCTGGCCTCAGCGCACATGCGCACACTTGCGCACGTGCATACACATATATACACAACCCCCACACAAGCACGGCGCAAAGGTTATTGGGGATCCGATGAAATCGATGCACATGAAACACTTAGAGAAACCAGCACGCGCGACGCGGAGGCTATGACTACTCTAGGCTAGACCTCTTTGCCTAGTCTGTGTCCTTCCGCGAGCAAAAGCCAAGCGTGGAAGCCGTGTGGGGGAGTGTGGCCTCCCCTGGCCGCAGAGAACCCAGGGTGCCACGTCCTCACCTGGTCTTTCTGGTCGTTGACGTGCTGCCGTTCATCGTCGATCTGGATGGAGAGCTCCTTAACCCTCCGCTCCAGCTTCCGGTTGGTGGACTGCAGGACTGTCTTCTCTCTAAGAGGGAGAGGGAGAGGGCGGTCTGCGGCTGCTGACATTCCTGAGGGGCCTTTCCTTAGCAGTGGACTGCCTCCGTGAGCCTCACCAGTAGATGGGAGGAGCCAAAGAACCAGGGGGCTAGAAGCCGTCCACATCCCAGAGTTCCCACAACTCTGCTCTCTATCAGGGCCAAGGGGGGCTCCCTGAAGATGAGGCCAGGTTGGGGTGGGTGTGAGGCGGTGGAAGAACCCAGAGGAGAAAAAACCCAGAGGAAGAAAGGGGAGGCGAGGCGGCCGAGCGGCAGGCGCACTTCACCTCTCTTCGGCTTGCAGCCGCTCTTGCAACAGTTGATTCTGGGACTCCAGCTGGGAGAGGCTGGCGCTGGGCTTCTGGAAGCCTTCTGAGGTGGCCAACCGGGTCTTCAAGTCCTTGTTCTGAGAGAGAAGTTTCCATGGTTATCTCTCCGGCTGGTCCCCTATATCTGGACCCCTGGCTCCGCCCCGAAAACTCCTTTGCACCTGTCTCTCCAAGGAGACTTTGTCACACTCCAAGTCCTGCCGGGCAGACCTCTCCTGCATGAGCTCTGTCCGCAGCTGATCCACCTGTTAGGGTGGGCAAGAAGAATCAGACTCGGGGATGGCTAAGGCTAAGGGAACCAGTAGAAGCAGATCCCTGCACAACACTCGCTGAACCCCGGTCCCCCAAATTCTCAGGCAACTAGGTACTCTCATCCGAGAATCACAGGTACCTGTTGAAGTTTTATAGAACTGTTTCTTTCTCTTAGCCTCTTTCCTTTTTTTTTTAATTTTTAATAGTTTTTAAAGATTTTATTTATTTATTATTATGTATATAATAGCTGTCTGCATGTACATCTGCACACCAGAAGAGGGCATCAGATCACATTACAGATGGTTATAAGGTATCAAGTCATTGCCAGGAATTGAACTCAGGACCTCTGGAAGAGCAGTCAGTGCCCTTAACCTCTGAGCCATCTCTCCAGCCCCTCTTAGCTTCTTTTTTAACCCAGCTATCATATAAATAATCAAGACTCTTTTATAATACAAGGCTTCAGCACATAATCTGACTAGTTTAAATCCGTTCTTAGCCCTCTATGCTATTGTGTCTTACTCCCTGCAATACTTGCACTTTGTAGCTTTCCCTGGCTCCAGCTCCCTCCTCCTGATCTTCCTTGGACCTCTGCCCACAGCTGAAGCCCTTGCTTCCTCCCCTGACTCCTCCTCCCCTGGCTGGCAAGAAGTCCAGCCCTATTCGCTCCCCTGCTCAGTGATTGGCTGCGAGCTGCTTTATTAACTACTTCAACAAACACCCTCCTCAGCGTTCTGGAGCCTGACTGGACTTGAGAAAGCCATCATAGTCCGCGCTGCCATGAGGCTGCTGGTCGTCCTCTCTTCTTCGCTATAATGGATTGTACCGCCGAAAATCAGTTAGACATCCGGCAAGGGGCCCTGAAAGGCTATTGTACCCTCGGTGAACGTAAAGCTCGTTACCCTGGAAACCCCAAGATGTCTGAGGAACCAGGAACATGGGACATCTGCAGTGGAAAGATACAGGCACCGAGAGGAGCAGGGAAGAGAAGGGAGAGAAGAGAGGCTCTGTGTGCTGCAGGTAACAAAGCTGGAAGGGAGGAACGCCCAAGACCTTTCGGGCCAGATGACGTCACCGTGAGCACTGGATGCTGGATGTGGGCGTGGAGCTTACAATTAAAAGACTGCTTTGAGTCTCAGAATAGACTCTGAACTTTGGACTCCTGAGCAGTATTGGAACTAGAAGACCACAGACTTTTGAAATCGGACTGAGCGCATTTTGCACTACGATATTGATAGAAGTTTTATGGGAGGGGAGATGGAGAGCGGACCACTGAGAGATGTTTGGAGGTGGGCCTGGTAGTGGATTAGACCCAGCACTTGGGAGGCGCACAGTGGCAGGCGGAGCTCTGAGTTTGAGGCCAGCCTGGTCTATAATGTTCCAAGGCCAGCCAGAGCTACCTAGAGAGACCCTGTCTCAAAAGAGCAACAAAAACCAACGAAAAGGTGATGTGATTTGGGTGTCCAGTTAAAGGCAGATATGATAGCTTTTCCAACAGCCTTCTTTCAGATGGCTCCTGAAATCCCGCAACCAGCACTCCTGAACTGAAACAGTGCTCACTAGGGTCAGAGCATCCTGGGCCACCAGGACTCTTTCCTCAGACTGTAATTCTTGGCTTCCTTCCACCTAAGGACATCTGTCTACCCTTTCCAAAGCAGATGAGAGCCTGAACCAGACCCTGCCTTGCCAGGTTGTAAAAGGCGGGAGAGCTAAGTCGTCTTTGAGAGAGCTGGGGTGTTACAGTGAGAACTAGGCACAGCGAGGGGTCAGGAGGAGTCACCTGGTCCCGGCCTCGGTTCACCCGATCTGTTAACAGTTCCACGGTGCTCTTCTCCTCGTCTAACTCTGCTTCCAGTCGTGAGACTTTCTCCTGTGGCAGAAGGGCAAAAAAGGTCACTTCTGTGCCATGTTCTGGCCCCTAGAACAGCAAACTCTTATCAAGGCCCTGTCAAAACTTCAGCCCACAGACTTTTCTCCCTGGCACAACATTCCAGAGCCTTCTTGTGCTAGCTCAAAGTCGCTATGGAGCTAGCGCCCCCTGCTGGCCAAGAAGGCAAACGCCAGACTCCATTCCTTCTTGGAGAACTAGTTCCCTAAAGGAAAAATTAAAAGTGTAAAACTCACGTTCCCCAGCAGAGGACAAGACTGGAAAAACTCAGACAGCATTTCCAGAGTGTGGAGCAAATCCAAGCCACTCAGTACTGGGCAGACCACCTCAGCCTCAAAATCAGACCTACCACTTTGTAGCACCGGACCCACTCCACTGGAAAGTTACTTAGCCCCGTGCCTCAGTTTCCCTTATCTGCAAAATGGAGATGAAACCATCTACCTCACAGGGTGATGCGGAGGATGAGTCTTATGTGCCACATCCACAGTGCAATACACGCTTGTTGCTGTTCTTACTTTTTTTTTTTTTAATGTGCATTGGTGTTTTGCCTGCATGTATGTCTGTATGAGGGTGTCAGATCTTGGATTATAGACAGTTGTGAGCTGCCATGTGAGTGCTGGGAATTGAACCTGGGTCCTTCAGAAGAGTAGTCAGATGCTCTCAACCGCTGAGCCATCTCTCCAGCCCCCATACTTTTTTTTTTTTAGATTTATTTATTTATTATGTATATAATGTTCTGCCTGCATGTGTGCCTCCCCGCCAGAAGAGGGCACCAGATCTCATTATAGATGGTTAGCAACCACCATGTGGCTGCTGGGAATTGAACTCAGGACCTCTGGAAGAGCAGGTGGTGCTCTTAACCATCTCTCTGAGCCATCACTTGGGCCCCCTGTTCTTACTTTCAAGTACAGCAAGCTGAAGACTACAATTTGCTCTAAGAGAGGAAAGCCACTGCTCAGTTCCAGCCAGCTGCTGGCATGCGGAACTCAGGTCTAGGAGGTCAGTGCTACCACCGCCCAAACACAAAAGATGACAAAAACTCAAAAGTTCTTACAGGAAATTAAGTTCCCAGCCAAACCATCAGTTGTGGCTTCTCAAATTTGATTCTCTAGTACAGAAAAGGGCTTGGGAAGCCTTGCCCCCGCTCGGCCTGTCCCGCCATCTTTACCTCGAGGCTCTTCAGTTGTCGAGCCTTGTCATCCTGGGAGCGTTTCTTGTTTTCAGTCTCCTGCTCTAGCGCCTGCAGCCGCTGGGCCAGCAGCTCTTTGTCCAACCGGGCTGTGTCCCGCTCAGCCTGAGACGTCTGGAGGGCCTGCCGCAACCTTTGCAGCTGGGCCCAAAGGCAACAGACAACAGCTCAGCCTAGCTGAAGCGCAGGGGTGGAGGGTGGGAGCAGTCTGCTTGGGGGAGGAGTATTTCACCACTGAAATTCTTTAGCGCCGGGCTGGGACCACAGCTTGGCGCACTTGCCTAGGCTTGCTAGCTCATGGTGATGAAGAATCACTTTCAAGTTCATTTTCTTTATTGTCTTAAAACGTCCTGCACAAACGGGGATCACTTGAGAGTTTTTATTGGGGAGGAGGCACCACTTGGCTATTTAAAGAGTTTTTTGTTTATTGTTGTTTTTAAAAAAAATTTTTTAATTATGTATACAGTGCTCTGCCTGCATGTACACCTGCGGGCCAGAAGAGGGCACCAGATCTCATTATAGATGGTTGTGAGCCACCATGAGGTTGGGGGGGATTGAACTCAGGACCTTTGGAAGAGCAGTCAGTGCTCTTAACCGCTGAGCCATCTCTCCAGCCCTTAAACAGTTTTTTTAAACTCCCAATCCTGTCAGACCTGGTGGAGGCATGCCAGCACTTAGGTGGCAGAGGCAAGGAGATCTCTTTGCGTTCAAAGCCAGCCATACTGAGACCCTATCCCAAAACATCAACTGATCTAAGTAATATGAGATGATGTTTAGGCAATAAGACTTTTTTTTTTTTTTTTTTTAAATCTTGGCTGAGCAGTAGTGGCGCACGCCTTTAACACCAGCACTCAGGAGGCAGAAACAGGCAGATCTCTGAGTTCCAGGACAGCCAGGACTACAAAGAGTGACCCTGTCTCAAAAAAAATGAAAGAGAGAGATTTGCCCTATAGACGATCCCCTCTTGTCTACCCAGCATGAACAAGGCCTCCTTCCTTGGTGTGCCACCCCGAGTGTTTACATCTAAGTCTGTTCCTGCCATGTAGGCTCCTACCTCATCCTGAAGCCGGCTCAAGCCCCCTGAATTCTTTTCAGCCTCACTGGCCCAATCCTTGGCCTGGCGCTGGGCATCAGCCACTTCCTTGCGGGACTTTTCCTTGTACTCCTCCATCTGGGACTGGAGCTGCTGCAGGGCTAGCTTGGAGTCATCCCCAATCTGCTCTAGCTGAAACGCAGAGGGAAGGCTGTTGCTTTGGCACTGCGCCACCACCACAGCAAACCTCCCATCCCTTCCCTAGACCGAGCTCCCGGGGATCTTCCCAGAGCGTTCTTTTGGCCAAGCAGCCCTCTGTGGTTCTCCTGGTCTGGATCCCTGGTAAGACTAGCAGCTGTGGTCAAATGTCTGGACATCCTAGCTTTATCACTTACTTATCATGTCTGGCCTCATCTCCCCCATCTGTAAAATGGGATAATAAATAAACCTTCAGTGACCATATTTCTGCAAACTCAAGGCAACATGGTTATGAGATATACCACCAAGAAAGAAAATCTGGCAACTAAGTTATGACAAACCCTCAATTGCTATTTCAGAGAAAATAAAATGTATGTGTGTTTTTGGGTTTTTGTTTTTTTGGTTTGTTGCTGCTGTTGTTTTGGTTTTGGTTTTTTTCTTCCTCCATTGACATTGCTAGTAGTCAGCCTTATTTTAGAAAATAAGACTGGGAGGAAGAACCTTATCAGCTAAAAGCAATTTGATTTCCTCATCTCCCTTGCATCTTCCTCTCCCCGCAATTTAAAGCTTTACTGATGCAGAGCCTTATGTTTAGGTCTTCTAGACTCTTCTAAAGCAAACTCCTAGGGCTACTCTCCAAGACAAAACCACTGCCACACAGTAGTGGGTCACATTCGGGCCAGGTGTGGTGGGACACACTCTTCACCCCACCATTTGGGATTACAGAGGCAGGTGGGTCTCTGTGAGTTCAAAGTCAGCCTGGTCTACATAACATGACTTCCAGGATAGCCAAGGTCCCACACCCTGGCCCCACCTCCAGGGCTGGCTTCTGCAGGGCCCACAGCTCTTGCCAGGGATCCATGCCACCCACGCTCACCTCTTTGTTGAGTCGGTCCACGGTCCTGCTCAGCAAGCGCTTCTGCTCCTCCAGCTCTGCCTTGCTCCTCCGGAGAGCCTCTCGCTGCTTGGCCTCCTCCTCCAGGGCCCGGTTCAGTGCCTGCTGCTCCTGCCCGAGGCGCACCAGCCCCCGTTGGGCCTCCTCCAGCCGGACCTCTAGGGCCCGCTTGGCAGCTGCCAGGCTCCCCTCCTCCTCCTGGGCGGCACTCAGGGCCTCCTGTAGCTGCTGTTTCTCTACCTGGCACGGGGGAGAAGGGGAAGGTTGGGCCCAGGGAAGGCAAAGCTTAGGCTAAGGAAACAATGGAGGGAATGGTGGAAGTTATTTATGAAAAAGGTAATGTGGGCATGGTGGCGCACACCCCCGGTCCTAGACCTTGTGAGGCAGAAGCAGGCACGCCTCTGTGAGTTCGAGGACAGCCTGGTCTACATAGTGAGTTTTCAGGCCAGGTAGGGTTATACAGCAAGGCTCTGCCTCAAAGGACAAGCAAATAGGCTTAGAGGGAACTAGCAAAGAAACCAAAGCACAGAACAAGCAAAGGGTGCAAGGCAGGAGACAGAAATACCAGTCCAAAGTCTGAGACGCTTACACCAAGTCACTCCAGGAAACAAACAATGCCACGCCTAATACATGCCGTGAGAATAGAAGACCACCGCCGCATACCGAGATGGGAGCATGCGCATGCGGGTATACTGTCGCGTGTGTGGGCACACTACTGAGAAAGGGAGCATCTACCGGGGCTCAGGGCGGTTAAGCAAGGAGGCCTCCGAGGTGGACAGGAGCCCCCCCCTTACCTCCAGCCGACGCACTTTGTCGCGAAGTCGAGCCTCCGCCGCTTCCCCGCCCTCCGCCAGGCCCCGGGCCTCCTTCAGCTGCTGCTCCAAACCCAGGATGCGCCTTCGGAAGTCATCGTTTTCCTCCTGGGTCTCCCGAAGCGTGGTTTCCACTGTTGCCCGACGCTGCCCCAGCACCATGGCCTCTGCCTCAGATGCCACCTTAGCCTGCGGGCAGTTGAGAGAATCGGCTCAGACCGGGGGGCTCTCTCTGATGGGCAAACAGGCCACCTGAGAGAGAACCCACCAAACGCTCAGAGGAGGCATGCACAGATAGAGGGGTGGCCCCCGCAAAGAACCTCCCAGATAACCCTCCCCCTACACAGATGCAGCCACCCTGGCAAAATCTGCTTTTCACCACATGCACGCACACAGACACACATACCGACACACACACACACACACGCACACACACACGAGCTCCAGAGCTGCTCACACACACACACACATACACAGACACAGACACATCGGCACACACACACACGCACGCACGAGCTCCAGAGCTGCTCACACACACAGAGACACAGACACACCGGCACACACACACGACACATGCACGGCCGCACGCACCCACGCGCTCCAGAGCTGCTCGGTACATACCCATCACAGTAACTCTGCAGGCCCTCTGGGCTTGTCCACCCTCCTGACCCCTCAGCCTCCACCTCCTGAGCCCTGGACCCACTCCCCTTGCCTTGGAAGCCTCGTCACAGTCCTGCCGCAGCTGCTGCACCGTCTTTTGCAGCTGGAGGTTCTGCTGCTCCAGGTTTCGGGCTCGATCAGCCTCGGCCCTCAGCACGGTCAGCTGCTTCTCCAACTCCTGGTCCCGCTGTCGCCCAGCCACCTCCTGGCTCTGCCGCTCTGCCCGAAGCTCTTTAAGCTCCCCCTGGGTGCGGCGCAGCTCCTAGAAGGGGAAAGAAAACAGGCGACAGACAAGAACTAGAAATGTAAATGACAGCACTGTTGAGAGAGCAAGTGGGCAGATTCACAAACAGCTGAACACGTGGTGGCGCACGCCTTTAGTCCCAGCACTGGGGAGGCAGAGGCAGGGGGATCTTTGTGAGTCCAGGACAGCCTGGTCTACACAGAGAAACCCTGTCTCAGGGGGAAAAAATTATAGACTAACCACATGACAGTCCTATTCTTTTGTTTTTGTTTATATGTTTGTTTTTCAAGACAGGGTTTCTCTGTGTAGCCTTGGCTATCCTGGACTCACTTTGTAGACCAGGCTGGCCTCGAACTCACAGTGATCCTTCTGCCTCTGCCTCCCAGAGAGCAATCTATTTTTACATGATACACCCAAGAAAGGTCCTGAGTTCAATTCCAAGCAAGTGCATCTGTAATGAGACCCGGTGCCCTATTCTGGCGTGCAACTATGCATGCAGGCACAACATTATATACATAATTTAAAAATAAGTAAATGAATAAATAAAAGTAGAAATTTTAGGTCAAATGTGTGGTACATTAAACATGCTATACATGCTATAAAATTTCTCTATTCATTTTTAGTTTTTAAAGACAAGGTCTCACTACACAGACCAGGCTGGCTTTGAACTCACAGTGATCCACCTGCCTCTGCCTCCCAAGTGCTGGGATTAAAGGCGTGCACCACCATGCCTGGCTATATAGTATAGAATTTTAGAAAACAAGACTAGCTGCCTTTAAATATATATACTAATTGGGCTGGAGAGATGGCGCAGAGGTTAAGAGCACTGACTGCTCTCCCAGAGGTCCTGAGTTCAATTCCCAGCAACCACATGGTGGCTCACAGCCATCTATAATGAGATCTGGTGCCCTCTTCTGGCCTGCACTATATACATAATAAAAAAATTTTTAAAAAATAAAAATAAATACCAAAACACAAAAATATGACACAATAAATACTAATGTATCAGACATCTTTTTAAAGGGCGGTTAAAATATGACTACGTCTCTCTCTAGCTACAGTTTATAAACTGCTATTCTCTTTTGCTATCAGGCACGTCTGATGCTGGAGATAGCCAACAGGACTGAAGAGGTTGGGGTATGCAGTGAGATTACAATGCAGACACGAACGCAACTCACCGCGGAGAAAAAGCAGCAGCTGTCCGCTCTGTGTTGGGCTCGGCTGTCTGCTTCCCTAACCTACACTTTATTTAGATACTTGATAAAACACCCTGCCGGTCGGAGGCACAGTGACCAGTGAGACTGTCTGGAGGACTCAACTTGCCCATGTCAGCTACTACCTCAATAGGTTGCAGGCTCTCTGTGGTATTTGTAACTTCCCAACAGCATAATTTTATGTCATCCAAAAATCATTAGCTGTGCTCTTTTTTGGTTTGATTTGGTTTGGTTTTTTTTTTTTTTTTGCAAAGGGGTTCTTTGTGCGGGGGGGGGGGGGGGGGGGGGGGGGGGGGAGTGGGTAATTGAGGCAGAGTCTCTCTACAGAGCCTTGGCTGTCCTGGACTCACTATAGACTAAGCTGGCCTTGAACTCACAGAGATCCATCGGCCTCTGCATCCCGAGTGCTAAGATTAAAGGCGAGCACAGCCACACCTGGCCTCCCAGCTGCATTCTCATTCCTCATGAACTACAGCATCAAGAGTACCAAACTGGGTTTATTTCCATTTTTATGACTTTCTCAGGACTCTTTTATGAACTACCATCCATTTGTGATGAAAAAGGATCAACTTAAAAAAAAAAAAAACTAGGAATCTTGGAGTGTTGTGTCACCAACCTGCCAGCAAGACCGTGGCTTGGGATACTGGGGAGATGCAGGCCAACCACTGGGCCCCTTGAGCACCATGTCCAGACAGTGTTTTCTAAATAGCCTTCAAATTAAATTACTATTTTGTTTCTGAAGTAGGTCAGCTAGCCAAGCTGCTCCCAGCATGGCAGTCCAGGGATTATATTTCTCGATGTAAATAAACAGGCATCCTAACAAAACATTTGTCTCGTCTCATAGCTAATGAATTTCCTGTTGAAAGAGCAGTTTTTCCAGTGCTGGCCAAATTAAGGTTCTGAGCCTGCAAAAACAACCCTGGAGTTTTACGTTTTACAAACTCGCCTGTATTCGGCTACCTAAGATGCCGGCTAGGCGGTAGCCAGCAGCTTCTGCCTCTACCACAAGCTGGCTACTGACGGCTTTCTTCATCAGAAAACCCTGTAACTGACGGGGCGACCAGCCCTGCAGAGCTGGGAAGCCGAAACTGAGCTGCTGAGCTGAAGCCTGGAAACCCACTCACAGACACGCTCTCACCAGCATGGACAGAAGTTCATCAGTGAGGCAGGCAACCCCACCTCCACCCCATTCTGTACCCCAAGCGCCAAGCACCTTTCTAAGCTCTTCAACCTGGTGACTGTCTTTCGCACCGGCTCGGGCCTGCTCCAAGTCCCTCAGTAAGGCCTCCATCTTCTCCCCCAGCTCCTCCTCCATCTCCTCCTTCTCCATCCGCAGCTGCAGCAGTCTGAGCACAACATGGTCAAAAACAAAGGATAAAAAGATCAAGGTCAGACTTCCCACGTAGAGGAGATTCACAGGACACGGGGAACCAGCCCTCTGGGGGCCAGGGCCACAGACACAAGCTCAGGGAGACCAAGCAAGCAGCGAGTAGGGGCTGGAGAGATGGCTCAGAGGTCAAGAGTACTGTCTGTTTTTCCAAAGGTCCTGAGTTCAATTCCCAGCAACCACATGGTGGCTCACAGCCATCTATGAGGTCTGGTGACCTCTTCTAGTATGCAGGCATACATATGGGCAGAATACTGTACAAATAATAAACAAACAAATAAATAGTAAGAGTGTGAAAGCAGTGCCGGGCGTGGTGGCACACGCCTTTAATCCTGGCACTCGGGAGGCAGAGGCAGGCGGATCGCTGTGAGTTCGAGGCCAGCCTGGTCTATAAAGTGAGTCCAGGACAGCAATGATAACACACGGAAAACCCTGTCTCGGGGAAAAAAAAAAGAGTATAAAAGTTCAGGGCTGGAGAGATGGCTCAGCGGTTAAGAGCACTGTCTGCTCTTTCAAATGACCCTGGTTCAATTCCCAGCACCCACATGGCAGTTCACAACTCTCTGTAATCCCACACCAAAGCATAAAATAAATTATTAAAAAAAAGAGTGTGAAAGCACAGCGTAAAAGAAAGCCAGTTGGGTACAAGAGTCAGGGTAAATGCCCCTGCAAAAAAGAGAAGGCTTACTCCTGCTTGGTGGCTCTCAGCTCATCCTTGTTTTTCTGGAACATGGTCTGCCAATGCCCTGTCTCCTCTGAGGTCTCCTCTAGCTCCCTTTGCAACTCCCGCACCAGGGAAGTCATCTTCTGCCTCTCAGCTTCCATTGCAGCATGGTCCTACGGAAAGAGAAAAAAAAAAAAAAAAAAAAAACGGGCACCAGTTAGCTCAGAGGGCAAAGCTCACCTTAAGGCAGGAGAGGAAGCTGAGGCCAGAGAGCACTGTATCAGCGACACCCTGACACCCTGCAGGTGGGACGTTGGGAAGCCCAGCCCGCTTTTCTTTCTGTCGTGGGCAGGAAGCTTCTCTCCGTTATTTATTCTCTGTGGAGTCTGGCCACGCATTCTTAAGGTCCTCTCTCTGCCATGGTAAGTTCCCTACCCACTGTCACTACATCTCACGCGTGTCCTTTAGGGAAGGATCGCGTGGCAATCGCAAAAAGGCCAAGAACGCACTAGTAAGGCAGCCCCGCTCCCTGGCAGCGCCTCTCCTCTCCCAGCCCGGTTTCTTTGTCACATGCCTGGGTCGCATCTTGCATGCTCCGGCGAAGCTGCTCCGTGTCTCGCTGGTACTGCAGCCGGACGTGCTCCACCTCCTGGTCGTGGGAAGCCACCTCCTCCTTCAGGGCCCCCTTCAGGGCTGTCAGCTCGCGTTCCCGCAGCCTCAGCTGCTCCTCTACCCGTTGTTTGCCTTCTAAGACCTCTTCCAGAAGTTCCCGGGTCTCCATCAAGTCCTGAGGAAAAGGAAGGTGGAAGCACAGCGGTGACCATACTGGGGACTCGTTCTATTAAATAACTCACCCAAAGCCGGGCGTGGTGGCGCGCGCCTTTAATCCCAGCACTGGGGAGGCAGAGGCAGGCGGATCGCAGTGAGTTCGAGGGCAGCCTGGTCTAAAAAGCGAGTCCAGGACAGCCAAGGCTACACAGAGAAACCCTGTCTCAAAAAACCAAAAATTAAAAAATAAATAAATAAATAACTCACCCATTTAGCAAAAAGGTGTTTATTAAGAGCTAGGCAGAGTGGCACATGCTTCTGAGCCCGATAATTAGAAGGGTCACAAGCTGGAAGCCAGAATGGACAACTTAGCCAAGTCCCGCCCCCAAAACGAGAATGTATTCATACTCGGTATTAGTCTAGTATTGGGTGACGGCGGTCCTCTAAACTGCCTGGAGCACAAAGGGAAACTGCCGTTTCGGGCTCTAGCCTCAACCCGCCTTGAGTCGGCCGGAAAGCACACTGAAGAGCGCTGGTGAAAAACTCACCTGCTTCCCATAAGTGAAGGGAACAGTGGGTGAGGAGCCCCGAGGACGCTAAGGGGGTGGGGCGGGGTGGGATAACCGAGGCTAGAGCAGATGTCCCCACCCACGCTCCCACCCCCACCCCCGTTCCCAAACCCCCCCACCCCCCCGCGCCTCCCCGCCCCCCCGCTCTCCCTACCTTCAGGAGCGTCTCCTTCCCAGGCTCCGGACTCGGCTTCAGCGTGGCCTGCAGCTCCCTCACCTGGCTCTCCAGCCCGTGCCGCAGCCCCTCTTCCTGGCTCAGGAGCAGCTTCGTGTGCTGAAGCCTAAAGACAGACAGCATGGCTGGGGCTGCGCTGGGCAGCTACACACCTGCCGTGCACCGACCTTCACTGAAATCTCTTCTTTGCTGCACATTTTGGTTTTGCAGTGTGGGAGATAGGAGGGCGTTGCCCAACTGGGCAAGCACTTCATCAATGAAGCACACCATGTCGCTACTCAAATCCTCCCCTCCCCCCCCCTTTACTTTATTTGTTTACTGTGTGTACATGTGTGAGGGAGACATTTGCGTGGCAGTCAGAGGACATCTTCCAGGAAGTCAGGTCTCTCCTTCCTACTCGTGTGTCCGAGGCACTGAGCTCAGGTCCCGGGCTCCAGTGGTAAACAGCAGAGCCATCCATCTCCAGGCCCCTGTTCAAATCTTTTTTGGCTTTTTGGTTTTTGTTTTTTCGAGACAGGGTTTCTCTGTGTAACAGCCTTGGCTGTCCTGGACTCGCCCTGTAGACCAGGCTGGCCTCGAACTCACAACGATCCGCCTGCCTCTGCCTCCCGAGTGCTGGGATTAAAGGCGTGCGCCACCACCGCCCGGCTGCTGTTCAGATCTTAACATTTATACCCAACTGCTTCAATTAAAACTGTGAGCCGGGCCTCCTGGCCTGTCTTGGCCTGCCGCACTCTCCGCCTTCTCAAGCCTTAGTACGGCTCACATGCCCCACGTTGGTTACTGTCTCTTCCCTGTCACCGGGAGCTAAGATTCTGGAGAGAGGAGCCCTCCCTGCTTGGCTCACTGAGGCGCTGCAGGAGCCCATGTCAGAGCCTGTCACATAAACAACGTGACTCATAGACAGAAGACACCTGCTGAATCTGAGCAAACACCCTCCCAATAATCCCGGGAGTAACTGATGGTTTTAGGGCCGCTTTCCCAACCAAGGATCCCAGACAGATACACCCAGGTTGCCTATCTTCGCCATGCACTGTCACCGTTACCATAGAAACGGAGAGAGGACAACCCGGGCCCACTTAGCTTCTTTTGTTTGTTTGTTTGTTTGTTTGTTTTTCGAGACAGGGTAGACCAGGCTGGCCTTGAACTCACAGTGATCCACCTGCCTCTGCCTCCCTAGTGCTGGGATGGTATTAAAGGCGTGCGCCACCACGGCCAGCCCATTTAGCTTCTGCAGATTCCCCTCTGCCTCCTTCGACCCTACGAGAGTCATCGCCCTCTAGGTCCAAGCCCTGGTCCCGGGGCAAACCTGTGTGACCCGCGTACGCCCCCGCAGCTGCACTACCCGTGTGACCCGTGTGAGTCCCCTCGGCTGCACTACCCGTGTGACCCGCGTGAGTCCCCGCGGCTGCACTACCCGTGTGACCCGCGTGCGCCCCCTCGGCTGCACTACCCGTGTGACCCGCGTGCGCCCCCTCGGCTGCACTACCCGTACTCACTCCTTGGCGCTCTGCTGGGCCTCCCCCTTCCTCCTCTCCAGCAGCTCCTGCAGCCGGTTACACTCTTCTGCCTTCTCCTCCAGCTGCCTCTCTAGCCCAACCCTGCACGGCTCCAGCTTCTGCCGCTCCTGCAAAAGAAATGGAGAATAGGAAACGCTTGTACAAAGATCCAGTATAGCCTCAGCACGGTAGCACATGCCGGTGACCTTGACACTTGGGAGGCAGAAGCAGGAGGATCACTGTGAATTCAAGGCTAGGATGGTCTAGAATCCCAGGCCAGTTTGGCAGTTTTTAAGCTGCAGAGTAAAACCCTGTCTCAAAAATAAATAAATAAGCAAATAAGCAAGCTATCAAACATCCTAAGGCTCTGCAGGTATTCTAGTAATAACAGGCATGACTCAGAATTACTCAGCTAAGCTAATCCCAGAATCTCCAGCCTCAGACACCGAGAAATGCTTGTTTTAAGCTGTTAAGTTTTGGAGTAATCTGTTTTTGCAATAAACAGTATATTATTATCTTCACTTACTGTTCAGGAAACAGGATTTGAATACTTGAGAAGTTAACTAAGATTAATTACACAGCGGGCAACAACTAGAACCGAGGTTTGAACCTTTAGGTTTGCTTCCACTTAACCATTAACCTGCCCCGCTCTCCCCTTAAGGAGAGGATTACGAACCATCACTGAGCCCCAACTAGGTACAGGCTAGAAGCTGAGAAAGCATTTGCAAAAGGTGTGGGGTCTGGGGGCGTGGCTGGACAGTAGCGTGGGGCTGGGGGCGTGGCTAGATGGCAGAGTGGGGCTGGGGGCATGGCTAGGGCACCGTGTTTGCCCAGCAGGCACAAAGCCCTGGCTTCCACCCTCAGCTCTGCATAAACTGGGCACGGTGATGGACATCTGCCATCCGAAATGTAGGAGGCAGGAGCGAGAGGATTAGAGGCTCAAGGTCATTCAAGGTCACTCTTGGCTAACATAGCCAGTCCACGGCCAGTTTTTCTGAGACCCTGCTCTCCCAACTCCAGAAGTTGAGACCCTGCTCTCCCAACTTCAGAAGCAAAACGTAAAAACAAAAAAGTTTAAGTTTTAGAGGAAGAGTGGCTGCACCTTTTCGTCCCATCTCTGCAACTTTACAGCCGCAGCAATTCCACCAACCTCTCTGATCTTTGGGGTTTCCCATCAGAAAAGGTCCTGCCATACACTTTCCACAGCTACTATAAGGATTATAGCCCAGGACAGCATCTGCCATAAAAATTACACCCAAAAACTTGACACTATTTAATTGCTATCATAATTATGATAAGAAAAAGACTGGAGACACGGTCTCAAGTAATCCAGTCCTCAGACCTGAGAACCTTGAACTCCTGCCTCTACCTCCTGAGTGCTGGGTTTTCAGGCAAGTACAACCACAGTTGGTTGTGTTCAGTACTGGGAATCGAACCCGAGACTTCATGCATGCAAGGTGAGCGCTCTATCAACTGATCTACACCCCCGCACGGAGAACAAGAGCAAGCTTCTCAAGCTTTATATAAGCAGTAAGCAGCAGGCCCAGATACAGAATCCTAAGGAAAATGAAAAGGAAGTGGCCCGCCCCGCCCCGCCCTGAGTTCCAGAGAAGCTCAAAGTCCTTTCTGGGACTAGAACACTGACTTCTCGTCTCACATAACAATGCACACAGTACTTGGCCTAGAAGAGCCAGCCCAGCTGGGCAGGGTGAGGAAGACGTCAGTGAATTCAAGGCCGGCCAGGGATAGTCATACTCAAAGAGCCAGCCTCGTCCATCCCCAGGCGGGGCGTCTTCCCGGCGGCCCCTCACCCCTCCCGTGACCTGCCTCACCTTCACTTCTTCGTCCAGCCTTCTCTGGAGCTCCTCCATCTTTTGGGTTAGCTCACCCTGCCCTGCCAGGGCCTTAGTAGAAGCAGGAGGAACCATCTGCCAGAGGTACGGGGGAGGGAAGGCAGTGGGGAATGAATCCGTATCCAGATGGCTGAAGCCCTCGAGGCTCTAGCGGTGACCCTTGCTCCGACCCCCCAGAAGGCCACTCACCCCCAGAGGTTGCATCTGCTCCAGCACCAGACTGACTTTCCTCCTCACGGATGCCTCACTCTCCACGCTTCTGGGGGACACAAGGACAGAAGGCAAGGGTGAACAGAGGAAAGGGGCAAAGCAAGGAAGACAGGAAATGAAGCCAGAGGACAAGGGGTGAAGTGTCCGTCTCCGCCGCTGGCTGGGCCCCACTTACCCCTCCCTGAGGATGCCATAGATGGTGGCCCTCACATGGTCCACACTGCCTGGTGCTGCTGCCTCCCGCTGGTCTCGGAGAAGGTCTGGAGTTGATTTGAACTGGGGAAGGAAAAAGGAAGAAAAGAAAGAAGAGAGGGAGGGAGGGGAAATTAGGCCAGAAATGTCTGTATGTGGCTTGCAAGGAACAGAGGTGGCTGTTGAGAGACAAGGCCTCTCGGTATGATGAACCACACTGCTCAGGCTCGAGGAACAGCCCAGAGAAAAGACCAGGCCGTACAGACCTCTGTGCTACTGCTGCAGATGACACTTTTCTCAAGAACCAGCGTCATAAGGCCGTACTAGCTCTTATAAATGCGCAGCTATAGAATTCACATAAGTTTGTCTCGAAGCAAAGACACTGGCCACTTAGAAACGCCACTGAGTGGAAAAAAGAAAGCATGGAACGGACTTCCGCAAGACTGTGAGGGGAGCTTTCCATACCCTCCAAGCCTGGATTAAGATAGGGTGCCAGAGCCTGCAAATTAGCATTTGCTGATGACGGACAAACGGCTAACTCTCCGTATTTGATAGACACAATGGAAACTAAAAGGCAGAGACTTCCTCCCCTCCTTAAGTGGGCTGATGCTAAGGTGGTGGCTGGCGGGGGGGGGGGGGGGGGGGGGGGGGGGGGGGGGGGGGGGGGGGGGGGGGGGGGGGGGGGGGGGGGCGGTTGGAAGTGGGGAGAGATGACATCTGACCTGCACCATGGAGGGATCCTGTGCTTTCTCCCGCGGCTCCTCAAAACTCCGAAGCACCCAGTCTTGAGTCTGACGGGACCGGCTGAAGCTGCTGAGAGGGCTCTGGCTCTTGGACGATGGCTGCTTTGAACTGTCCACATAGTGGTCATACTTTGTGCCTGGGGTCCAGTGGTTGGGTGACCGGCGTTCCCGATCTTCGCAGGTGTCCCTCGAGAGCCTGCTGTCCAGACTCTGGCTCCGCTTGCGCTGTTCTTGGGGAAGGGTCCGCGTGCGGCGGGCAGCCCGGCCCCGAACCTGGGCTCCCTTCTGACTATCGAACTTGCTGATGAGCGAGTCCACTGAAGACAACGGGGCAGTGTCGATGGTGTTCACCGGGACAGTCTTTTGAGGGGCTAGTTCCAGCAAGCTGGTGCTCCTGTTGCTGGGACCCACAGAAGCAAGGCCTGTCAGAGAGGCTTGCGACTGGGAACGGAGCAGCCTTCCTTTCCAGTGCTCCCTGGGCTCCTCATCAGAGGTGCTTCCCTGAGAAGCGGCTGGAAATCCCTTGACTTGAGAGTAGGGGTTCTCAGGGAGCTCCGAATCAGAGCTCAGCGTTCCTGGGGACCCCCGACTGTTGGCCCCCTTGATTTGGACGCCAAAGGAGTCAGTCCCTTTCTCTCCACTGTTAAGCACCACAAAGGGCTGCCCGGCAATGCCCTGCACACGCACAGCGACCCCGTAGGTACTGGCTCTGGCGTCCTTAGCAGGGCGCCTCCCACCACGACGAAGGGTACCCATCTCAGTAGCATCCTCTGGTTCTGTTATAAAGCGAATTTGGACTCCATGGTCTACAGGGCCCCGGGGATCAGCCATGATGCGCGCCTGCTCCACATGAAGGAAAGGTCCTAGAAGATGAAGAAAAGAGTTTTAGCTAAGGAGCCGGAAGTAGAAACCCAGCCGGAAGCCGACAGCCTTGTCAGCTCTTTTTGCAGAAAATAGTTCTCGTGTTTTATCTGAGCAGGAGAAATGCAGTGTATGGGAGTCTAACCCAGTTTCTGACTTATTAGTCCTGGAGTGTTGCGTTCCTCAGCAACTTCCCCTGGGTGTCGGGGAATTCTCCATCCAGATAGCACACTTAGAAAAGTCTAAGAAGCCAAAAGTGGTGGCGCACGCCTTTAATCCCAGCACTCAGGAGGCAGAGGCAGGCCGATCTCTGTGAGTTCGAGGCCAGCCTGGTCTACAGAGCTAGTTCCAGGACAGCCAAGGCCTCACAGAGAAACCCTGCTACGAAAAACAAACAAACAAAAAGAGAGAGAGAAAGAAAAGAAAAATAGAAAGAAAGAAAAGTTAGGAAGGTAGTTCTTAGTAGTAGACAGCTTGCCTAGTGTATGCAACGTCCTGGGTTTGACTCTAACACAGGAAGGAAAAAAAAAAAATCAGAAATAAACAGATAATATAGTTTGAGGCCCACAAACCCAAAACAATTATTTCTTTTGATACAGTCCTGAGGATTGTGGCTTACTAAGACTTTGAAGATAATTTTCTGATCTTCACATACAACACAGATAGCCATGGGTCCACCAAGTAAAGGTACACCCCCAAAATCCCTCTGGTTCTTCCTTTCCCTTGAAAAAAAGAAAACCCCCCCTATTGAAGAGTTTATTAAACAAACCACAAAATGTGGCATCCCATTCCTGGGAAGATCCTTAAAGTGACATCGGTGATGTCTCTGGAGCGAGGGTACTGGGGGCTAGACAAGGACAGAAGAGCTTCTACTCTCTGGGCTGTCTACGGTGTCCCCTTCTGTCCCTTTTTAACTTGGAACTGTGTAGCTATACCACCTATTTGAGAAAAGACTTTGGGTTGGGTTGTGACTGGGGGAGGGGGTGAGGGGGGCACTAAAGCATCCGTTTAACATGTGTGAGACCTGGGATTTGATCCTCAGCACCAAGAGAAGAAAAGAAAACAGAAAGCAGGGGAGGAGGAGGGAGGTCTTAAATATGACCTTCTGTTACACAGAGCTCTGGCTGGCCTGGACACGCTTTGTAGACCAGGCTGGCCTCAGCTCAGAGATCTGCTTGCCTCTGCCTCCAGAGCATTGGGATTAAAGGCGTGCACCATCATGCCTAGCTGGAGACATGGTCTTAGGTGGTCAAAGCTGGCCTCACGACTGGTGACACAGCTGAGGATGACCGTGAACTTCCGATCCTTCTCTTTCCACTTCCTGAGCCACTAGGCCAGGGACGGAACTCAGGACTTCGTATACGCCAGGCCAAGCCCTCTACCGACAGAGCTTCATCTCCAGCCCTTTAAATGTGGGTTTTAGTGTGCAGGCTGCAGGATAAGAGACAAGGCCATGCCGGGCGTGGCGGCGCACACCTTTAATCCCAGCACTGGGGAGGCAGAGGCAGGCAGATTGCTGTGAGTTCGAGGCCAGCCTGGTCTACAAAGCCAAGTCCAGGACAGCCAAGGCTACACAGAGAAACCCTGTCTCAAAAAACCAAAATATAAAAAGAGACAAGGCCATGAGCAGGCCAACTTCCTGGTCCACACTGCCTAAGATTCGAGTCAGCGAATGGAATGTGTTCCAGGTTTGCCCTGGCTCCTGGAACTTGGGAGGGAGGTTTTGTTCCAAGCGCATTACCACCAGCAAATGGAGCTGCCCTACTCCTGCTAGTCTCTTCCGGGAGCCCAGCACCGAGCTGGAGGGAGGAGCCTCAGGTGTGCCAGACAGAAAAACAATCGTGCCCAAAGCAACCTCCCTGTGGGGCTCTTGGCCAAGGAAACTTGGCAAGGTCCCTCCTAGAGATAGTAGCTCTAGGAAGCCAGGAACCCGGGGCAGCTGAAGGGAGGGGGGGGAGGGGCCGAGTTCAGGTGAGAAAGGGTTTGGGGGAGAAGTGAACATTGAGGGAATTCTTAGCACCCTCAGCCCTTCCCAGCTGGAGAAAGGATGGGATGGAGAAACCCTTTATTGAGAATGATTCACGTTGGCAGCCCTGGGGCTGGGAGAGCAAAGCAATCCACCTCCCTCCCAAGGACGCAGCCCACACAAACTTTCAACACAGAATTTTTTTTAAGTTTGTGAAGGCAGAGGGAAGGAGCCCTCCCAACAGAGCAGTAGTTCTCAACCTGTGGGTCGTGACCTTTTCACAGGGGTCACCTAAGGTGTCTATGTTATGATTCATAACAGTAGTAATATTAAAGTTATGAAGTAGCAAGGGAAATAGTTTTATGGTTGCAGGGGGGGGTCACCACACCATGAGGTATTAAAGGGTCGAAAACCATTAGGAAGGTTGATAACCACGGCACTTGAGTCAGGACCTCACTTGGAAAATCACGTTCATATATAACCCCAGCACTTGTGAGGCTGAGGCAGGAGGATTGCCATGAGTTCAAGATCAGCTTCAGTTATACAGCCTCCGTCTACCTTCACATGCGTTAATTTCATAACATGTAATTTTTTCTTTTCTTTTTTCTTTCTCTCTCTATTTATTTTTCTTTTCTTTCTTTGAGACAAGGTCTATGTAGCCCAGGCTGGTCCTGAACTCATCTGTAGCTGCTGAGGAAATCAAGGTTCCCTCTTTAAGTTTGTTTCAACAATACAAGAATTTATAAATGCGCTCAGAAGAAAACTTAAAGACAAGTTTGTTAGGGTTTGAGAGAGATACTGTCGGTCTCAACAGTTGCCAGGAGGAGGGAATAGAAAGAAGTTGCCAGAGCTCGGCAGTGGTGGTGCACGCCTTTAGTCCCAGCACGTAGGAGGCAGAGGCAGGCGGATCGCTGTGAGTTCAAGGCCAGCCTGGTCTACAAAGTGAGTCCGGGACAGCCGAGGCTACACAGAGAAACCCTGTCTCAAAAAACCAAAAAAAAAAAAAAAAAGTAGAAGAAAGAGGCAAGGTCGTGCTTGTCTCACTGGGAAAAGCAGATGGTTTCTTGCCGAGCTTCCACCATGTTTGTTTGTTTGTTTACCTCAGTTGAACTCCAGACAACTACTGTAGAGATAACTTCCTGTGTCCTCCACTACACAAGAGGGCCCTCCAGGACAAACACTGAGACTCGAGGCTGTCCTCTGCCTGGAACACGGAGAATGCAAATGAATACTTTTTCCAAGGCTATGGACTCTCCCAGCAGCAGAAAGATATGCCATGGATGCCTCACGGCACTCTCTGGGCCTCAGTAACAAGATGTCTTCCGGGTCTGGACTCTGTGCCCTGGGCAGTCCTGATCTCACATTCAGGTGCACCTAAACTGCCAGCTCTCAGAAATCACATGATTTATTCATGACGAAGTTCTGCCCTGTCAGTGTATCTGCAGATCTCCCAGATCAGGTCAAGGAGCTCCTTACTGAGTAGGCACAGCAAAGCGCCCAGCCCCTTGGGCCAGAGTGCCAGACAAGGCAGGGGTGCTATCCAGGGCTCCCCTAGGTTCCAAAGACACGTCCCTCCCTCACAGCCTCAACTGCTATCAGTTCCAGGACGTGTAGGTCAGGGGTCGGGACTAAGAGATCTTTAGGGTTGGGTCAGAAAATAGACCTTTAAATGATTCAACACGGAAAACCCGAAACCTACCCACCCGCCTTCAGTTACAGAGGACAGTGGGGCGGGGCCAAGGGGGCAGGGCAGCGTCCCAGGCCTTGCATAAGGGCCTAGGCAGGTAAACAAGAATCAGGACCAACAACTCGAAGCCCAAAGCCCAGGGCCTGTGCTCTCACCAGATGCCTGACCCTCTTTTCCCTCCCCTGGCACATGCCCAGGGCACTTCTCACCAACTGTACTCTGGGAAAAGGCCAGGACAGAAG
This sequence comes from Acomys russatus, assembly GCF_903995435.1. Taxonomy (NCBI): domain Eukaryota; kingdom Metazoa; phylum Chordata; class Mammalia; order Rodentia; family Muridae; genus Acomys; species Acomys russatus. The sequence goes on from NC_067151.1 coordinate 65,469,766, forward strand.
TTAAGTCAGTGCCATCTGTCTGCCTCTGCCATTCCTTCCGGAACGCTGGGAGAAGGCACGCTACACCTGTACCAGCCGGACAGCCGTTTCTCCCCGAGTTACTCATTAGCTCGCCCTGCCCCAATTCCATCACCTCTGACCCAGCCATACGCATCTGGCTTCCGACTAGGAGTGACAGGGTCCCTGGGCTTCTGGCAGGAAGTGGGTGGGGGCGGGGTGGTTTCGGGTGTAGACACAGGGACAGGCAATACGCTGGATGCTGAATAATTGGCGCATTTAGGAAGTGGACAGCACTGGAACCACCTCAGCGGCAGCGAGAAAGCAAGCAAATGGTCAAAATAAAAACAGAGCGGCTTAGTGACCTTATCGTTTGATAAGAAGGCTCCTCGTAGGCCCAAACAGGACTCCCCAAGTGGATACCAGCCCAGGTCCACACTGGGAAAAGCAGAAACCTGATAGCCAAACCAGAGCTGCTTGGCCAGTGGGGGTAAGACAACACAATGAAGCACTGGGCTCTTACGAACTGGCCGGACTGGTTTGAGAAGCGAAGAGAAGGGAGGGCCCTCGGAAGGCCACTCTGGAACCTTGCAGAACAGACCAGAGAGGTCCCCCACCTAAGGCACAGGGACAAGACCAAGAGTGGAAAGCTCTGTCCAGCCTACCTGACAAGGCCTAGACTCTGGAGGAGGGGACAGTAGTTAGACATACACAGAGGACTTGGTGACAGGCCAGTGTGTGGCCAGAAGACTTGTCCCTGCAGCACTCCCAAAGCGGCGCTCTTGGTCTTACACTTACCTCCGTCAGCTCCCAGGCCCTTGGGTCTCCCCTCCCTAGGACAAAAAGAAGCAGCCCTGGCCCTCTCTTCTCCCACAAGGGCGACTGGCAGGCAGGCAGGCAGGCCAGCCTGGGAACCACAGGGAGTCAGAATCCTCTTAGAATCAGGCAAATCTCTGAATCAGCAGGCCTCCAGAGCCAGACCCAAACTCCCAAATACCCGGGTGAAAGGAAAGCTGCCCTGGGATATGTAGGCAGCTTGTCTACATAGCGGTGGCTAATTATTTCCCAATTACAGCAACTGTCTTCCGACAGAGCATCAAAGGGGCCAAGCTAAGGCTGACTCTGCTTCCACTGCTGCCTAAGGCAAGGAAATTCACCTCAGAAGTAGCCTGGGCCCAACATACATACATACACACACACACACACACACACACACACACACACACACACACGCCTCTCATGTGGCCCGGGAATTTGGAGGTGTAGTTCCCCTAGTCTTTTGGCCTCCTAGGGAGTTCTGCACCACTAGTAACTACAGCCAGTTATCAAAGATTATGCATCAGAGATGCCTGCTAGGGTTTCAGGGAATCGAAAGGATTCGATTCTATGAGGGGCATCAAGGAAATTAGCTGCACTCCCAAACCTCACCATTGTCGTCCCCCCAACCCAAATCTAGAACCAGAGGAGAAAAAAAATATGTATATATTTGCTAGAAGGAAAGATTTGACATCAGGCCTCCAAGAAAGACGACTATTTATTTCTAGGTGGGTGTGGTGACACAAGCCTGTAAATCTGGCATTGGCAGCTGGAGACAATCAGTTCAAGGTCAGCCTCAGCTGTACAGCAAGTTCAAGGCCAGCATCGGGCTGCCTTAAAACCCAGATCACCCCTCGTTCCACACCCCCGAAAAAGGCAAACATTATTCGGCTATCTTGTGGGTCCAGAGATGTGTTTCTTCATTCCTCTCCCATAAACACACACACACACACACACACACACACACACACACACACACACACAGTTCTTTCTAGAGGAAGAAGGAAAAATTCTCCTGGCATGAAATCTCACACCTAGCAAAGGGGCGGAGGTGGGGTGGGGGGCGTAAGGCGGGAATGCCCTGGTATTCTGACCTTAGCGTCTTACTGGCAACTGTTTTCACCTGTAGGCAAACGGTCAGAGAATGGTCCCACATTTTAGAGCACTTCCAAAGCCAAAAGGAGGGTGTCAGAGGCCGGCGTGGACTGACGGGGAGGATCACCCCCCTCCAAAAAACCAAAAACACCAGCAGCACATGCTGACATCTCCACTTCAGTCTCTGCACCTCTGGCGGCACTCTTCTCCCCCCCCCCACACACACACCGCCCCCGCCCCAATGCTGGTCTCCAAGAGAAATTCTGCCCCAAGGGCTGACGCCTGACCTCCAGAGATCGTAGCGCCGAAACGCAAGCATGCCCTGGGAATAAATAACCTTACCCCTCGGGTGCCCCACACCTGGCACCTTCCCCACCACTCGCTTTTGCCACCGTGGAGCCTAAGGGGCCAGTCCGTAGTTCTGCCACCGCGCTCCGACCGCCCCTCCTCCCTAAACTCAGCACCTGTGCCCAGGAGGAGGGCATCCGACGCCTCCGCCCCGCCGCCCAGGCATCGCAGGTGTCCTCGCGCCCAGCAGACTCACTCACCGGGGGCCAGCTCCACGCTCCCAGGCTCCCACACCCCCCGCAAGGGGCTAGCGCTGGGTCCGCCCGCCCGTGCAGCACGCGCGGCGGCGGCCAAGCCCCTCCGAGCTCTGGGGCTCCCTCCTCTCTCCCGCCCACCAACCTGTTACTCCACGGAAGCTCCGCCCCGTTGGCCGTCACCTCCCGCTCCGCCTCACCCCTCCTTCTATTGGTCGGATTTCCGCAAGGGGCGGGGCAGACACCGCGGGAACCCAGAACCGGGGTGTCCCCCCCCCCACCTCCCCCGGCCCGATGGGTGGGTGGGAGGGGAGGTCACGTGGGCGGGCGGGGGTGGGGCGCCGAGGGGCCTAAGAGGCCATTTTGGGGGCGTCGGAGCTTTGCGGACTTGGGGTATCTTATCGCCAGAGCATCCCTTGGGGTGCGTGAGGAGCGCCTCCCGCGTGCTCTTCTCAACGCAAATCTAGCCACCGCAGCCCTTTCTTGCCCTTCGTCTCCCTCCGCGTGAGCCAGAATTCTGTTCTGTCACTTTCCGCAGAAAATTTCTTCGTAGTCTCCCGACGTCAGCGCGTCCTGCATCTCCGCTCGCCTGCGTTATCTATCGGCAGTCCGAACCAGAACCCCCCCAATTGTGGATTCTCATCCCCGGGGCTCCTGGTCTCCATAGTCTTTTTTTGCAATTTTGTACTATTTATCACCTAATTTTGTTTTGTATTGTTTATCACCTCATTCTAAAAAATCCTGTTCATCTTTTTGTCTCCCTACGAAGAGCTCGGCCGGAGAGCCGAGATCTTCCTTTTCTTTCGTATTGTACGCCTCATTTCAAATGCCTATAACGAGGCCAGCGCGTATTTGGCTCTTAATAAAATATGTGTAGAACGAATGGCTTGGGAAGCGAGTGCTGTAAGTTTACGTGTATCAGAGTGATCTTTATAAGCAGGAAGGGACCCAACCACAGGTTGTAAGCCCACCGATTTTGGAAGCCTGTCAATAAGTAGGGCTTTTGGTCCCACCACACCGAAAAGATTCTGGGATGCTGCTTCGCCTGCCAACTGAGGCAGTTGGCATTAAAGCTGGCTCCCAGTGTGAGCGGCTGAGGTATGTCAGAAGACTGGCTTGGCTTACCTTGCTGGGCTCTGAACAGCTTCTCCCCTTTATTTGTTCGGCAAATATTTATTGTAACATGTTTAGATTTGAAGATTCCTCATCTTGGATACAGCCAGCATTCCAGTGGCGTTCGCTGGCGCTCACTCCCTCCTCCTCCCCCTCCCCCAGCCTTCAGCAGCTGGGCGTGGACCCTGGAGGGCAAAGTCCACCTACCTGTTCTGTAGCTGGGTTGCTAGGTCTCCGCATTCCAAAGGAAGCTTTCGAGGAGGGATAGAGCCCCGGGGAGGAATGGCCGAGAAGGTGCGGTTAGCGCGACCTTCTGCAGAGGTGGTGTCGCTCCTGGATCAGGTTACCTCTAGACCCAAGGGTGATTTGGAAAAAAGATCTTAACAATGAATGAATGAATGAATGAATGTGGTGAATTGGCCCAGATACTGGAAAAGTGAAAGTAAATTAATTCTCCTGGGTAGCCCCTTAGACTGCTACCTAATGCATTTGTAGTAAATAGAAATGGGAGTGGGGGATGGGAGCCTCTGAGCCACCCACCGTCAAACTTTCCTCCTTGGGAGGAGCACTCAGAGGAACATTAGCATCAGGCTTGGATGAAAAAAATAAATGAATAAAAGAAGCTTGCCCCCCAAGAATTCAACCCCCTGGACTTAAATATAGAAAGGTGAGGGCTGGAGAGATGGCTCAGAGGTTAAGGGCACTGGCTGCTCCTCCCGAGGTCCTGAGTTCAATTCCCAGCAACCACATGGTGGTTCACAGCCATCTATAATATGATCTGGTGCCCTCTTCTGGCCTGCATGGGTACATGCAGGCAGAACACTGTATACATAATAAATACATAATAAATACGATTTGCTTGTGGGAAGGTCCCTTTTCAACCAAAATAAGGTGCGATCTGACGTGAGCCTCTAGAAAACAGGTAAGATTATACTTGCAGGGATCGTTTCTACAGTTCGTACTAGAGAAATGTCTCTATATGTGTAGAAAAAGAACAGGTTAGTGGGTTTGTGGTTCAGACAGTGTTTGCCCAGCACGAGTGTGGTGGAGGATGTGACTCAGCAGAAAAGTATTAGCCAATCACGGCCAAGTCTCTAGGTTGAAGCAGTTGGAGGAAGGGCATCGTGGGGAGCACTCGTCCAGAAAACAAGTACGTAGAGAAAGAACAAAGGGAGTAAGAAAATGTACAAGTGGTGGCGCAGCCTTTAATCCCAGCACTCGGAGGCAGAGGCAGGCGGATCGCTGTGAGTTCGAGGCCAGCCTGGTCTACAAAGTGAGTCCAGGACAGCCAAGGCTACGCAGAGAAACCCTGTCTCGGAAAACAAAACCAAAAAGAAAAAAGAAAGAAATGTACAAAGGTCCCGAGCAGAAAAACATGTTTGCTGAGAGGACGGGAAGGAGTCAATAGAACAAGCAGGGAAAATAGTGAGAAGACAAAGGGTGTTAAATACCAAGATAAACTTCTATAGTTTACATGTAGCCCAGGCTGGCCCTCTCCATCCGCCAACCTCAGTCTCAGAGCGCGAGGTTGCAACAGTGTACCAAGACATCTGAGCCAGTTTGCCCTGGCATAAGGCTAATCTAAGGGTTTGTATGACAGATGCAATGGGGTAGCTTGATGGAGGTAGCCAGCCCCACACAGCAGGGCAGCGCAAAGGGAAGGATAGTTAATCCCAAGAATGGGAGGAGAAAGACCACCAACCAACTCATCATGGCTCAATTAGTTAAAGCAAGCAGCTAATTAAGGCAAGCGTGTGTGTGTGTGTGTGTGTGTGTGTGTGTGTGTGTGTGTGTGTGTGTGTGTGTGCGCGCTCGGCTGCCTCCCCAAAAGACAGGATTTGAGAGGTCAGCATTGGATACAAGGAAGACAAGGCTTTATAGAGGTTTCCAAATGGAGGATTTAGTGAGCAGAACAGGCGCACAGGCGGGTTACAGGCGCAGGGGCGGGGTTACAGGTGCACAGGCGGGTTACAGGCACAGAAGCGGGTTACAGGCGCAGAGGCGGGGTTACAGGCGCAGGGGCGGGGTTACAGGTGCACAGGCGGGTTACAGGCACAGAAGCGGGTTACAGGCGCAGAGGCGGGGTTACAGGCGCAGGGGCGGGGTTACAGGTGCACAGGCGGGTTACAGGCACAGAAGCGGGTTACAGGCGCAGGGGCGGGGTTACAGGCGCAGAGGCGGGGTTACAGGTGCACAGGCGGGTTTCAGGCACAGAGGCGGGTTACAGGCGCAGAGGCGGGGTTACAGACGCAGGCGCAGAGGCCGCGTTACAGGTGCAGAGGCAGGGTCACAGGTACAGAACATAAGCATGACAGGTTATTCCCTCCCGAAACAAAGACGTGGTTGCAAGGTGGGCATAACAAGGTGTCATAGCAACAGGTAGCCATATAATCTTTTGAAACAAAGGTAGGGTTGCAAGATGATTATAAGCAACGTTTGGAAACAAAGACATGCCATTCCTGAGGCAGGCAGTGCAGAGCCATTAGTAGTTAAGGTGACAGGTGGGGCATAGCCCAGTCCTCGAAAAACAGAGGTTTAGTCATAAACAGGAATGGGCCTAGTTTGTCTTTACTAATAAGCCTTTAAGTCTAAGGTGGAGGCAAGCTGGGTCTTCAGGACAAGAGGCCACTACCTTGTGGTATTTCCTGCATGTTTCTTGTTGCTTAACTCTTGGCTTTTTTTTTTTTTTTTTTTTTTTTTTTTTTTTTTTTGGTTTTTCGAGACAGGGTTTCTCTGTGTAGCCTTGGCTGTCCTGGACTCGCTTTGTAGACCAGGCTGGCCTCGAACTCACAGTGATCCTCCTGCCTCTGCCTCCCGAGTGCTGGGATTAAAGGTGTGCGCCACCACGCCCGGCTTAACTCTTAACTCTTGGCTTTTACTTAAATGTCTTATTGTGGTTATTGTTTGTTTAATTTTTGGAGACAGAGTCTGATCAGGTAGCCAAGGCGAACATCAAATTCACTATGTATCTCAGGCAGGCCTTGAACTCGTGACAATCCTCCTGCCTTTCTGTCCGGAGAGTTTAGACTATAGGTGTAAAGCGTCATGCTCAGTTCAACACTCCAACAAGAGTAACTTGTACTAACTCATGAGCTTTTCCTGGTTGAACTGAATTTCTATTCTGGATGTGGTTAGGAAAGTTTGTTTTTTTAAAGATTTATTTATTTACTATTATGTATACACTGCTCTGCCTGCATGTACACCTGCAGGCCAACAGAATGCATCAGATCACATTATAGATGGTTGTGAGCCACCATGTGGTTGCTGGGAGGCACTGATGAGGCAGGCATGGTGGTTTATGCCTACAATCCTACTATGCAGGAGACTGAGGCAAGAGGATGGCCACAAGTTTAAGGCCAGCCTGGGTTACATAATGAGTTCTAGACTAACCTGGGCTACAGAGTGAAATGTAGTCATTTGAATGAGGAGGGCCTCTTAGGCTCATATATTTGAATACTTGGTCGTCAATTAGTGAAACTGGTTGGGAAATTTTAGGAGGTGTGGTCTTGCTGGAAAAGTGTGTCACTGGGTCAGGATTTGAAGTTTCAAAAAACTGTGGCCCCTGCGCTCCAATCTCCCCCCACCAAATCCCAAAAAACCACTCTCCGCCCAAAAAATCCACAACCCCACACCTTAACCCCCTTCTCTCCTCCCTCTCCCTCACCCTCTCTCTCCCTCTCTCCGCCCTTCCTCTCTCTCTCTCCCTCCCCACCCCCCACCCCCGCCTTATGCATCAAGATGTGAGCTCTTGTCTCCATCGTGGTGTCTGCCTGGCTGTCTCCATGGTCCTCACCATGATTGTCATAGACTCTCACAGGAAGGAGAGTGGTTTACAGTCATGCTTCATATGCTTTTCCAACTTTGGGGTCTAGGACCTCCAAGATTTCCCCAAGGCATTTCCTTCCCCTGACCCTTTCTCAGTTCTCAACTGGGAAGCACAGCCACAGAGAGCTGTGGCAGCACCAAGCAGTACACTGATTCCGGACTCAAACTCTGTCACCTCACATAGCTTCAGAAGAGCTATCGTCCCAGCCAAGTCATCATAGTGTTTTACCTTCTCCCATCTTCAGCTTCCTCTGAGAATGAAAGAGATGAGCCCAGGCTGGGTGTGGCAGCACACTCCCCGAGCCCCGCCTTCGGGAGGAGGAGCAGGTGGATGGTGGTGAGCTCCAGGTGAGCCAGGGCAGCACAGTGGGACCCTGTCTTTCCTTCTTTCTTTCTCTCTTTCTTTTTCTTTATCATTTTCAAAGTCTTTTTAAAAAATATTTATTTATTATTTACACAGTATTCTGCCCACACGTGTCCTGCCCACCACAAGAAGGCACCAGATCTCATTACAGGTGGTGGTGAGCCACCATGTGGTTGCTGGGAATTGAACTCAGGACCTTCGGAAGAACAGATGGTGCTCTTAACCTCTGAGCCATCTCTCCAACCCAATGATTTATTTATTTAGTTTATGTATATGAGTGTTCTGTTTTCATATACACATGCATGCCAGAAAAGGGCATCAGATCCTAGTATAGATGGTTGTAAGCCACCATATGGTTGCTAGGGACTGAACTCAGGACCTCTGGAAGAGCAGACAGTGCTCTTAACCCCTGAGCCATCTCTCCAGCCAGGAGACCCAGTCTTTAAAAAAAAAAAAAAATGGCTGGGCAAAGTGGTACAAGCCTGTAATCCCAGCACCCTGGGAGGCAAAGGTAGGCAGATCTCTGTGAATTTGAGGCCAGAGTGCCCTGCAAAGCAAGTCAAAGACAGCCATGGCTACACAGAGAAACTGTGTCTTGAAAAAAACAAAACACTCAGGAGGCAGGGGCAGGTGGATTGCTGTGAGTTTGAGGCCATCCTGGTCTACAAAGCAAGTTTAGAACAGCCAAAGCTACACAGAGAAACCCTGTCTTGAAAAACCAAATAAAGAAAAAACACAAACAAATGAAAAAACAAACAAACAAACAAAAGCAAAAACAAAAAAGTACCCAGATTTTATGTCCATATTTTAATTTTTTTATTTATTCTATCTTTTTGGTGTCATGGGCCACCCCCGCCTCTGTCTTCTGAGTGCTGGTGTGGCAGTTTGTGCAGGCATACCAAGCTTATGGTCACAGTGTCCTTAGGAACTCCGAGGGGCACGTGGGTCATGTTGTTTCCTCCTCCGGCTGGCAGCACAAGAAAGCACAACCATAACAGGATAACTTTTTGGAACAAAGAATTCCAGGCCACTTTTCCCAGCATAATTCCATCTGGAAGTTCCTTGCGTTGCTCCACATCCTCCAACCACTTTGTCCTCCAGCATCTGCCCAGGTATCTCTAATACCTTGGGCAACTAAATCCAGTATCCTCAACATTTCCAGTGTAAACCGAAAATGAGGGTGTCCTTTGGAAGGAAAAAGCCATAGCCAAGAAAGCCATATACCTCCAGTTACGATGAAATTAAAAGGAACAGGCTCTTTCCACATAGTTTTTTTTTTTTTCCTTCCAGAGTTGTGAACACAGCCTTCTGAGCAGAGAGCCAGCTTTTCCCACACATACCCAAACAACAGCTGATCCCACCTCCGATCGCTTTCCTTCTCCTGTCAGTGTGGGAGACAAGCTTGGCAGCTGAAAACCACACACATCCCAAAGCCTCAAGGCTTCCCCAGTCTTCCCTGTCCACTGCGTCAAAGAATTATCTGATTGTTTGCTTTGGCTCAGTTCTGCGCCTGAATCTTCGAAGTTTAGACTAGGCTGAGAGGATACAGCCTCTCACAAGGCTGAGTGCAGTGGGCATGTATACTCGCAGTCCCAGAGACCGCAAGGGGGAAGGCAAGAGACAGGAAAATCCGGGGAGCTCACTGGCCAGGTACCCTACCTGCTGTTGTACGGGTTCCGGGCCAACGAGAGACTTTGCCTCAAAAAAAAAACAACAACAACAACAAAAACAATGATGAGGCTCCCTGAAGAACCACCCCCATGGGCACACATGTGGGCCCGTACACAAATAACACACACTGAAAAGGGGGTGAGAGGTGCTGGATTCAGAGACGCCTGACAGAGCAGCTTTGGCGCCATTGAGAGAGAATCCGCCCTTCAGCTTCACTGGCTTTGGGGACTGCTCTAGTGTCAGAGCTAAGACACTAGATGGCCTCTAGTCCATGAGGACAGCGAGAATGCCACGGAGGGTTGGGGGGCTGGCACCCACCACTGCTGGACTCCTTAGGGCTTCCCGTTGGTAGGATCTGCTCTGTGGCTTGAGGTCCACCTTGCCTGTTTTTGTTTCCCAAATCGATTTCTGTGAAAGGCATCGGGTCCGCACCACCCCCCAAAGACTTCAGGGTCAGGCTAGACAACATAGTGAGATTCAGGAAAACAAAAACCTCCTGGTTAGTGAGAGGCACAGGGAGTCTCTGGGGGGAAGTTGGCCCACATGCTAGCCCTGTCCCTGAAGGTTAAGTGGGAGAGCCCTATTCTGCAACAACTCGGGGCAGAGAGATAACAGTAAACAGAGCGCGTGGAGTTGGCTGTCCTTAGTTGCTTTGAGCCCTGCCAGGAGATAATGAAAAGTTGAGAGCAGTTAACAAACATTGAAAATTCACCGTGGGGGCCAGAGGGCCTCTCTGAAAGTTTACAAAGGGGCCCTTATCTACTGCAGGGAGTGAGGGAAAAACACCTGAAGACCAAGACTCCAGAATTCCCAGGGGCTGCTCCGCAATCGAGGTGTGAGGGAGGGGGCAGGGGGAGGGTGGACACAGGAGGGAGAAGGGGGGGTGGGGGGAATCCTGACCCACGGGATGAAGGTCTAGGAGGGCACCAAAAAGATGTAGGTTATTGACGCCTCTCTGAACTGTCTTAAGAGGGTGCCTAGGGCTGGAGAGATGGCTCAGTGGTTAAGAGCACCATCTGTTCTTTCAGAGGTCCTGAGTTCAATTCCCAGCAACCACATGGTGGCTCACAACCATCTATCATAAGATCTGGTTCCCTCTTCTGGTGTGCAGGTGTACATGCAGACAGAACACTGTATATGTAATTATTAATTAATCTTTAAAAAAAAAAAGAGTGCCTAGCCTTGTCTGTCAAGAGCTAGCTCTCCCTCCTCCGGGAAGAGATATTGCAGAGGCCTGCCTCTTCCTGCTCAGAGTCTCTCGTTAAGGTTAAATTGCAGTATAGTTCAGTGAGGCTATAAAGGGGCCTGTAAGGGAAGAAAGGGACCAGGCCTCAAAATATCTGAGTGATTAGAACTAAGAAGTGCTGGGCATGGTGGCATGCGCACGCCTATAATCCCAGCACTTGGGAGGCAGAGGCAGGCGGATTGCTGTGAGTTCAAGGCCAGCCTGGTCTACAAAGCAAGTCCAGGACAGCCAAGGCTACACAGAGAGATGCTGTCTCAAAAAAAAAAAAAAGAAAAAAAAGAAAAAACAAAAACCCTGAGAAGTAGCTTGGTAATGTGGCGGGAGCAGTGCTGGGCCTCCTCTGGAATGCAGTGGGAATGCAGGCTCTCTCTACCGCCAAGTGGTAGGTCTGAGACTCAGGACAAAGGGCCAACCCAGGCGCCTATTTAACATATCAAAGTGAACGCTGGCCACCAGGCTCTCCTAGCATCTCTCAGTACCTGTTACAGAGTCGTCCTGGCTGGCACCCTGCCCCTACCCTAAAGCCTCCCCTCAGCTTCTCTGATTTTTATATAACCTCAGCCATTTTGGTCATGAAGTCTCTTGGACACTTGATCCTCTGCTACCCTTTCAGTCTTCCTCTTCTGTCTCTCTTTTCTCTTCCTCTCTCGCTCTCCCCACCCCCCTCATGGCCCAGTTCATGCTGCCCAGGCCCTTTGAGATGCCTCTGCCTCATCTCCACAATAAACTTTCTCCTCCACCATTCCTAGGAGTGTCGTGTCCTCATTTGCTTTTCTTTCACTAAGGCCCTGAGGTTCAATTTTTTTTTTTTTTTTTTAATATTTTATTTGTAGCCGAGCGGTGGTGACACATGCCCTTAATCCCAGCACTCGGGAGACAGAGGCAGGCAGATCTCTCTGAGTTCGAGGTCAGCCTGGTCTACAAAGCGAGTCCAGGACAGCTGAGGCTACACAGAGAAACCTTGTCTCAGGAAAAAAAAAAAATATAAGTATATGTGTGTATATATATATATATATATATATATATAGAGAGAGAGAGAGAGAGAGAGAGAGAGAGAGAGAGAGATACATATATACATATATATTTTTGTGTGTGCATGGGCGTGTGTGTGTGTGTACCTGCCTGTATATATGTCTGTGCACCAGAAGAGACATCAGATGCCCTGGAACTGAGGTTACAGATGGTGCTGAGCTGCCAGGTAGGTGCTGGGTTACGATGGCTCTTAAGTGCCAAGCCATCTCTCTGGCATGCCCCGGGCTGGGTTTCGATAAGCTCTATTCAGAGAATGAAATATCAGAGTGCATAAGGGAGAGTTGATATTGGTTTAGACATCACTTTTATTTTTATGGTCTCGGGGGTTGTTTGTTTTGAGGTTTTTTGTTTTTTATTTTTTGGGTTTTTGGGGGCTTTTTTGTTTTTGTTTGTTTGTTTTTGTTTTTCTTTGAGACAGGGTTTCTCTGTGTAACCTTGGTTGTCCCAGACTTGCTTTGTAGACCAGGCTGGCCTTGAATTCACAGCGATCCCCCTGCCTCTGCCTCCCAACTGCGTGCGCCATCACTCTCAGCCTTACTGGTTTTTTGAGATGGGGTTTCATGCAGTCCAGCCTGGACTCTAGCTCACTATGCAGTTGAAGATGGCCTTGAACCCCTGATCCTCCTGCCTCCACTTCTCAGATGCTGGAGCTGACAGACATGCACTGCCAGCCCTGGGTTGCAGGTCATCATTTTCTCGGACTAGAATTAACATCCTGGTGAGGACATGCCCCCACGAACTCCTACAGAGGAAGTGACAGCCCTTCTGAGTGAAAATTAAATAGCTGTACTGTCTAGTAACTAGGGAAAGAAAAGACTAAATACCCTGTTGAAGTATGGAAACCAGAGTTGATCTTAAGATGCCAGAAGCTGGGGGCTGGAGAGATGGCTCAGCGGTTAAGAGCACTGGCTGCTCTTCCAGAGGTCCTGAGTTCAATTCCCAGCAACCACATGGTGGCTCACAGCCATCTATAATGTGATCTGATGCCCTCTTCTGGCCTGCAGAGCACTGTATAATAACAAATAAATAAATCTTTAAAAGAGAGAGAGAGAGACAGACACACACACACACACACACACACACACACACATCAACAGCACCAAGAAGCCTGTAGTAGCCTCTGTCTGCAAGCCAGAGCAACAAGGGGTGGCACTATCACTATCCTGGTCCCTTTGTGCCAGCGCAGAAGGTACGGTGAGATAGCAGCTGGTTGTGGCATTCGATTCCCAGAAGCCTGGAGTGAGGGTGACCATTCCTATGGTGACCAGTAAGACCAGAGTGACCGTCCAGGGGGTTTAACACTATGAGTAAAGGGTGAGCCGGCCGTGGTGGCGCACGCCTTTGATCCCAGCACTCGGGAGGCAGAGGCAGGTGGATCACTGTTAGTTCAAGGCCAGCCTGGTCTACAAATCAAGTCCCGGATGGCCAAGATAACACAGAGAAACCCTGTCTCAGAAAAAAAAAAAAAAAAAAAAAGAATAAAGGGTTAACAGAATGAGGCATTCCTCACAGCAAAACAGATGGGGGGAACTAAACAAGGAGATTGCCGAATATCTAAAATGCTTGCTGAAAAAATAAAATAAAAATAAAAAACTTTGAGAACCTTAGTAAAGGAAAACAAAACAAAACTGGGTACTATGATGGTATAGTGATGAGCTGAGCTGCCCTCCAAAAGCCAGGCACAGCGCAGCTGTCCCCAGCACTGGGTTGCTGGTCAGCCAGCCTCACTTAACTGATAAGCTCTACAGTCAGTGACAGATGGTATCAAAACACAGGATGAAAAGCAGTTGTTGATGTCACCCAATGTCACCCTCTGCCCTCCACACACGTGCGTGTGCACACCCCCCCCCCCCCCCCCCCCCAGCACACAAGTTAAGCATAAAAGGAAGCAAGGAAGGTGGAAAGCTGAGCCGGGATCCTGAGTTTTTGTTTGTTTGCTTATTTTTTTCAAATCGTACTTCCTGACCTAAGTCACTTTTCAAGCCCCAGGCTCATTGGCTGGTGGACTGTTCGTGAAGGCTGGCAACGCCAGTAACGTATGAGGAATGAGGTACCGATTTGATCTCCATCTTCCCAAAGTGGGGCATGTGATCTTTCCTTGTGATTATGCACAGAGGAAGGGACACACTGCACACATAATAAATCTTTAGTTTAAAATCTTTTTAACAAAAAAAATTTTTTTTTTACAAATCCAGTGCTTACGGGACATCTGTTCCAATGTAAAAAGCACAATTTCTGCCAGACATTGTCAATGTCTTTAATCCCAGAGACAGAGGCAGGGGAATCTCTTCAAATCCCTGGGCACCCACAGGTACAGAGTGAGACTCTGACACAAGCAAACCAAGACAAACTGCCGCAAAGAAGAACTCACAGCACCTTAGTGCTCTATAGGTCTGGACGCAGCCCTTTCCTCACCAGAAACACAGCTCTGACCTACACACTAGGTCACCCAGCAATCGGCCGCTCTGGGACCAGCAGAAGGCTCTGTGGGTAACTGTGCCTGCCTTGCAAGCTTGGCAAACTGAGTTCAGTTCTCAGAATCTGCACAGGGGCTGATGGATAGAACCCTTTAGGTTGTCCTCTGGCCTCCTCATGTATGTCGTGGCATACAGGCCCATGTGCAGACACACAACAATAATAATAGACATGAAAGAAGAAGCCTGTCACTCTAAGCCGGGCGCGGTGGCTCACACCTGTAATCCCAGCACTCTGTGAGTTCGAGGCTGGCCTGGTGTACAAAGGGAGTCCAGAAAAGCCAAGGCGGAGCCGGGCGTGGTGGCGCACGCCTTTGATCCCAGCACTCAGGAGGCAGAGGCAGGTGGATCGATGTGAGTTTGAGGCCAGCCTGGTCTACAAAGTGAGTCCGGGACAGCCAAGGCTACACAGAGAAACCCTGTCTCGAAAAACCAAAAAAAAAAAAAAAAAAAAAAAGAAAAAAGAAAGAAAAGAAAAGAAAAGCCAAGGCAACGGAGAAACCCTGTCTCAACAACCAAGAAATAAAAAATAAAGGTCTACCACTCTGAGTGGGGCCTGGAGCAGAAAAGAAGTAATAAGCCCATTGTCACCACTCCTAATGACCTCCTAGAGGACTTTGTGTTCCTGGGTCTTCAAGGTTAGAATATCTAATAAATCCACGTGGTGGTGGCGCACACCTGTAATCCCACCACTCAGGAGGCAGAGGCAGGAGGATCTCTGAGTTCGAGGCCAGCCTGGTCTACAAAGCGAGTCCAGGACAGCCAAGGCTACACAGAAAAACCGTCTCAGGGGCGGGGAGAAACAAGAAGAAAGAAAGAAAGAAAAGAGAAATCCTAATAATTCCCCAAAGCTTCAGATACTTTCTAGCAAGTGGAACACATAGAAACAGATTCTATGGGGGCTGGAGAGATGGCTCAGAGGTTAAGAGCACCGTCTGCTCTTCCAAAGGTTCTGAGTTCAATTCCCAGCTACCACATGATGGCTCACAACCATCTATAATGAAATCTGGTAACCTCTTCTGGCCTACAGATGTTACATGCAGGCAGAACACTGTATACATAATAAATAAACACATCTTAAAAAAAAAAAAAAAGAGCTCTGACTGCCCTTCCAAAGGTCCTGAGTTTAATTCCCAGTAACCACATGGTGGCTCACAGCCATCTATAATGTGATCTGATGCTCTCTTCTGGCCTGCAGGTGTTCATGCAGACAGAGCACTGAATACATAATAAATAAATTTTCAAATAAATAAAACTAAAGGACCGTGTGTGGTGACGCACCCAGGTACCTCTCGATACCTTTGCCTTGCTAAGTATGGCCATGAATGACAACATGAGCAGCAAGTCCAGGATGCTCAGGGGACCTTAGACCTTCAGGTACTAGAGCTTTGACGCTGGCATCTGACACACCATGGAGACAATATGGGCTAAAGAGAGCACAGAGAGGAAAACGAAGAAGCTGGGCACGGCGGCACACGCCTGTAATCCCAGCATTTAGGAGGCTGAGGCAGAAAGATCACTAATCTGAGGCCAGCCTGGGCTACATAGCAAGTTCCAAGCTAGGCATGACACCCAGTGACTGTCCTGCCCTACCCCTCACCTCCCTGCAGAAGAAGAGAGGAGGGAATGGCACCAGACACAAGCCACTAACTAGGTTTCCCCATAGGAAGAGAGAGCCAGGAAACCCTTAGCAAGCATGTATGCAGACGTACACAAAGGGTGGATTGGAGTAGCCACACATAGGCCCAGACTGGATTACCTTCAGCAACATAATGTCTCAGCAGGTTAAACTTGACAACTTGAGTTCACTCCTCAGGAGCCACATGGTAGAGAGAGAACAGACTCCTGCAGGCTGTCCTCGGACCTCCGCATAGGCATGTGGCACGCACACACTCAGACTCACACACACAAAGTAAATAAACATTCGGGAGGCAGAGGCAGGCAGATTGCTGTGAGTTCGAGGCCAGCCTGGTTTACAAAGTGAGTCTAGGACAGCCAAAGCTAACACAGAGAGACCCTGTCTCAAAAAACCAGAGGCAGAGAGAAAGAGAAACAGAGACAGAGGAGAGAGAGAGAGAAGAGAGCGGTTGGGTGTGATGGAACACACTTATAATTCCAGCAGTTCAGGGTTGGAGGCAGGAGGACTGTGAAGCCGCCCCTCCTACACACACACACACACACACACACACACACGCGCGCGCACACATGCACACACACGCACACAGTACTCTTTGTTAACAGTATGGAATGTCCTTATCTCATTCCTTTAAAAGCAACTCTGTCTGGAATTTACTATCATGTTTTTCCCACCCACACCCCAGAAACGAGTGGACATGGTATGCACACCCAGGCCTGCTCATTTCTGAAGGCAGTGAAACTACTCTGCAACTTTGCGCCATTACTATGGGGTTGACTGACACCTTGTCAGATCTACAAAATGATTCTCTGCCTCGCCCAGCTGTTTTTGCACCACTAATGAACCTTCTGCTGTGTTCCAGTGTCCCAGTGAAAAAGTAATAAAATTCAAAGAGAGAGAGAGAGAGAAAAAAAAAGAATATGCCTTTTTTTCCCTCCAAGACAGGGTTTCTCTGTGTATCCCTGGCTGTCCTGGACTCACTTTGTAGACCAGGCTGGCCTCAAACTCACAGTGATCCACCTGCCTCTGCCTTCCGAGTGCTGGGATTAAAGGCGTGCGCCACCACCGCCCAGAAAAAAATGACATGTTTATTTTTGTTTTCTTTTGTTTTTGAGAGGAGGTTTCTCTGTGTATCCCTGGCTGTCCTGGAATTCACTCTTGTAGACCAGGCTGGCTTTGAACTCAAAGATCTGCCTGCCTTTGTTAGGATTAAAGGCGTGGGACATCATGCCAGGCTAAAACTATAACTATGCACATGTGTGTACACACAATGCAATCATAAATCTGTATGTGCACACACTGTTTTAGGGCTGGGGTATAGTTCAGTGGTAGGGCTCTTGTGTATGTGTGTAAGGTCCTCAATCTAGTCCCCAGCACCAGGGGAAGAGATGTGTGTTGGCAGTTGGTCTGGTGATGTGTATTCTGACGCTAATTACTGGCTCCCAAGATCTACGGTAGTTGCTGCCCAGAAGAGCACATTCTCACGTACACCTGTCCTGGTTGCGTAAACCTTGCCCAAGAAAGGACTCCAGGTTTGACTAATAAAAAGCCGATACCTGGCCAGGGCTGGAGGAAGGTAGGCCTGGCGAAGGCTCTAGGGCTTTGAGAAGAGAAGGATCTTGGGAAGGGGGAAAGGGCGGAAGAAGAAAACAGAACCACCCGAGACCAGCACGATTGGCATGGATGAAGGAAAGCTGCCCAGAACCAGCAAGTGTTTTGGAATTATGGCTGGGAGGTAGCCCAGATAGAAACGATTAGAACAGATGCCACGCTCTGGGGGCTTGGGAGGTGGGAAGAGAGCAGGAGGCAACATCTGCCAGGCCCCAGGTGAAATAAGGCTGTTCTAAAATCCATCAGGTGTCTGTGTCCTTACTGATTGTGATGGCAGGTTAGACAGTACCACCACAATAATTCTCAGGCTAATAATAAACAGCCATAGTTTATATTAACCACAAAAGATACATTTGTAGATTAGGGCTGAGGAAGGTAACAAGAAGCCTAGCAGCACGAAAGGATGGTAAAACAGCCTTTTATGTGCCCTTATTGTTGGCATTAGTTAAAAGTAAAAACAAGGAGGGCTGGAAAGATGGCTCAGAGCTTAAGAGCACTGGCTGCTCCTCTAGCGTAGCTGTGTTTGGGTCCTAGCGTCCACGTGGTGGCCCGCAAACGCCTGAAGTCCACTTCTAGGGGACTGTACAGCCTCTTCTAGCCTCTGTGGACACTGCGTGTGGTCCACAGATGGATACAGGCAAAGCACCTATACACATATAATAAAAGAAAATTAAAGAATCTAGGAGGATTTTTAAACATGTTACACGGGGCTGGAGAGATAGCTCAGTGGTTAAGAGCATTGTCTGCTCTTCCAGAGGACTGGGGGTTTAATTCCCAGCACCCACATGGCAGCTCACAACTGTAACTCCTGTTCCAGGGATTCTGACACCTTCCTACCAAAGTGCCAAGAATAAAATTAAATAAATCTAAATAAATAAATTACAGAATAAAAACAATGATATTTTTTCTAAACGTACCAGCTTCTGCCCTTGTTTGTTTGATTGTTACTTTGAGATAACAAAGGCTTAAACTAGTGATTCTCCTGCCCATGCCTCACAAAAGTGCTGGGATCTCCTTTCTGCCTCCTAGCAAGTCCCTGGGCCAAATGAAACAAGCCTTTAATCCCAGCACTTGGGAGGCAGAAGCAGGGGGATCTCTGTGACATCAAAGCTGGTCTACAGAGTGAGTTCTAGGACTACATAGAGGGGTCCTGTCTCAAAACAAAACAAAACAAAAAAGTAAATAAGTAAATTGTAGTAGTACATGCCTTTAAAAACCCCAAAATTAGCCAGGTGTGGTGGTGCACGCCTTTAATCCCAGCACTTGGGAGGCAGAGGCAGGCGGATCACTGTGGGTTCGAGGCCACCCTGGTCTACAAAGTGAGTCCAGGGCAGCCAAGGCTACACAGAGAAATCCTGTCTCGAAAAATCAAAAAACAAACAAACTAACTAACAAACAAAACAAAACAAAAACCCTAAAACTTTGGAGGCAGAGGCAGGCAGATCTCTGAGTTTGAGGACATCTTGGTCTACAGAGTGAGTTCCAGGACATCCAGGGCTACACAGAGAAACCCTGTCTTGAAAAACCAAGAGGGGGGGGACAGGGAGGGAGAGAGAGAGAGAGAGAAAGAGAGAGAGAGAGAGAGAGAGGGAGAGAGAGAGAGAGAGAGAGAGAAGAAAACCCATAAAACTAGCTGGGTGTGGTAGCACAGGGCTTTAATCCCAGCACTCAGGGAGGCAGAGGCAGGCAGATCTCTGTGAGTCTGAGTCTAGGACAGCCAAGGCTACACAAAGAAACCCTGTCTCAAAAAAACAAAACAAGACAAAACCCTCCACAAATTTATTATAATATTTATGGCCAAAGATCCACAATTCCTGCTTTCAGCAGGCCTCTGCAGCCTGGAGGATCTCGGGAGGACTGGCTTCCTTGTCTCTCCGCATTCCTTGGCTCCCGGTTCTTTTAGACATCTTTAAAGCCGGCGTGGTAACAGTGTTAAGTAAAGGAAGAGGTCATTCGCCTCAGGCTGTGTCCACATTCCCAGTTCCTACAGGTAACAAACTGTAACCTAAGTCAGCGTGTAATCAAACTGAATCCTCACTTAGGAGTAAAGGGGAGGAGCTCAGCCTCAGCCAGTGACAGGCTGTCAACTCCTGCCTCTGGCCAGGCAGATGATTGTTCTGCCTAGCTTCTGTGAGTTTATAAAGGCTTGAATGCCTTCCAGTCTTGAGTGCTTCCTCACTCATAAATTGGTCTTTGCCCAAATAAGCTCTGCTAAATTTAATTTGTCTGTGTCTTCAGAATGCATCTTCAGATTTGACCAAGCCTTCCCTGAGTACGAAACTCCATCCTTTCAGAATAATCTACCCATCTCAAGACACTTTTTTTTTTTTTTTTTTTTTTTGGTTTTTCGAGACAGGGTTTCTCTGTGTAGCCTTGGCCATCCTGGACTCACTTTGTAGACCAGGCTGGCCTCGAACTCACAGCGATCCGCCTGCCTCTGCCTCCCGAGTGCTGGGATTAAAGGTGTGCGCCACCACGCCCGGCTCAAGACACTTTTTTTTTCTTCCTAGATACAGTTTCAGATGTAGCCTCGGGTTGCCTTGAACCCACTCTGTTTCACAGACTGGCCCTGAACTTGTGGCAATCCTCCTGTCTCGGCCTCTCAAATGCTGGGATTACAGGCATGAGCTACCAAAACTAGTTTTAAATTTCTTTCTTTTTTTTTTTTAAAGGACTTATTTATTTATTTATTAAGTATAGTGTTCTGCCTGCATGTGCGCCTGCACACCAGAAGAGGGTGCCAGATATCATTACAGATGGTTGTCAGCCACCATGTGGTTGCTAGGAATTGAAATCAGGACCTCTGGAAGAGCAGACAGTGCTCTTAGCCTCTGAACCATCCCTCTAGTCCCTAGTTTTGTTGTTATTATTATTATTATTATTTTTTGTTTTGTTTTGTTTTGTTTTGTTTTTCGAGACAGGGTTTCTCTATGTAGCCTTGGCTGTCCTGGACTCACTTTGTAGACCAGGCTGGCCTCAAACTCACAGCAATCTGCCTGCCTCTGGCTCCCGAGTGCTGGGATTAAAGGCGTGCGCCACCACGCCCGGCTAGCCCCTAGTTTTAAAATTCTTAATTACACCTGGACAATAATACCTCTTGTCCTATAAAACCAAGAACCTCCTGGGTTTAGGATGGTGACATCTTTTGGAGGACAATATTTTACATTATTATTGTGATGCAGAAGGTAAGGTCTGGGGGCTGGCGAGATGGCTCAGAGGTTAAAAGCGCTGACTGCTCCTCCAGAGGTCCTGAGTTCAATTCCCAGCAACCACATGGTGGCTCACAACCATCTGTAATGAGATCTGATGCCCTCTTCCAACCTTCGGGTGTACATGTAGGCAGAGCACTGTATATATAATAAATAAATAAATAAATTCATCTTTTTTAAAAGGGGAAGATCTCAGCTTCTGGCCTCGTGTGGTGGTACAACTGTAATCACAGCACTTGGAAGGCTGAGGCAGGACAGTGAAGGCACAGTCAGTGCTAGCTTCTTCCTTCCTTCCTTTCTCAAGACCAACTTCTTCCTCCTCCTCCTCCTCCTCTTCTTTTATTCTTCTTGTTCTTGCCTCTTTCTTGTTTCTCTTCCTCTTCTTCTTTGCTTTGTTTTGTTTTTCGTTTTTTTTTGGGGGGGGGGAGTTCTGAGACAGGGTTTCTCTGTGTAGCCTTGGCTGTCCTGGACTCACTTTGTAGACCAGGCTGGCCTTGAACTCACAGCAATCCACCTGCCTCTGCCTCCTGAGTGCTGGGATTAAAGGTCTGCACCACCACTGCCCAGCTCTTGGTTTGTTTGGGTTTTTTTGAGTCAGCTCTCACTATGTAACCCTGCCTGGCCCTGAGTTTAGAGGTCAATGGAGATTGTGTTATGAAAGGCAAGGCAGCCGCACAGGTTAAATTAGAGCTTTCAGAGGCTGATAACCGCAATGAAGCTACAGCAGGCAGACTAGGTGTAGAGCTGGGAACTGGGGTGGGGGAGTCACTCTGCGGAGGCAGCTTTTGAGCTAAAGCTTGGGTGATTTGGAGACAATGACAGGCACCTTTGGCCCCGTGCCTCCTCATTTTTCTCGACGTGTAGCCCTGCTGACTCAAGACGTTAGTTTTTACCTAGAGCTCAGCTTTCCCCCTCCCCCACGCAATCATAAATGAGCTCCAATTTTAAAGAAAACATTGACTTATACTCATCTCCTCAGGAGACTGAGGCAGGAGGATTGCTACAAGTTCCAGGCCAGGCTGGTCAACAGAGTGGGGACCTCAAAAATGGACAAACAACAGTGAACAAAGATGAGGTACTCAGCTACCAAGCCTGTGGACCTGAGTTCGATACCCAGAACCCACATGGGGGGAGGAGAAAACCAGCTCCTGCTGGTCACCCCCTGACCTCTTCCACATGTGCACCGCAGTTACCCCCTGACCTCCACATGTGCACCACAGCGCTCCTCCTCCACAAATAAATACATCCATGCCATAATTTTAAAACTCTTTTTAAAAAGTAAAGCTTTGTGTTTTGGGGTATGGAAGAGCAGCCACGCTGGAGAGATGTTCAGTGGTTAAGAACACTGGCTGCAGGGCTGGCAAGATGGCTCAGAGGTTAAGACCACTGGCTGTTCCTGCAGAGGACCTGAGTTCAATTCCCAGCACCCACACTGCAACGCACCATCTGTAACTCCAGTTCCAAAGGATCCTGCTGTGCCCTTCTGGCCTCTTTGGGCACTGCATGCACGTGCACAGACATACCACAGGCATAACACCCATACACAAATAAATAAACCTAAAATATAAAAAGAAAACTAACTTCTGTCTCTAGAATTAAAAACAGAACCCAGAAGTGTTTGTTTTTAGTCTGGCATAAAAACCCAAAGACCGAGCCAGGCGTGGTGGCGCATGCCTTTAATACCAGCACTCAGGAAACAGAGGCAGGCGGATCGCTGTGAGTTCAAGGACAGCCTAGTCTACAAAGCGAGTCCAGGACAGCCAAGATAACAAAGAAACCCTGTCTCAAAACAAAACAAAACAAAACCAAAAAAAAAACAAAAAAACAAAACCCAAAGACCACAATGACAGAGACCCAACCAGAAGCCATTTAAATTCTTGGCTACTGGTGTTTAAATTTGGGGCCAAAAACTCTTGGGAATGTCTAAAGTAAGCTTTCCTCAGACAAGCTGCTGCATCGTGGGCACACTAGGAGCGGGGTGGGCTACACTGGTCACTGCATCCTACGGCACACTCGGACAAGCACACTAGGACCCTCAGCCAGCAGAATGCCAGAGGCTCTGGCTTTCCCATGAGAGCGCCTCCCTTTCCTCGGGGCTGTAAAAGGGAGGGTTTTCTGTAGATTAAAAAATAGATTGGTATCAGGAGGAAGCTAGCCAGTTAAATGAAAGTTACAAACTGTTTACAAAAAGAAGGGGCATCCTCGCCCGCTCACAAAGACTTCTCTTTGGTTCCCAGGGAAGGGAGAGGCCCCCCTCCTTCTCCTCCTCCTCCTGTATGGCTAGAAATCCTCGTTTCTCTGGAATGTCCTTTGTTTTCCTCTCAAAGAATTATTTAATCTTAGGACTATGGTGTAGTTCAGAGAAAGAGCACTATCTAACATGGGAGAGGCCCTGGCTTGGTTTTTTTGCATCGGAGGGGAAAAAAAAACCCAAAACTTATTTCTTTTTTGCTTTTTTTTTTTTTTGGTTTTTCGAGACAGGGTCTTTCTGTGTAGCCTTGGCCATCCTGAACTCACTTTGTAGACCAGGCTGGCCTCAAACTCACAGCGATTCGCCTGCCTCTGCCTCCCGAGTGCTGGGATTAAAGGCGTGCGCCACCATGCCCGGCTGCCCAAAACTTATTTCAAAACAAATTTCTGTTTGAGCACAAAGGTGAATTAGATGCATTCTAATATGCAAATAAGCATATATAAATTAAATATCTAAGCTGCATGATTTAAAATTTTGCTTGTTTGCTTTAGAGACAGGGTTTCTCAGCGGATGGAGAGATGGCTCAGAGGTTAAGAGCACTGACTGTTCTTCCAGAGGTCCTGAGTTCAATTCCCAGCAACCACATGGTGGCTCACAACCATCTATATGTGATCTGATGTCCTCTTCTGGCCTGCAGGTGTACATGCAGGGAGAGTACTGTATAAAAATAATAAATAAATAAATAAATCTTTAGAGATAGGCTTTCTCTGTGTAGCCTTGGCTGTTCTGGAACTTACTCTGTAGACCAGGTTGGCCTTGAATTCAGAGATCTGTCTGCCTCTGCCTCCTGAGTGTTGGGATTAAATGACTTAAACTTTTTACATAAGTTTGGTGGTTTTTTTGTTTTTTGTTTTTTGTTTTTTGTTTTCTTTTGAAAAATAGCTTACACCGGGCATGGTGGTGCACACCTGTAATCCCAGCACTCAGGAGGCTGAAGCAGATGGATCGCTGTGAGTTCAAGGCCAGCCTGGTCTACAAAGCCAGTCCAAGACAGCCAAGGATACACAGAGAAACCCTGTCTTGAAAAACTAAAAAAACAGAAAGAAAAAAAAAAAAGAAAAAGAAAGGAAGGAAGGAAGATGGCTTATTAAAACATATGGTAAACTCCAGTTGTAAAGTGTACTGTGGGAAAGTTCCCATGTGTGTATACATCTATGGAATTCCTCCTCCACACAAGACAGCAAGTGTAGGGTTTGGAGGTGCAGGGTGGATCTGTTTCCCTGGGTTTTGACCTCTTTGTCAGCTCACAAATTTGTACCCTGAGTAATGAAACAAGATCACGCACGCACGCACGCACACACACACACACACACACACACACACACACACACACACACACACAGAAAATCTGCAAAAGTAGTAAAGAAAAGCGACTTCCTACCCACCCACTTGGCAGGTGCTCACTAGCCCATTAACGGCAATCGTGTCATTTTTCTCTCTCTCTCCCGGCTGTACTCAGGGCTCAGCTGGAATGCAGGGGGCTCAGTGGGACCCCAGCCCAGCGCTAGCTGTGGAAGCAGCAAGAATTTCTGCCCTTGGCTCAGCAGTAGCTCTGGCTCTTGCTTAAGCCTCACTATTCCCTGTGGACTAGGCAGAAACACCTGCATCCTGCCCGCCTACCCTCCTAGCCTGATCTCCCCGCCATCCGGCAGTAGTCAGTGAGTTGTTACCAGGTACAACACTGTTTCAGGCTCAGGGTAGGGAGCAGAAGTCAAGCATTGCTGTCTGCCTGCCTGGACCAAACTTGTAGGCTTCCTCCTGAGGCGAAACTAAAAGCTAGACTCTGGTCGGCTGTAACCTGTGGGTTAGTCCCAGGCGTCTGCCCTCTTTCCTCCTTGGTTTTGCAACTGCTGTTGTGTGTGTGTGTTCCTCCCCGGCTCCGGGCCCTCCCCTGGACCATCTGCGGTGTTTCTCCCCTGTTCCCTCACCTTGGGAAAGGTCTTCCCTTTGGTCGGTGCCTGGCTCCTCTCCTTCAGCGCCTATTTACTTTCCTGCTTTCCAAGTTGGCTTCTAAATCAAGACAACTCTCCACTCCCTCCACCCCGACCTCGCCATAATCCGTAGGCCAAATCTGTTTGCTACTTTCTGCTGCTGCTGCTGCACCTGCGCACCTGACCTCTGCTGCACCTGCGCACCTGACCTCTGATTAGGCACAAACTAGGTGTGTGAACTTCTGCCACACATCAGCTATCTGTCCCAAAGTTCCTGTCTCCACTTCTCAGAGCCCTGAATCACCTGAATTTGGAGTGACTCTTTTAGATTATACTAGAGGCTAGCAGTTAGGAAAACCAGATGGGCACTGTGGCTCACACCTGTCCTATCAGAGGGCTGCTGTGAGTTATAGCAGCCTGGGCTACTGAGTGGAGCCCTGTCTCAGAAGAGCCAAAGCATAGAGGCTGGAGACACGGCTCGCACTTATTGCTCTTTGAGATGACTCCCAGGTTCAATTCTCAGCCCCCACATGGTGGCTCACAGCCATCTGGGACTCCTGTTCCAGGGGATCTGATGCCCAATCCTGATTTCCTTGGGCACTAGGCATGCACATGGCACACATACATACATACAGGCAGGCAAAGCATGTATACACATAAAATCTAAACTAAAACCCAACAACAAAATCAACTATAACAATAAGATGACAAAGCCCTATGGGTCCACCAGCATAGACTTACCTGCTGACAGCATAGGTGTACCCGCTCGGTTCATGTTTATGAAGTACCTACTTTACTTCCAACAGATTCAGTGCCCTTTTCCGGCCTCTGAAGGCACCAGGCACGCATGTGGTGCACAGACACCATATACATAAAACAAAATGATAATGGTGATGATGATAAAAACCAAACCAGGGCTGAAGAAATGGCTCAGTAGCTAACAGAGCTTGCTGCTCAATCATGAGACTAGAAACAGAACCCCAGCACCCACATCTAGAAACTCACAGACTGCTGTGTCCACCGCTCCAAGGGACCTGACACCCTCATCTTGTCTCTGAGGGCATCTACACTCATATACCCCTACACCCTCCATAGACACACAAATGATATAAAAATAAATTTAAGGGCTGGAGAGATGGCTCAGAGGTTAAAGGCACTTGACTGTTCCTCCAGACATCCTGAGTTCAATCCCAGCAACCACATGGTGGCTCACAGCCATCTATGATGAGATCTGGTGCCCTCTTCTGGCCTGCAGGTGTACATGCAGGTAGAGCATTGTATGCATAATAATAAATAAATAAATCTTTAAAAAAAATTAAAATCAAAGAGAAAACAAACAAACAAAACAAAACAAACCAAGCTAGCAACCACCTGCTAGCTACCTTGAATATGGAACATTTAAAACAAACTAATACTTAAGTGCAGGGTGATTTTATGGACTGTGTAGAGTAGTCTCAGCCTTGGGCAAAGCAGGCTGGGAAGCAGCATTGGACTTTAGAGAAGATTTACCACTGCTAGGGTTAAGTCAGACTGTACAGGGCACAAACATAGGAAAGGAAGTCTCTGAGAGCCTAGAGAAGACAGAGGGGGCGGAAGGCAGCACCAGGCTGGCAGCCCGGACTCAAGCTCCGGCTGGTTCTTGTCCTAGACAGGGCTGGTACAGAAGGGGTTTTGCTCTGACCACCCAGAGAATCAGCGGGAAACGGTAACTGTCTACGAGCAGCAGAAATTCATCTGTTACAACCAAGCAGCAGAAATATGAATAAGTAAAATAAAAAATATGGTGTCCTGGCCAGGATCCTGGAACGGGGTGAAAAAAAAAACCCCACTAAATTAGAAATGAAAAAGTGGCCAGGTCCGGCGGCACACCCCTGCAGTCCCAGCACTTGGGGAGGCAGAGGCAGGCAGATCACTGTGAGTTCCAGGACAGCCTGGTCTACAAAGTCCAGAACAGCCAAGGCTACACAGCGAAACACTGGTGGGGGTGAGGTGGGGGTGGGGAAATGAGAAAAACAAACAGAAAAACTCCCCACAAACCATAACACGATAATAACCTTGGCGTGGCAGCACACACCTACAATCTCAGAATTTGGGGGGTAGAGGAAGGACAATCAGGAATTCAAGGCCATCCTTGGCTACACAGGGGCTTCAAGGCCAGCCTGGGCTACCTCCTCTAGTTTCTAACGACTTTTTGACCCTAAGACTGTGGCACCCTAAGCTCAAGGGGAAGGAAGGACCTGCCACTCTGTGAATGCTCGCTGTTGTCGCCAAGTCCAGCACCTCAGTGATAGAGCAGCTTCCTGTTAGGTACAAGGCCTTGGGTACGTCTCTGGCGCCATTGCTGCCACCGCCACTGCCACCGCCGCCAACTAAAGACAGGCAGTCTAACGGGAAGATGAGCAAAGGAAAGAAACAAGGTTGTTTTGTTCCTACTGGAAGTTTCACAAAAAGAACACAGTCAATACAGAGCAGAGGAAAACATCAAATAGATGCAAACCAGAGCAGCTGGAAGATGCCATTCCTTTGGCTGTCACACTGGTGGGGGGTGGGGGGGCTTTTATTGCTTAGGTTTGGTTTGGCTTTTGGTTTTTTTGAGACAGGGTTTCTCTGTGTAGCCCTGGCTGTCTTGGACTCACTCTGTAGACCAGGCAGGCCTCGAACTCACAGCGATCCACCTGCCTCTGCCTTCTGAGTGCTGGGATTAAAGGTGTGCGCCACTGTTTTGTTTTAAGGTCTGGAAATTTCTGAAGCATGCTGTGAGAAAATAGGCAATCTCAAATATTCCTGGCAGGAGTGGAAGTCACGATCTTTTTGGTAAGCAACCATCCGGTGACAGCCATCCGGTGACAGCCATCCGGTGGCAACCATCCGGTGACTGCCATCCGGTGACAACCATCCGGTGACAGCCATCCGGTGACAGCCATCTGGTGGCAGCCATCCGGTGGCAACCATCCGGTGACAGCCATCCGGTGACAGCCATCCGGTGGCAACCATCGGGTGACAGCCATCTGGTGACAGCCATCCGGTGACAGCCATCCGGTGGCAACCATCCGGTGACAGCCATCTGGTGACAGCCATCTGGTGACAGCCATCCGGTAACTGTCACCTGAAATACAATGTTTTGACTCAGTCACAAGTCCCGTTGCTACAGTGGTGGATGAGCGTGATTTTGAGGAATGACGGAGCGCACACTGTGTGAAGACACATAGTCTTTCCCTTGAGGAAGAAGAAGAAGAAGAAGAAGAAGAAGAAGAAGAAGAAGAAGAAGAAGAAGAAGAAGAAGAAGAAGATTTGCTCTTCCGGGGACAGTGCTTAGAGGCACTCAAAATGGTCCAACATTTGACATACCGTCATAGGCTCTCCTACAGTACAGCCTCTAACAAAACGAGGCTGTCTCGAACCCCTGGCAACAGGATTGCTTACCTGTACACCAAGAAAGTTGGGAACGCACCTAAATCCGCATGCGCAGTGTGCCCAGGCAGACTGCACAGGGTTCGTGCTGTGAGGCCTAAAGTCCTGCTGAAGCTGTCCAAGACAAAAAAAAGAAGCAGGTCAGCAGGGCCTACGGTGGCTCCGTGTGCGCCAAGTGTGTCCGAGACAGGACCAAGCAAGCTTTCCTTATTGAGGAACAGAAAATCGTTGTGAAAGTGTTGAAGGCACAAGCACAGAGTCAGAAAGCAAAATAAATATGTAGCTTTTTTAAGTAATAAAAGTCAAGACTTGGTCTATGAAAAAAAAAAAAGAAGAAGATTTATGCCAGGTGGTAGTAGCACAGGCGTTTAGTCCCAGCACTCGGTAGGAGGCAGAGGCAGGCGGTTCTCTGTGAGTTTGAGACCAGCCTGCTTTATAGAGGGAGTTCCAGGACAGCCAAGGCTACACAGAGAAATCCTGTCTGAGGGAAGGAGAAAAGAAAAGATTTATTTATTTATTTTATTTTACTTTCTGTATATGAGTGTTTTGCCTGCATATATGTCTGTGTAACATGTATGTATCGATTGCCCATGGAAGTAAAAAAAAACAGAATCAGATTCCCTGGAACTAGAGGTGTGATGGGAGTCCTCTGCTTAGCCATCTCTCTAGCCCCACTTTTTTTTTTTTTTTTTTTTTTGAGATTATGTGCTTCTATATGGTGCTGGCTACACATAATTAGACTGCCTGTACTGAGAGATCACAAGGCATATGCTACCATGCCCAGACCAATAATTTCTAAAAACCAAAAACCAACCAACCAAACCTATGAATAAAGTAAGGGTCTTAATAGGAGAGTCAATAAATACATTATGGACTAAGGGGCGGGGCCTTTGCAAAGATGGCGGCTCCGAAGGTGCTGGAGTCGGTTCGATAACACTTTTGAAAGACCTCCAGGAGTCGGTGACGGCTGTGACTGCACAACTACACTGCAGTCTGACAAAAACGGTTCGAGCTGGAACATTCTCCACAGAGAGCGCTCAGCGCTTCCCGGAAGTGAAAGACCAGCTGTTGCTCATGTACCTTTAAGGACCTGAGCCACCTCATCCTTGACAAAGCCTTGGGAGGATCCCTGCGGGGACACCTTGCAGTGCTGAGGTTGGTGGAGATTTGCACGGTTTTAGAAAAACTTCATCCCTTGGACCAAAACCCTGAAATATCAAGCTGGCAAACTTGTCAAGGCTGCAGGGACGGCCGGCCTCGGTGAGAATGGCCCGCTTCCTTCATCCCAGCAACATGATAAGGAAGTTGAGCTCTGAGGATGAAGAGGAAGATGAAGGAGAGGAAGGCCAGTCTGAGGCTGTAGGGAAGAAATCTGTAAAAGGAGCGTCTAACAAATATGTCCCCTGCGGCTGGGTGGTGGTGGCGCAGGCCTCGGGAGGCCGAGGCAGGCGGATCTCCGTGAGTTCGAGGCCAGCCTGGTCTACAGCGCGAGTCCAGGACAGAGTTCCAGGGTAGCCAGCGGTGTTACACAGAGAAACTCTGTCTTGAAAAACCAAAAAGGAAAAGAAAGAAAGAAAGAAAGAAAGCTGTCCCTCCACGCTAGGTTCCAGTACGTCACGATGAGACAGAGCTGAGCGGGAACAAAGGGACTGGAAAAAGCCAAGAGATGGGCGCTGAGCAGCTGGAGCAGCTGGAGCAGCTGAAGCAGCTGAAGGAGAAGCCCCATGGGAAATCTGTGATGCCCGGCGCTCTCACCGCACGCTCCAGAGTCAGGAGGACCAGTGTAGCATTAACTGTGATGGAGCCATTAAGTGTTCTAAGTGTTCGCAGGCGAGAGAAGGGAGCAAAGCGAGAGAAAGCGAGAAAGTGTTGTGAGCTCCCAGCTTGACTCCCTCGCTCTCTTCAGTGACATCAGCGCTCACCTGAGTGAAGACCAGAATCCTATCAAAAAGCGGAAAAAGATCCCTAGACAGGTCGGAAGAAGAAAGCCGGCGACGAGCTCGCGCACTAGGGCGCTTCTAACTTCACCGCATGTAGGTGTGTGTCCTCCTTCGGCTGTGTTTGCCTTGGAAACGTGGAAAGATCTTTACTAAACAAAATAGATTTTGCTTATGAGTAAAAAAAAACAAAAACAAAAACATTACAACGCACCTACCTGTACCATAGGTGTTGGGCTGTTAGAGGGAAACAGATTTGTATGTCTCAATAAGATGGCCGGCGTTCTTTAAAGACGGAAACGACGAGGCAGGCCGGAGAAGCGAAGTTCAGAGTGATGTGTACGGTCTCAGGCGTGAAGTTAAAGGCACGCAGGGACAGCTCCATAGTTCCCAGCTCAGTGCAGAATGAAAGGACAGGAGACCCGTGTTCACAAGAGCCCCCAGCATACAGTAACAACGGCAAAGCTCCAGGCAAGGCTGGAACCCTCCGCAGTAGGGCCTCGAAGCCCCAGCACAGGCCCACGAAGATCTGCCTTCCGTCACACGCAGTTGGTTCTCATTATTTAATTCTGCATTTGCCGGTTCGTCTTACTCGCTAAAATTATTTTGTAATCTCCCAAACAAGACACAGAGTGCTTACATGGTCATTCATGGATGCGTACGGGTGGGGG
Source organism: Acomys russatus (assembly GCF_903995435.1). Classification (NCBI taxonomy): domain Eukaryota; kingdom Metazoa; phylum Chordata; class Mammalia; order Rodentia; family Muridae; genus Acomys; species Acomys russatus. The sequence continues at coordinate 65,500,598 of NC_067151.1, forward strand.
TAGGGGTGGGGTGGGGATGTCACCAGCTATTACATTACCAGCTGAGGTCAAATGAGGCAACATTGCTTCTCGTTTTGGCCCCTGGCTCACTCCATAAATAAGCATCTCTTTCTCTAATGTATTATATTTAGTGTGACACATGCTTGGCAGGGTGGTTATTTAAAATGATCCTCAGGGTCCCGTGGAACTGCAGTATAGAGTTCCTCGGCCCGAGACGCCTTCAGCGTATTAGATACGCTTCCTTCGGCGTGACTTACCTGTGAGCTCAGTGTTAGGGAGTCCGCAAAATGCATCGCAGAAGATGAGTGTAAGTGGACACATCTCGCACACTGGTCAATTGAAAATGTGGGAGACGAATCAGGCAGTGATGGCTAAAGCCTGTAACCCCCACACTGGGGGAGGCAGAGGCAGGCAGAAATTGTTGAGGCCTACTCTTTGGCATAGCTGCTGCCATGTTTTTTGGTTTTTGTTTTGTTTTGTTGTTTTTTATTTTGTTTTTTGAGACAGGGTTTCTCTGTGTAGCCTTGGCTGTCCTGGACTAGCTTTGTGGACCAGGCTGGCCTCGAACTCATAGTGATCCTCCTGCCTCTGCCTCCTTAGTGTGATGTGTACGTGCTTGTAACTCTGTGTATCTGCAGAACTGAACTGGGAGTAAGAAAGAATAATTTGTTTTTCATCATAAATATTTATTTATTTAGTAATACTAACAGTTTACCAACATAAGGGTTTTCAAGACAGGGTTCCTCTGTGTAGCCCTGGCTGTCTTGGAACTTACCAGACTGGCCTTGAACTCACAGAGACCCACCTAGCTCTAACTCCCAAGTCTTGGGATTAAAGGTGTGCACCACCACATCTGGCTTATTTTTACTTTTTTTTTTACTTACATGTATTTGTGTGTGAGAGATAGAGGGAGAGAGTGTAGGTCATGCGTGTAAGTGTGCCCACAGAAGCCAGAGGAGGGCATCTGTCCCCTGGAGCTGAAGTTACAAGGGTCCCCTGGAAATCCAGCCAGTTCTCTCTCTTTTTCCCCGCCACCCAGCCAGTTCTCTCAATTGCTGAGGCATCTCTCCAACCCTGTTTCCCCTTTTATACCTTAATGTGCTATTTGATGATTTTACTGTAAGGAAAACTTATTTTCTGAAAATAAGTGTGAAAGCGTATCCATCAAATTCTTCGCCTCTCCTTTCCATCTGTGGCATAAGTTAAGGTCCCAGATTCAGACCAGGATCACTTCCTAATAGCTCTCCCTCCCTCCTCCTTCCTCCTAAAGCACCCTCTCCATTATGTCATTTGCCTCTGGAAAGTCTGAACATTTTCCTCATCACCAGCCTAGCAGATCCGGCTTGCAAAGTGTAAGCAGGTCTCAGCCTTGGGCCTGCCTGCTCTCCACACCAACCCCACGGTGTTCATCTCCTGTCCCTCCTGCCCGCCTAGGCCTGAGCCACGCTCTGTTCTGCTTCTGGACACTTGCCTGTTGACCTCCAGGATGGCTTCTCACCTCTCTCCCTGGCCCAACCCTGTCCGTGAAGTACTTGCCATTGGGGTGGTGCACACCTTTAATCCCAGCACTCGGGAGGCAGAGGCAGGCAGATTGCTGTGAGTTCGAGGCCAGCCTGGTCTACAAAGTGAGTTCCAGGAAAGTCAAGGCTACATAGAGAAACAACCCTGTCTTGGAAAAAAATGTTAAGCAGTTACTATTTTAATTAAATTCTAATTACTTTATTATTTTTTAAAGATTTATTTATTATTTGTACAGTATTCTGCCCACATGTGTGCCTGCCTGCCACAAGAAGGCACCGGATCTCATTATAGACAGTTGTGAGCCACCATGTGGTTGCTAGGAATTGAACTCAGGACCTCGGGATGTTTGGAAGAGCAGCCAGTGCTCTTAACCTCTAAGCCATCTCTCCAGCCTCCAAATTCTAATTACTTCACAAGTAATTAGAATCATATCTTGTTTGATTTTTTTTTTAGTGACCTTATGAGGTAGATGGTATTAACCCCATCTTTAAGAATATTATTTTTTTAAGATTTATTTATTTATTTTTATGTTCTTCCTGCACGTACACATGCTCACCAGATCTCCTTTTAGATGGTTGTGAGCCACCATGTGGTTGCTGGGAATTGAACTCAGGACCTCTGGAAGAGCAGTCAGTGCTCTTAACCTCTGAGCCATCTCTCCAGCCCCCGTTATTTATTATTTTAATGTTTGTTTGTTTGAGACAGGGTTTTCTTTGTGTGGCTCTGGTTGTCCTTGAACTCACTCTGTGGACTAGGTTGGCCTCTAATTCAGCAATCTGCCTGCCTCTGCCTCCTGAGATTAAAGGTTTGCACCACCATGCCCAGCTATATTAACCCAATTTTAAGTGAAGAAACATGTATGTATGTATGTATGTACGTATGTATGTATGTACTTACTTATGATGCTAGGATTAAACCCAGAGCTTTGTCCATGCTAGGCAAGTGCTCTGCCATTTGACCTCAACAAGCACGTCATTTTTCAGTGACAGGTCCTGAGAGACAGGACCAGGAAACCAGAAGATCGGAGGGTAGATGAGCTCGGGGTGAGAGGTCGTGCACAAGCTACGTCTTATGCCAAGCGAGCGTATTATGCAGTACAGCATCTCAGCTGGGCGTGGTGGCGCAGCCTTTAATCCCAGCACTCGGGAGGCGGAGGCAGGCAGATCGCTGTGAGTTCGAGGCCAGCCTGGTCTACAGAGTGAGTCCAGGATAGCCAGGGCTACACAGAGAAACCCTGTCTCAAAAAACAAAACAAACACAGCATCTTGTATATATTATTTACAATGGGCAAATGGGACAGAGCCAGCAGGAACTATCACTTAACGGGACCAAGTCAGAGGGAAGTTAAACAATGTTGCGCAGACGGAACACAGGATAGCTCAAGAACATTACAGACTGAGCTCCCAGCAGCCTTGGGACTGATAACCATAACCCCATAGAGTGGGAAGCCTCCGGTTCTCAGGCTCTGAAGCCACAGCTCCCCCAAGGCCCTGGCCCCAGGCCATTACCAGCTCTGCCTCCCATAATCCTGATTTTAGAGAAGGAGCTATGTTCTTTCTCCATAGATCCAGCCTTAGGGAAAGCCTGGATCAGCCCCTCCATCCCCGGGCCCTAGGGGAAAGAAACAAGTGACATGAAGTGTCCTGCCCGAGGTCACACAGAGTCTGGCTCTAGAATCTGCTTTTAGCCACATGTCATTCTGCCCCTTGATTGCTCAAGTAGATTTACATTATGTGGTGAGTTCTGAGGTGAGGAGACAAATTTCTCCCTTTGGGAACCCCGTATCGTCCTCAGGAAAAATCTTATCAACCGCCCAGCATATTCTGGGCCTCATTTTTATGGCAGGCTGACCTGACACTCCTGTCCCTGTAAGTGAACTTGGGACTCAGAAGTTGGGCAGCGCAGGAGAGCAGTGAGAGAGAGAGAGACACACACACACACACACACACAGAGAGAGAGAGAGACAGAGACAGAGAGAGACAGAGAGAGAGAGAGAGAGAGAGAGAGAGAGAGAGAGAGAGAGAGAGAGAGAGAGAGAGAGAGAGAGAGAAATGGGGAGAAAAAGAAAAGAAGTAAAGAAGCAGGCATCAGGCATGGTCCTTTGAACTTGCTAACAGCCCACTGTTCCACAGAGGAGCAGAGACACAAGCTCTTTGTTAGGTTAGCCAGCCCCTCTGGCTTTTCTCTGAAGACCGAGAGCCTACGGTGAGCCCTGTGGCCACAAGAGGGCGAGAGGGAGGAAGCGCCTCTGCTCTGAGGACTTGAAGGCCAGGAGGGAGAGGTTGGGGTGTTCTCTTCTTTTGTCCCTTCATCTTGCACCAGGTTCTGGGGCGCAGTGTGGAAAATGCTCGCTTTCAAACAGCGTCCCAGGTTTGAATTTAGCCCTGCCGCTGCTTAGCATGCAGAGGTCAGAAGATGTCAGTCAGTTCTCTCCTTCCATCGTGTGGGGCCTGGGGACTGAACTCAGGCTGCCTGACTTGGTGGTAAGTGCCTTTACTCACCAAGCTACATCCCGGCCTCTGAGCTTAACTTCTTCTTTTTTTTTTTTTTCTGAGACAGGGTTTCTCTGTCTTGGGGGGGGGGGGGGGGAAGAAGATGCCACTCCCTACTTAAAACCTTAACTCAACACGCTGAGTGCACATCAAACAAGCGTGTGATGATACAAAGTGTATGGTCTCAGCGGTCCATCCACTCGCCCTCCCAGCCTGCCTCTGCTGCCCAGTGGGCTCTTCCTGCCTCTGCTGCCCAGTGGGCTCTTAGCATCTGAATTTCTGTTTTCCTTCTACTTTCTTTCCAGTTTCTTTTTACTTTCATTTACTTTCCTTCATATGTCAGCCAATAATAGTATTGAGTGTAAATAGATTATAAAATGTGTGCTTCAGTCACCAAATTCTGTATTCAAAGTTCTACATTTAAAATGCAGGAAGGACTGGTGAGTTGGCTCAGCAGTACAAGTGCTTGATGCCAAGCCTGCTGACATCAGTTCAATTCCAGGAGCCCACCACACACACTAAAGAATAAATAAATACATATAAAACATATGCAAAACAAAGGAAAACCTTGACCTTTTAGTTAATTAAGATTTGTTGAGCCGGGCGTGGTGGCGCACGCCTTTAATCCCAGCACTCGGGAGGCAGAGGCAGGCGGATCACTGTGAGTTCGAGGCCAGCCTGGTCTACAAAGTGAGTCCAGGATAGCCAAGGCAAACACAGAGAGACCTTGTCTTGAAAAAAAAAATTTTTTTGTTTTGTTTTTTTAGTCCAGCATGAGATTCTGTTAAATTCTCCCCTTTTTCCAGTGTGTGTATGTTTTTTGTTTTTCGAGACAGGGTTTTTCTGTGTAGCTTTGGCTGTCCTGGACTTACTTTGTAGACCAGGCTGGCCTTGAACTCACAGTGATCTGCCCGCCTCTGCCTCTGGAGTGCTGGGATTTTTTTTTTAAGCAGAATTAATTCACTTTATTTTTCTTGTAAAAACCCTTATGTGGTAGCCACAGCTAAAGCCTGGGTCCTTTGAACAGACATTCTGATGTGGGTTTTCACAGGATGATCAGTGAGTTCCTGATAAGGAGACTTGGTGAACACAGTTTCTTTCCAGAGACCAGGTGTCAGGTAGCTGTAAGTCTTGGAAATGACATCAAAAGCGGCCTTGGCAAAGTTGTCCAGGGTGGCAGTACAGCCCCTGGCTGTGTGTAGCAGTCGTCAATGCCGGCCATCATCAGTAGCTTCTTGGGCACAGGAACAGAGACAACGCGAGTGCCTCTGGGGGCAGGGATGAGACGCACCAAAACAGAGCCACAGCGGCCTGTCACCTTGCATGGAACAATGTGTGGCTTGCCAATCTTGTTCCCCCAGTAGCCTCTCCACACAGGGACGATGGAAAGCTTGGCCAAGATGATGGCCCCTCGGATAGCAGTGGCTACCTCCTTTGAGCACTTAACACCAAGACCAGCGTGACCATTGTAGTCCCCAATAGTGACAAAAGCCTTGAACCTTGTCCGCTGGCCAGCCCGTGTCTGCTTCTGCACTGGCATGATCTTGAGACCCTCATCCTTTAGGGATGCGCCCAGGAAAAAGTCAGTAATCTCGGACTCCTTAATGGGCAGGGAGAACAGATAAATCTCCTCCAAGGACTGATCTTCATTTCCTTAACCAGGTGGCCCAGCTTGGTGCCGGGGATCCACGCCTTGTCTTGGCTTCCTAAGATTGGTGCCGAATCCTCCGCGGAAGCGGCCTCACCCTCCTTATCCTGGGCCCCGGTTCCTCGGGGCCCTCCCGCTGCACCAGAGTCATCCGCCACCCGAGAAAGAAGAAGCAGGATTTTTTTTTTTAGATTTTTATTTATTATGTATACAGTGCTCTGTCTACATGCCAGAAGAGGGCAGCAGATCACACCACAGATGGTTGTGAGCCACCATGTGGTTGCTGGGAATCGAACTCAGGACCTCTAGAAGAGCATTCAGTGCTCTTAACCTCTGAGCCATCTCTCCAGCCCTGGGATTTTTTTTGTTTGTTTGTTTTAAGATTTACTTATTTATTATGTACACAGTGCTCTATCTGCATGTACACCTGCAGGCCAGAGATCACATGTAGATGTTTTGAGCCACCATGTGGTTGCTGGGAATTGAACTCAGGACCTCTGGAAGAGCAGTCAGCGCTTTTAACCTCTGAGCCATCTCTCCAGCCTGGGAGTGACATCTCTTGACAAGCGCTTTTTGTTTGTTTGTTTTTTGTTTCTATGTTTGTTTTGAGACAGAGTCTCACTGTATAGCCCTCGCTGTCCTGGAACTTGCCCTGTAGACCTGGGTTCAGACTCACCGAGTTCCGCCCGCGTCTGCCTCCTGACTGCTGGGACTAAAGGCCAGGCATACTTTGTGTGTGTGTGTGTGCGTGTTATGATTTGAAAATGAGGTGGCAGCTGGGTGTGGTGGCGCGCGCCTTTAATCCCAGCACTCAGGAGGCAGAGGCAGGCGGATCGCTGTGAGTTCGAGGCCAGCCTGGTCTACAAAGTGAGTCCAGGACAGCCAAGGCTACACAGAGAAACCCTGTCTCGAAAAAAAAACAAAAACAAAAACAAAAAAAGAAGAAGAAGAAGAAGAAGAAAATGAGGTGGCATGACACAGACATGAATATGGAGAGATTTGGGAAGAAGGGAATGAGGAAGAGTTAGGGCCTGAGTGAGCCATGAGGGTAGGGAGAGACAGACAGACAGACACACACACACACACACACACACAGGAGAGAGAGAGAGAGAAAGAGAGAGACAGAGAGAATGGGGCACCCTTAGAGAAAGTGCAAGGGTAACAGAGAGAGTAAGAGAGCAATAGACGGTGAGTTTGCCCTTTTATCCTGGACCCCTGGCACACACTTAGTGTCAGACAGGGCACGATGTCAGAGGTTGCTAAGCAACCTAGGGGGCAAGCCGCTTACATGCCACCTGTGTGTTTTATCCGCATCTATATCTGTGCACACCTGGTACCCACGGGTGCTGAGGACATAGGATTCCCTGGGACTGGAGCTATACACAGCTGTGAGCTGCCACGTGGGTGCGGGGAACTGAACTTGGGTCCTCGGGAAGATCAGCCAGTGCCCTTAACTGCTAAGCCTTCTCTTCAGCTCCCTGACACACGTTTTTAAGACCACGCTGGCTGGCGGAGGCACAGACAGAGGCTGCAGTGGGAGTGAAAAGAGGGACGATCTGCCTTGGACAGCAACTGGCAGTAAAGATTAAAACAACCCAGCCAGAGGTATAAGGGATGTAGGGGAAGGCACAAAGGTACGAGGCCCAATCTGTGTGCACCCTTTGTACTTTATAGTTTGCTCATCACAGCTTTCACTACAGTGGACTGAAATGACTTTATGACTAAATGTGGTGATACATGCCTGTAACCCCAGTTCATAGAAAGCAGAGGCAGGAGGAGCACAAGTTCAAACCCAAACTGTGCTACATAGTGGGTTCCAGGCCAGTAAGAATTACATATTGGGCTAGAGAGGTGGCTGAGTGGTTAAGAGCACAGGCTAGTCTTCCAAAGGAGTTCAATTCCCAGCAAGCACATGCTGGCTCACAGCCATCTATAAAGAGATCTGGCGCCCTCTTCTGGCAGGCCGGCGCATGTGCAGGCAGGATGTTATAAAATAATAAATCTTAACCAAAAAAAAAAAAAAAAAAAAAAGAATTACATATGGCACTTTGTGTAAAAAAACAAACAGAAGCCGGGCATGGTGGTGCACGCCTTTAATCCCAGCACTCGGGAGGCAGAGGCAGGTGGATCGCTGTGAGTTTGAGGCCAACCTGGTCTACAAAGTGAGTCCAGGATGGCCAAGGCTACACATAGAAACCCTGTCTCGAAAAACCAAAACAAACAAACAAACAGAAGCTGGGCGTGGTAGCGCACACCTTTAATCCCAGCACTCAGGACACAGAGGCAGGCAGATTGCTGTGAGCTCGAGGTCAGCCTGTACAAAGCAAGTCCAGGACAGTCAAGGCTACACAGAGAAACCCTGTCTGGGGAAAGAAAGAAAGGAAAGGAAAGGAAAGGACAGGAAAGGAAAGGAAAGAAAGAAAGAAAGAAAGAAAGAAAGAAAGAAAGAAAGAAAGAAAGAAAAGAAAGAGAAATCTCTATCACAAAGATCTCTCTCTGTCTCTCTCTCTCTCTCTGTGTCTCTCTTTCTGTTTTTCTGGGGTTTTTTGTTTGTTTGTTTGTTTTTGGTTTTGGTTTTTTGAGACAGGGTCTCTCTGTGTAGCTTTGGCCGTCCTGGACTCACTTTGTAGACCAGACTAGCCTCGAACTCACAGTGATCCGCCTGCCTCTGCCTCCCAAGAGTGCTGGGATTAAAGGCGTGCACCACCACGCATGGCCCTGAGGTTGGTGTTTTCATGAGAAGGAATGTGACTTCAAAACTAGCCAGACCTGAATATTGAGGCCCCCTCCCTCCCTGCCCCCTCCCCCCATTTCGGGAGAAGGTTAAGAGTGCTTTAATATTTGCCAGGTGGTGGCGCACAATTTTAATCCCAGCACTCAGGAGGCAGAGACAGGTGGATCTCTGTAAATTCGAGGACAGCCTGGTCTACAAAGGGAGTCCAGGACAGCCAAGGCTACACAGAGAAACCCTGTCACAAAAAAAAAAAAAAAAAAAAAAAAAAAAAAAAAAAAAAAAAAAAAAAACCAACAACCAAGGAGGGGTGGGAGAGAAAGAAAAAAGAAAAGGAAAAGAAAAAACAAAACAAGGGGTACGGCTATAGGTCAGTGATAGAGCACAGCCTAGCACACTGGAGGCCTTGAGTTCATCTTCTGAAGCTGTGATTCCTTTGTTGGCAAATGGCGCAGCAGCCTCTTGTCAGTCTGAGCGGAGCTGCTTGAGCAGAAGCAAACAGTCCAGTTCCCCTGGACCGGGGTGTCAGGGCCGGTTTGATTCCGAACACCTGCATGCCTTTGAACTTAGCGGCGTGGCTCTTGAATTACGCCCCGGCAGGTCCCACGTGCTGAGCTCAGCTGTCACCTCACATCAGTAAGAAAGCACAATCTTAGGAGCCAGTAGGGGTCTGGCACAGTCTATCTCTCGGAACCTGTTTTAATTAACTCGCTGAAGTCTTAATCTAAGCAAACAGCGCAGTAAATCTCTTCAACAAGTTTCCGCAGTTTAGCTGACAGCCCGAAAATAAACAGCTCTCCAGCAAGCTAGGCTTCGGTCACTCCCCACACACCCCAGAAACTCTAGACAGCTCAAAGCAGAGAAATCCAGACTTAAGTCCCCCCAGCAAGTCACATGACTTCAGGCCTTCAGGAAAATACTTTCCATTACCCGATGCCCTGGAAGCCGGGGGCCCTAATCGCTTTTGACATCAATAGCTTGAATAACTTGTAGAAATTCTTTTACCCTTGATCTTCATCAAATGAGCTTAGCCTTTCCGTGTTTAGACTGACTTCTCTGGTTCCATGCTGGCAAGAGGGAGGTCCTACTTGCAGATTAGACACACTCCCTCCCCCTAACGTGTTTAAGTGGCTACATCACAAGGTCAAGAGGGCCCACGTCTGGTGAAGGACCACACCAGGACTCTTCAGAGAAGTAGCTACTGTGCGAGCAGGTCCCCATCCTTAAGTCCCCTCTCACGTGTACAGTCTGCAGTATGGAACCTTCACTCTTGCGAACCGGTATTTATTATTTTATATACACAAAGCATTTTGGGAGACATCCATTTAAATAAATCAATATATAAATAAATCAATAAATATGTACTATTTCCTAGGCTTCTTTAATTGCACAGCACTGCAATGAGATGAACTCCATTTCACTAGAGACTCAAACCAAAAAAAAATTTTGTTTTTTTCTAAAACAGGGTTTCTCTGTGTAGCCTTGGCTGTCCTGGACTTGCTTTGTAGACCAGGCTGGCCTCAAACTCACAGCAATCCTCCTGCCTCTGCCTCCCGAGTGCTGGGACTACAGGGATGCGCCACCACACCCAGCTGCTCCTAACGTCGTTTTAATGCCGTGGATAAGTGTGTCAGATGTGCGATCTGGAGTACCCAACAGCATCCTGACTGTCTGCCGTTGACATCCTCAAGAGGCAGAATGAGGCTGTTTTCTGCTACACTAACACAGCAAGAACCACACCGCCTAAATCTGCATCGAAATTACGTAAATTATTCATCAGTAAATTTTAAAAAATTGATCTGGGTTACACGGAGTTGAACTAGGTGTAGAGCCTTACAGTTTGAAACAAAGGGCACATATTAGAAAGAAATGAAACCCAGTAATCCCAGCAAGGGCAGGAGGATCGCTGTGAGTTCGAGGCCAGCCTGGTCTACAAAGCAATTCCAGGATAGCCAAAGCTACACAGAGAAACCCTGTCTGGGGTGGGGTAGGGGCTTGGGGGCGGGGCAAGAAGGGAACCAAAAAAACAAAACCATCATCCACCACGCTCCCTCCCGGGCGATATTTTTTGGGGAGTGTGGCTCCATTTGGGAAAATTACCGCCACACTAAAATCTTATGCTGGTGCAGACCACAAGGCCTGCCAGCCGGGTCTGAGGGCCTGCCACGACGTAATTTGCATGCAAATTAGGTTTTGGGGGTGGGGGGTGGGGAGGGAAAGAAGAGGAAAAAAAAAATCTACATTCTAATTATTGTTTTTGTCCAAATCACCTCGTTTCCTGCACTCCCGACTGTGGTTCCGTCCGCACAGTCTAAGGCTCCGAGTGCATGAAGTGGAATTGATCAGTAAGGAAAGACTTGTCGTGGCCAAGCCCGGCGGGCTCCCGGCTGCAGGAGGTTCCCGCTGCCCTCGCTGCCCCGCGCCGGGGGCTCCGGGGTGCGGGGTCCGCGGAGCAGCAGCGGCGGCGGGGCGCACGCACCGCAGGCACGGCAGACGCCCTCTTTTTCCCTGAAAACTTTCTAGACGGTAGGGACTATTTTCTTCCAATGTAACCTTCCACCAAACTGGAGGGAAAAGTTACCTGAGGCTGGAGCCGGTCTGGGGGCCCCCGGGGGGGAGGGTCGGGGTAACCCTGGAGAGCCAGGGTCTGGGAAAAAAACAGTGCTCTCTCTCTGTGAAGAGCCAGAGTAGTGGCTGTTGGTTAATTATTAAGTCTTCACGTTGGCGCTGAACACTTAAGACGCGTTAAAGAATATTGACGGAGGGTAGATTCCGCTAGACAAATGGTCGACTCGACACTGGCAGGTCTTGCGTCTGTCAAGCCCTGCCTCCAAGTCCTTAGTTTTCAGTGGTCGAGAAAGCCAGGTCTCCAAAGAAGGGATTCTTGCATGCTTGATACGAATGTCACATCTACACGCTGCCCTTTCAGGCATTGCTAAATTGTCTCCATATTGTGGGTGGGTACACCTGCAGAGATATTTAATGATTAAGAAACTCCACTGGACCTGCGTTTGTCAAAACGGCTGGCAAAATCAGCCTGAAAAGGAGTGTTAGGAAGAGAGGAGGAGGGGGATAAAAGAAAGATTTCATATTTGGGACCTGTGCTTTCTCATGAAACCTGAATCGAGAAATCATGAAAATACGGAGTGAACACTGTGTGTATGCAATCAAGATTCAGTAACAACAATAATTTTTTTTGCAGCGCTGACCTTGAACCAAGGTCCTTACACATGCCAGGCAAGTGTCCCACGTCTGAACTGTGTCCCCCCAGCCCTAGGATGTATGTCTGACTGTGCACTGCTGCTTTAAAAAAAAAAAGTCTGAAAACCACCACGCTACACAGTGCACTTAATATTTTTAGGATGCTTAGATTTGAAAGGTTTGAAAAGGCATCTAATTTATTCCTCTGCTTAGACAGTGCTTCATTTTAAGAAAAGTACAGACTTAATTATCTTTCTTATCTTCCCATCTCAACGTTTGCTCTGAATATTTTGTGAATAATTTCTTTCCTTAGAGCTATTATTTCACTTAGGGAGGCTATAAATTGAAATAGGAAGGCATTTCTGCCAAGCTCCCCACTTTCTATAGCTCTCCTTCTGTCCTGTCTCTTGGACAATGGACACATTTCAAATGTGCTCAGACCACACGCCTCTCCCCCTTCACCCATGGAGTCTCAGAGAAGCCTGGGCTGCTGAGCTAACATGGACTCAAATACCCTGTGAATCTATTTTAATTGTTATTATTATTTATTATTAGTGTTATTATTTAGTTTCATTTTGGTTTTTTTGAGACAAGGTCTCAAGTAGCTCAGGCTAGTCTTAAATTCGCTATGTAGCCAAGGATGACCTTGAACTCCTTGCTTCTGTCTCCTGAGTACTGGGATTACAGGGCTGTGCCACCATGCCTTGTTTATGGATGTTGAGTCTGTTCTGCGTGCTAAGTAAGGACTCTATTAACTAACCTGGATCTCTACCCTCTCTTTTTTTTATGTATTTTATTTTATATGCACACATAAACACACACACACACACACATGCGCGCACGGCTGGTGCCCACAAAGGTTAAAAAAGGTGGGTAAATCTCCTAAAACTAGACTCGCAGGTGGTTGTTAGCTGTCAGGTGGGTGCTGGGAATTGAACCTGTGTCCTGTAGGAGAGCAATTAGTGCTTTTAACCACTAAGCTATCTCTCTAGCTCCTCTACTCCTATTTTTGCTTGTTTGTTTGTTTGTTTGTTTGAGACAGGGTTTTTTCAGTGTAGCCTTGGATGTCCTGGACTGTCTCTGTAGACCAGGTTGTCCTGGAGCCTCTGCCTACCTGAGGGCTGGATTAAAGGCACGTGCCACAACGCCCAGCTCCAAGACATAATTTTTTTTTCGGGGGGGGGGGGCAGGGGTCGAGGCAGGATTTCTCAGTGTAACAGCCCTGGCTGTCCTGGAACTCTCTTTGTATATCAGGCTGGCCTCAAACTCCTGAGAGCTGGCATTAAAGGCGTGTGCCACCACACCCGGCTCGAGAAAGAATTTTTAAGCCTTTAATCCTAGCACTTGGGAGGCAGAGGCAGAGGGATCTGTATGAGTTTGAGGCCAGCCTGGACTATAGAGAGAAACCTTGTCATATATATGTGTGTGTGTGTGTAAGTGTGTGAGGGGTGTGCTCATGAGCACCGGTGGCCTTAGAGGTGAGACTCAGTGGATCCCCTGCACCTGGAGTCACAGATGGCTATGCAGCTCCCTGTATAGGAGGATCTGGGAACTGAACTCTGATCCTCTTAACTTGCTGAGCCATCTCTCCAGCCCACGACCTATGGTTTTAATTTATTAGACTGCAATCCTATCCAACACACCTCAGGACTACATGATAGACCTCGGCACAATAAATAAATAATAAATAAATAGAAAGGTTTCTTAGCAACCTATTGAGAGGCCACCTGATTCGTACGTGTGCCTGAGCAGCACTCTGTCTTGAGAAGCCCACAGCATGCTTGGGTGTGAACTAGCCTTTCTCTGAGCGCTTTTCTATACTCAAATCTATCCTGAACTCTCCTCTTAATAAAGTCCGTGTCTGGGGTAGTGACAATGTGTTTTCCAAGCAAACCTGTGACCTAAGCTGCACCCTGGAACCCGCCTCATAGTGTTACCCTCTGGCCCCTACATGTATACAATGGCATGTGCACACACACTCAGAATAATAATTTTTTTTAAATTAATAATTTAAGCCTCTTACTCTGCTCTGAACTGGCTTACCCTGAAGTTCTTTCCTGTAGCGCAGCCCTGGCTTCGCCGCGGTCGAGGTCTGCGAAATGAACATCTCAATTTTCTGCATGTAGCATGACCTGTCTCTGGCTCCTCCTATTCCACTGTTGCTGACACTTTCTACAATTTCACCCTCCTGTTGGGGAACATAGAAGTTTGAGGTGCTTGAATTTGCTTCTGTCCCCACTCAGCTAAAGGAGCTTAGGGTTGTGCTAAGCAGGCCTGATTTGGGACTGAATTCTCTTTCTGTTTGTTTTTGTTTGTTTGTTTTCTGAGACAGCCTTGACTGTCCTGGAACTCATTCTGTAGACCAGGCTGGCCTCGATTTCACAGAGATCTACCTGCCTCTGTCTCCCAAGTGCTGGGATTAAAGGCATGCGCCACCACCGCCCGGCCTTAGTTATTTTCATAGTTAAAATTTAGTAAATTCTTTTTTTTTTCCTTCAAGAATTATTTATTTATTTACTTACTTATTTAATGTATGTGAGTCCTCTGCCTGCATGTACATCTGCAGGCCAGAAGAGGGCAGTAGATCACATAATAGATGGTCGTGAGCCACCATGTGTTTTCAGGGAATTGAACTCAGTACCTCTGGAAGAGTAGCCAGTGCTCTTAACCTCTGAGCATCTCTCCAGCCCCATCAATTCTTGTCTGCACTCACATTGCACATGCTTTAAGACACTGAATTTGCCTTATAACTGTCTCCTCTGAAAGGTGGCCTGGATAAGTTGATGTGATAACCAGTGGTTCAGGCAGGGTTTGGCATCAGAAGTCTGACTTGCCTGTCTCAGGCTAACACAGACGGATAGGGGTAGGATCCTTTGTCTGTACCTGGTCCTTTCACTTTGCTCTCAAGCACTCACTGAACACTAAGCATGAGTTTTGCTCCTAAATACCGACTCCCTAAAACACAGTTTGGCATCTGTGAGAGTGATCGGAACCTTATAGTCTTACCTTGTTAAGTGACATTTGACGCATACCAGGCAGACTCCAGCGGTCTCCTGGCCTACCAGGTGAAAGGGGATAATTGCCTGCAAACGGACAGCCGGAGGGAAATTGCTCTCAGGACGCTCTGGGTAAAATGTTCCAAGTGCTGTGCAGGTATGTGCCTTAGCAGGGCCAAAGGGCACTCAACCTGCAGCACCAATGCTTTAGGAGGCCAAAACAGTAGGATCTCAAGTTCAGGGTCAGCCTGTGCTACATAGCAGGACCCTATCTTTTCCTTTTTTCTTTTTTAAAAATATTTATTTGTTTGTACTCTGTTCACATGTATATCTGCAGGCCAGAAGAGGACAGAAGAGGGCACCAGATCACATTACAGATGGCTGTGAGCCACCACGTGGGTGCTGGGAACTGAACTCAGAACCTCTGGAAGGGCAGCCAGTGCTCTTAACCTCTGAGCTGTCTCTCCAGCCCCAAATGCTTTCTTTTATAAGAGTTGCCTTGGTCATGCATGGTGTCTCTTCACAGCAGTGCAATGGTAACTAAGACAGGAGTGTACTTTCTTACTGATGGGGGCCTAATCACATTTGTTTGTTCATTGAGACAGGATCTTGCTATGCCCAGAATGGCCTAGAATTCTGTATGTAGCTCAGGCTGGCCTTGAACCTGTGATCCTACTGCCTCAGCTTCTTGAACCAATATTGGAGTTACAGGTGTGTACCACCAGGCTGGTGGTTTTTGAAATTAACTTTCAAATGCTCTGAGCATAACTGATTCTTGAAGTCTTATTTCAGCTGCAAGAGAGGTGCTCAAATTTGTTTTCTGTTGCTGTGATAAACATCATGACCAAAAGCAAATTGAGAAGAAAGGGTTAATTTCAGGTTACATTCCAGATAACAATCAGTCACTGAAAGCCATAAAAACAAAACAAAACAAAAAACAACAAAGCAAAACAATCAGTCACTGAGGGAAGTCAGGGCAGGCAGGAACTCAAGGCAGGAACCTGAAAGCGAGACCAGAAGCAGAGACCCAGGAGGACTGTTGCTTACTGGCTTACTCCTTTCTTCTCCAGTGCTCATCTTTCTTTCTCTGTTTTTATTTTTTGTTTGTTTTTGGTTTTTGTTTGGTTTGGTTTTTCGAGACAGGGTTTCTCGGTGTAGCCTTGGCTGTCCTGGACTCACTCTGTAGACCAGGCTGGCCTCAAACTCACAGCGATCCACTTGCCTCCGCCTCCCGAGTGCTGGGATTAAAGGCATCATGCTGTGCTCATCTTTCTTATACTGAACCGTCCCATATCAATCAATAATCCCACAGACAGGGCCATAGCCCCATCCGTCCGATCTAGGCCGTCCTTCAGTTGAGACTCCCTCCTCTTAGGTGATGCTTGCTTCCATCAGGGTGGCAATGTATACCAACAGGAGCAGGTTCTTGAGGATGCAGAGCAGTCTGCACAAATACCCGATGACTTGAGTAACGGCACGGGTACTGCACTATGACCAGGCCTTCCAGACGAGCTTCCAAACTTGCAGGGGTGTGGAAGCTGAGCGGCTTTCCTGCATGCCAAAGACAATCAGTTCAAGTCACTGAAGCTGCTGGGCTTCCTGGTCAACCGTTGGGACCTAGAGGCTCCTCAACATCCCAGATATTAAGTAACATCCTACGTGAGCGATAGGGATAAACATGAGAAGCCACTCGTTATCAGAACAGCCTTCAGTTCTTTGCCTACATGTGCCATATGATTATCAAGAAAAGAATCTTATCCAAAGAACCTCGGGGTCAGCAGACTCACAAATGAGTCTGAAAGTTCAGCAAAATCTTCAGTCTGTTCAAGTGTGCATTTTTCTGGAAAAGATGGTCTATCCCTTTCATCAAGATGTTTGAGGTAGCAGGTGGTGGGTGGCTGGAGAGATGGCTCAGAGGTTAAGAGCACTGTCTGCTCTTCCCGGTGTCCTGAGTTCAGTTCCCAGCAACCACATGGTGGTTCACAACCATCTGTAATGAGATCTGGTGCCCTCTTCTGTAATGCAGCCATACATGCAGGCAGAGCACTGTATACATAATAAATAGATAAATATAAAAAAAAAATTATGTTCAAGGGGCTCAGATGCAGAAAAGGTTATTTATTTATTTATTTTGTTTTTCGATACAGGGTTTCTCTGTGTAGCCTTGGCTGCCCTGGACTCACTCTATAGACCAGGCTGGCCTCGAACTCACAGAGATTCACCTGCCTCTGCCTCCCGAGTGCTGGGATTAAAGGAGTGCACCACAATGCTGACTACAGAAAAGGTTTTTTAAAGGTTTTCTTGGCTAGAAATAGGGTCTTCTACTGGAAGAAGAGACCTGAGCTGCCAGGCAGTAAGGTGGGTGAGCTGCCAGGCAGTCAGGTGGGAAAGCGGTTGTATTCAAGCTGGAGTCACCGCCTAACTGCGTTTATACAAACTCAGCAAGGAGAATGACTTCCCGCATAGAGGAGAGCGACATGATTTCCTTCTGTAAACGCACTTCAAGCCATGTGTGTTGGTGTTCTCCCACGTGTGTTAGTGTTCTCCCATGTGTGTTGGTGTTCTCCCATGTGTGTTGTTGGTGTTCTCCCACGTGTGTTAGTGTTCTCCCATGTGTGTTGGTGTTCTCCCGTGTGTGTTGTTGGTGTTCTCTCATGTGTGTTGGTGTCCTCCCACGTGTGTTGGTGTTCTCCCACGTGTGTTAGTATTCTCTCATGTGTGTTGGTGTCCTCCCATGTGTGTTGGTGTCCTCCCATGTGTGTTGGTGTTCTCCCACATGTATTGGTGTCCTCCCACGTGTGTTGGTGTTCTCCCACGTGTGTTAGTGTTCTCTCATGTGTGTTGGTGTCCTCCCATGTGTGTTGGTGTCCTCCCATGTGTGTTGGTGTTCTCCCACATGTATTGGTGTCCTCCCACGTGTGTTGGTGTTCTCCCACGTGTGTTAGTGTCCTCCCACGTGTGTTGGTGTTCTCCCACGTGTGTTAGTGTTCTCTCATGTGTGTTGGTGTTCTCCCATGTGTGTTGGTGTCCTCCCATGTGTGTTGGTGTTCTCCCACGTGTATTGGTGTTCTCCCACGTGTGTTGGTGTTCTCCCATGTGTGTTGTTGGTGTTCTCCCATGTGTGTTGTTGGTGTTCTCCCATGTGTGTTGGTGTTCTCCCACGTGTGTTGGTGTCCTCCCACGTGTGTTGGTGTTCTCCCACGTGTGTTAGTGTTCTCTCATGTGTGTTGGTGTTCTCCCATGTGTGTTGGTGTCCTCCCATGTGTGTTGGTGTTCTCCCACGTGTATTGGTGTTCTCCCACATGTGTTGGTGTTCTCCCAGGTGTGTTGGTGTCCTCCCATGTGTGTTGGTGTCCTCCCATGTGTGTTGGTGTCCTCCCATGTGTGTTGGTGTTCTCCCACGTGTGTTGGTGTTCTCCCATGTGTGTTGGTGTTCTCCCATGTGTGTTGGTGTCCTCCCATGTGTGTTGGTGTACTCCCAGACAGGGCACTGAAGCAGGAGGATTATCATGAATATTGAGATCCTTTTCTTTTCTTTTTTTTAATATTCAAAAGCCTTGGCTGGCAGATGTTTATTACCTTTGTGTTTCAGGGAACAAAAAAGATATTCAAAAAGTATTCTTTTACTATCCTGAGCAATGGCTTCATTTTCTTTTCTACTTTTATTGTACCTCCTCAATAACAAGAGACTGGTGGAACATTGTGGTGTGATATGGACTGGTAATCCCCGTGCTTCAGAGGCTGAGGCAGAAGGACCACTCCAATTTCAAGGCTAGATTTGTCTTCATAGCAAGTCTGAAGAGAGCTTAGACTGCATAGTGTGACTGAAATTCAGAGACAGAGAGACAAGACACACATGCAGACACACAAACACACACAGAGAGATAAGACACACACACAAACACACACATACTCAGAGATAAGACATACACACACACACAGATAAGACATACACACACACACACACAAACAGACAAAACACACACACATAGACAAGACACACACACACACACATACAGATAAGACATACACACACACACACACACAGACAAAACACACACACACATAGACAAGACACACACACACAGACAAAACACACACACACACAGACAAGACACACACATACATAGACAAGACACACACACACACACACAGACAAGACACACACACACATAGACAAGACACACACACACACACACACAGACAAGACACACACACACACAGACAAGACACACACACACACACACAGACAAGACACACACACACACAGACAAGACACACACACACACACAGACAAGACACACACACACACAGACAAGACACACACACACACAGACAAGACACACACACACACACACAGACAAGAGAGAAACATATTGGGAAGAAGGCTGACCTCTGTGTACACTACAAGACACACATGCAGACACACAAACACACACAGAGAGATAAGACACACACACAAACACACACATACTCAGAGATAAGACATACACACACACAGATAAGACATACACACACACACACACAAACAGACAAAACACACACACATAGACAAGACACACACACACACACATACAGATAAGACACACACACACACAAACAGACAAAACACACACACATAGACAAGACACACACACACACAGACAAAACACACACACACACAGACAAGACACACACACATATAGACAAGACACACACACACACACACAGACAAGACACCCACACACACAGACAAGACACACACACACACACAGACAAGACACACACACACAGACAAGACACACACACACACAGACAAGACACACACACACACAGACAAGACACACACACACACACACACAGACAAGACACACACACACACACAGACAAGAGAGAAACATATTGGGAAGAAGGCTGACCTCTGTGTACACTACAAGACACACATGCAGACACACAAACACACACAGAGAGATAAGACACACACACACACAAACACACACATACACAGAGATAAGACACACACACACACATACAGATAAGACATATACACACACACACAGACAAAACACACACACACACACACAGACAAGACACACACACACACACATAGACAAGACACACACACACAGACAAAACACACACACACACATAGACAAGACACACACACAGACACACACACACACAGACAAGACACACACACACACACACACAGACAAGAGAGAAACATATTGGGAAGAAGGCTGACCTCTGTGTACACTACAAGACACACATGCAGACACACAAACACACACAGAGAGATAAGACACACACACAAACACACACATACTCAGAGATAAGACATACACACACACACAGATAAGACATACACACACACACACACAAACAGACAAAACACACACACATAGACAAGACACACACACACACACATACAGATAAGACACACACACACACAAACAGACAAAACACACACACATAGACAAGACACACACACACACAGACAAAACACACACACACACAGACAAGACACACACACATATAGACAAGACACACACACACACACACAGACAAGACACCCACACACACAGACAAGACACACACACACACACAGACAAGACACACACACACAGACAAGACACACACACACACACAGACAAGACACACACACACACAGACAAGACACACACACACACACACACAGACAAGACACACACACACACACAGACAAGAGAGAAACATATTGGGAAGAAGGCTGACCTCTGTGTACACTACAAGACACACATGCAGACACACAAACACACACAGAGAGATAAGACACACACACACACAAACACACACATACACAGAGATAAGACACACACACACACATACAGATAAGACATATACACACACACACAGACAAAACACACACACACACACACAGACAAGACACACACACACACACATAGACAAGACACACACACACAGACAAAACACACACACACACATAGACAAGACACACACACAGACACACACACACAGACAAGACACACACACACACACACAGATAAGACATACACACACACACAGACAAAACACACACACACACAGACAAGACACACACACACACAGACAAGACACACACACACACAGACAAGAGAGAAACATATTGGGAAGAAGGCTGACCTCTGTGCACACTACAAAACCTCTGCATCTTGATTCTGAAGGATTCCCTCTCATCTACAGTGATTAATCTTCAAAGCCCTTCAATAGAATGAGTTGGTAGATTACTTGCTTTTCTTGGTTGCTTTCTAGAAATAACTCATGCCTATAACAAAATGCAAATACTGCCAAATTTAAGAAGAATGTAACCTAGAAAAAGAGGAAAATGATTACATGTTGTTCAGCAGTCCATTATAAATTTGAGCAAGTTAGATACCAAGTATCTATAAAATAATCCAATTTATATTTCCATGAAGCATTGCAACATTAATTGAGTTACTAGATAATCACACCTGGCCAACGCCATAGCAACAGCATGGGTTTTGCTCGTGGGTAACTCTTAATTGATGTTAAGATGCAGCTACCCGAGGTCATTGTCACCTATGAGATCAGGCAGTAATTCAAAGTGAAATCTCGATGAGTGATGGAAGTGCTCTTATGGAATTTTTTTTTCCCCAAATATATTTTGAGACTAGAGACCTTTAATTGTTCCTTGCTAAAATCTAGTGAGGTATTTCCCTTTCTTTCAGAACCCAGTCTGCAAGGTTCTCTGGCTTTTCCTCACCTCCTGAGCCCCTTGAATGTCAGGTGGTGGCAAATAATATTTGCAAGTGAAAGCCAGCCACAGCTTCTAAGCTCCTTACTCTGTGACACGCTCAGACAATCTCCTCTTGCCTTTTACTTCCTAATGATTTCCCAGGAGGTTGGGCTTCCCTCCCCCTGCCCCCCATCCTCCAGTCTGCTTTTGTGTGCTGACTCCCCTCCTTACTCAATGCAGTAAGCTGTCAATCTTTTCAAGTTAAGAGCTGCTCAGACGGTGAAAAGTTTTGTTGTTTTTGTTTTTCCTGCTTTCATTTCCCCAAATGAAGTCTCTTTACTTTGCAGATTTTACTGCCCTGAGGGCATTAGGGAGGGTCAAGTGTCTGTCTTTTTCTTGTTTGTTTGTTTGTTTGTTTAAATAGAGGTGCCATTGTCCCTCAAAGCTACCTTCTGCTTGGACTGACCTGACAGTCTCATCTGTCGCACTCCCAACCATACTGCCCACAGCAACTCATACAGGTCCACCTCACACTGAACCTTAGTGACCAGTGCTTATTAGTGAGACACCACAGAGCCCACCTCTGCCTTTGAAGACTTGTTGGAAGCATTTGACACTTTCCAAGCGACAGGTGGCCTCAATTTTCAACCTGTAGCAGAAACCGTAAGGCAGGGAAGCAAATAAGTGTTTCCATAAATGGACAGGAAACTCCCTCTTGCTGCCTAATTGTGAAAAGCTCCACTGGGGACTGCCATTAACCTTTCACTCTCTTTCCTAGAAACCCAGATGGGAAGGATTCAATGTTTCTCACTTGACTACTGAAGACCGTAGACTCTTTCTTTCTTTTTTTTAAAGGGTTATTACCACTAGGGTCTGATTTCTTCAATAAATCCAACTACACTGTTGTCTGGACTCCTGGCCAGCATGCTTCTGAGGCACACGTAACTTGATTTCTGAGGTCTTGCTCCAAGTTGTTTTCTTGTTTTTATTTCTCATCATTATCAAGATGGTTCAAAAGAGAGAACCCAAGCCATCAGCCTTCTGCAGTCTAGAAACACACGCCTTAAGTGAGAACACCCAAATGTCCCAGCACTGCCCAAGTTAACATGGACGTTCCCTCTCCACAGTCCACATTCCACAGGGACTCCGTGGACTGTAGAGTTGTTGTCCAAGCCTGGCCTCAAAGGCACTCTATGCCCAGGGCGATCTGAGCACTTGTATCCCTTAGAGATGGTGTTCTAGTGCCCTGAAGTGGTAATTTGCAGCTTACTCTCCTTACAAAATTCCTTTGCCCACCATCCGTCCATCACTGAAATGCTCATTAGTTCTGAGCACGATGGTGCCTTACTCCATCCTGTGCTCACTGGCCTTTTCCCTCTGCCCACCCACCCCTCCAAAGCCGCCTCCAGACTTAGGAAAGCTCCTGTTTTTTACACTCAGCAGTGTTCTTCCATTTCTTTTTTCTTTATGGAAGTCATAGCACCATCACTCACACAATTTTGTTTGCTATCATGAGTCAAAAGTGTCTCCCAGCACACAGACTAAATGACAGAAAAACAGGCTTTTTTTTTTGTTTTTTTTTTTAATGGGAAAGTAAAAGCAAACCAAAACAGCAGCAACAACAGAAACCCTACAGAACTCACTGGGCTCGAGAGGTAATTTCATTGCTGCCAGCCTGGTTGAAGCCACAGTCATCTCTCACCAAGACGAATGCAGTGCTATCCTAACTGTTCTCCCAGCTGCCCGTGCTCCTACCAGTTACGCACCCACTCCCAACAAACAGTCACAGGGATCTTTAAAAGCAACAGGTGACTTCACATAAGGGGTTGAAACCCTCCACTGGTTTTGCTTAGTTAGGACTAAGCCCTGCAGTTTGCTTCATTCTTTTCAGACTTTGTCCACGTGTTACTTTTCTCTCTAACAACTCCACATAAAGAGGTTACTTCCCTACCATTCCCTGCACAGGACAATCCAGCCGAGTCCTGCCCATTGCCAAAGCTCTCACCGGACTACAAATTTGCTTATGTGTAACAATTGGTGCTTTGTATTTCTAGGAGGCAGATAAATGTCCTGGTCACAAAAGCTACCCATCTCTATCTGGTCATCTCAGAATTTAGTCATCTTGATGGAGGAAGCAAAGGTCTCACAGGGAGACGACTGACTTGCAAACCATTCTGACCAAATAGCCCAGCTGTGGTCCAGCCCCATAGCTTCCAAACACATGGAAGCTTCTGAGATAATGTCAGCACTGACCAATAAGAGACTCGAGAACCAGTGAGCTCAGCCAGTCATCTTCCTGAGTCACGAGAGACAAGAAAGTCATATTAGTTTGTTGGTTTGTTTTTTGAGACAGGGTTTCTCTGTGTAGCCTTGGCTGTCCTGGAACTCACTTTGTAGACCAGGCTGGCCTCGAACTCACAGAGATCCGCCTGCCTCTGCCTCCCGAGTGCTGGGATTACAGGTGTGCGCCACCACGCCTGTTTTATTATGTGTATATTCCCTGTCTCTTCCGTGGTAGAGTGTAAGTTTCACATATTCAGGGGTTTTGTTTTTCTATGTTTTTATGTTTTAAGTAAAAACTTTATCTTTTATGATTTTATTTTTAATTATATGTATGTGGGAGGGAGGTGTGGGGGTGCATGCATTTGAATGTAGACACCCATACGGCCGGAGGAGGGCACTGGATCCACCAGAGCAGGAGGATAGGATCCTGGGCACTGAACTCTGGTCTGTAAGAGCTATGACAGCTCTTATCCATCGAGACATCTCCCCAGCACCAGGGACTTTGTTACTGTATTCCTAGCTCCAAGAACAGTGTCTGGAACATGAAGCATAGGCAATAAATATTGAATGAAATAATGGTACATCAATGGTACACGATACGTCTTCAGCATGACGTGATAATGGCTTTTGTGGTCAACAAAATGTGGCAGGATTTGTTGAGCTATTTTTCATTGGCTGAAAGTGACTGATTGGTAGTTTGGAAAAAAACATATTCAAAGGTGTAAATATGAATCTCCACCTGCCCATCCCTGCACCAAGTGCCTTTATTTAGAATTTAGTTTGGAGCAAGTATCAATGTATGGCTTAAAGATCATTCTCAAATACCCAAGGAAAGTACTAAATTTTTATCATCTCAGGACACAATAAAGTAGAAAACGTCTTAGCCATCAGAAGTCAGTTTTTGTCTGTGTGTAAAGTGGTAAATAGTCTTGAGTGGATTAATCAACTTATTTGCACCAATCTAACAGGGCCGTGGAAGCTATGGTTTCTGAGATTGGGGATTGCTGTTGAGACTTCTCACAACGGTTTCGAAGAAGTTCCCATCAGAAGAGTAACCTTGCTAATCAATCACAAGGGGTTTCTCCCCAGAATCCAGAGGAGATTGATACAACTGGTTTAAAAAATCTTTCATTAGGTAGGTGTGGAGATGAATCCCTTTAGGTCTAGCACCTGGGAAGCAGAGGCAGGTCGGTTCTCCTAGTTTGAGGTCAGCCTGGTCTCCATGGTGTGTTCCAGGGCAGCCAGGGCTCTGTAGAAAGACCCTGCTTCAACAACAACAACAAAACAGATAAACAAAGAACAAAACTCAAAACCGAGAAAGTGTTTCATTTAGACAAGGGCGCCACTACAAAAGGCTACCCCAACCAGCGTGTCTTAAAGAGGAGTGCGATCTTGCTCTTAGTGGCAACGACAGTTGTTGGTGCCAATGGGACTCACCATCTTGCTTGTGGCATGAAGTTCTCTTGAATTGGGAATATAAACCTTGAGTGGAAAGTGGGGAAAAGTCCAAATTGGTCTGGAAAAGTCTTAAGAAAGTAAACTGGGAGATATTTTCTTTGGGCATGCCATTTTTCTCAGCAAAATCTGGCTGGTGTTTGTGAGGCTAATTATTCTTTTCTCCATGAAATCTTTTTTATTTATTTATTTGCAGGCCCAGACAAACTTGACTAGAAAAGAAGCCCGGACAAGGGTTAGGCTGATCGATGACGTAGCACGCCGCCCAGCCAATCGGAAGAGCGCAAAGAGGGGAGGGCGGAAGTGACGAGAGGTATCCCTCCGCAGGGCGAGAGGGTCGGTGGGGGGAGTCGGCGTCTCTCTCCCCCGCGCCAGCTCCCGTACACGGAGCCGCATTCCTTGGCCCCCCCACCCCCTCCCTCGGGGCCCCCCTCCCCGCCCCCCTCGGGGGAAAAAATCCACCCCAATCACTCGAACCCGAGGGAGGCTTCCTTTCACCCTCGGGGAGAGGAGCTTTCAACGGTTCCCTCTTCTCCGTCTTCCCCCCCCTCCCCTTCCCCCGAACCCCCGTCCCCTCCCCTGCTCCCACCCCCTACTCCTCCCGGCGCCGGGTACAAGGTCCCTTTAAGGCGACGGCGCCTTCCTCGGGTCAGACTACCGGCGGCGGCGACCACGGGAGGTGAGTGAGCGGGCGAGCCCGGGCGCTCCCCACCCCCTTCTCCCGGGGGTTCCGTTATCTTTTCGCTGGGCGAGGCGTTCCGAAGCGAGACAATGAGAAAAGGGATGGAGGGGGTGGGTGGGGGGCGGGTGGGTAGGGGATGGTGGGGGGGGACGCGCGCGCGCTCGCGGGCTGGGGGGAGGGGCCGGCGCGCGCCCGCGGTCCCCGGGTGGCGGCGGCGGCCGTGGGGCGCGGCGTGTGCGCGCGTGTGTGTATGTGTGCGCGCGCGCGCGCGTGCGCCCCGGCCACGGAGCTGCGCGCCCCGGGCCGGCGGTGGCCGAGGCCCCCGGGATGCCCCGCCGCCCCCGCTCCCCTGGTCCCCCCTCGGGCGGGGGCCGCGCGCGCTCGAGCCCCCACGGCCGCGCACCGCCGACGTCCACGAGCACGAGCGTCTCGGGAGGAGTGGGCGGCGCGGGCGGCTGGGGATGGAGCTCGGGGTGCGGGGGGCGCGCGGGGCCGGCAGCTGCGGAGCGGCCGAGCCCGGGGTTCCCGCCGCTCTCCCACCCCCTCCACCCCACCCACGCGCGGAGGCGTGAGCCCTGGTTTTGAGCGGGGAGGAGGGTAGCGAGTGACTGCTCTGCCGGTTCCCCCCTCCACTACCGCCCCCCCCCCGGTTATGTAATCCCGCTCCAGCTGCGAGGACATCCCGAGCCTCTGCAGCTAGTTGACGGAGTCTCCTCCCTCGGGCCCCCAAATTTATGCAAGGATGGCGCCGTGATTTACAGAATGGGATGGGGCAGAATCTATTTTCTGGTGATTATGTCCTGCCGCTGTGGACGCCATGTTTAGCCCAAGGACTATTTTCTCTAGATTTCCAGCACCTACTGAAAAAGAGTAAATGTCATCGATCCACCTGCTTTCCCCTTCGTTTCTTGCCTGTGGTCCTGGTTTCCTCTCTGGGGTTGTTGAATTCCTGCAAACTGTCAGCAACACTGCACGTTTCTAGTCTCACTTATCTTAAGCCTTCAGAAAGAAAAAAGAGGCTGGGTCTCTGTTGGCTCTTTCGTTCCCTAGGAGGAAATGGAGATCGAATTGTAGTGTTTTATAACAGTGCAGAGGGTAGCCCTTTTCTTCACACTTCTGTTCGCCTCCCTTTGCAGCACAAAATGCCACAGAAACGTGGTTTTAGAGGAGTTTGCCCAGGTGAAGGGGAGAGGGAGGAGGCCTGTCGCCGCTTCCCCCGTGTTCTGGAAGTGGGAGCCTGGGGGCGACTTACTTGGTTATTAAACGTGAAACTCAAGTACTTTGTGCCTGAAAGGCTTTTTTATGTGGGGTGAGGTGGGGGGGGGATGTGGAGGGCTGGTATCATTTCTACAATGGGCAACCTTTAACTAAGATAGTTGGTGCATTAGAAATTACTGCTTCTGTGGAAAGGCGGTCAAAATATAATGTTAAAACAATTAGATTGAGCAAGATGGTGGTGGAGCATGTCTTATTCCCAGCACTCGGGAGGCAGAGGCAAGAAGTCTTTGAGTTCGAGGCTAGCCTGGTCTACATAAGTTGAGTTCCAGGACAGCCAAGACTACATAGAGAAACCCTGTCTCAAAAAACCTAAATAAATAAATAAATGAAATAAGATTGTGCCCTTGATTTCTTTTCTTTTTCCTATATTGGTAGAGTATGTCAAACTGAAATAACAAAAATAGAATGGATTTTTGAGCGTGAACACGGGCTTGAGAGTTGCTGCTCCTGTGTCGAACAGAGGGTCTAGTCCAGGAAAGCAGTTCCACGTGGTGGCTCGCGGATCCCAGGGGTATACCCTCAGACCCTTTCAGGGATGTTTTGAGACCGTAACTTTTCAGAATTATAAGTAAAGCCTTTCCCCTTCTTCCATGACTTTTGCACTGGTGACCCAAAAGTGAAGTTAGGTAAAGCAAGGCAGTGGCACCCGATTCTGGTGTACTTAATGTCCTTGACGGAGCGTGGCAGCTTGTCATGAGACTACACTTATTGTTAGACTGCAGCTTTGGAGTCTTTAACTTCTAAGAATCTAATAAAAAGTGAAAGGCGTGGCTGGATGCTGTGGCACAGCCTATAATCCCAGCACTCAGGAAGCAGAGGCAGGCGGATGGCTGTGAGTTCGAGGCCAGCCTGGTCTACAAAGTGAGTCCAGGATGGCCAAGGCTACACAGAGAAACCCTGTCTCGAAAAAACAAAAACAAAAAACAAGAAAGTGAAAGGCATATTATAAAGCATTTATATTGCCTATGGAGGGTTTTGTTTTGCTTTTTAAGATTTATGTATTTCATGTTTATTAATGCTCCGTCTGCATGTACACCTGCACACCAGAAGAGGGCATTGGGCCCCACTATAGATGGTTGTGAGCCACTATGTTGCTGGGAGTTCAACTCAGGTGCTATTAATGGCTGAGCCTTCTCTCCAGCCTCTGTGGAGGTGTTTTTAAAGTTTTTCACTAACATGTATTCGTTAACATGAGTATTGCTTCATTATGACATGTTTACATGCGTGTGTAGGGTATTTTCCTTATATTCACACCGCATTACCCTCCCTCAAATTCCCTCCTGTTTTTGTGCAACTTACCCTGAAGGAGCTGTCTCTTCTTACCCTGACAACCGTGAACTGCTGTAGGTCCTTCCACAGCGGCGTGTGGCGTGGTTGCATGGGTTTGTGCAGCAGTTGCAGTGCGTGTCTGTGCTCCAGAGCACTCTATGCCGTTCTTTTTTTTTTTTTTTTTAATATTTATTTATTATTTATACAGTATTCTGCTTACATGTGTGCCTGCAGGCCAGAAGAGGGCACCAGCTCTCATTCTAGATGGTTGTGAGCCACCATGTGGTTGCTGGGAATTGAACTCAGGACCTTTGAGAGAAGTGGCAGTGCTCTTAACCTCTGAGCCATCTCTCCAGCCCACCTCTTAGCATTCTTGCTGCTTCTTCTCTGTGATGCGCCCTGAACCTTGGGGTGGCCATAGGGAAGCTCCATGCAGAGCTTCTGTAGCCCTGTGTGCTCAGCTCTGCCAGCGATGAGTCTCTGCACAGGGAAAGCCGTGGTGAAACGCTGCAGAAAGACGCGTCTCCCGCCGAGGCTGACAGCAGCACCGTGGGCATGGACATTCAGATTTGGGAGGTCACTTGATGGGCATGTAATGTCCACTTAGCAAAATAGCAGTGGTGGCTTCCCCACTAGATCTGTGACCTCCTCACCACAGGCTTTTGATGAGATTTAAGTACGAGATAGAAATTCCCTCCTGTGGAGGAGGCCTCAGATTCAATCAGAAAATGGTTGAGCACCCTGTATCAGTCACAACACTATTCTATGAAGGTGGCACCACTACTGTTTGGAGGTGGGATTGTTGTCATAAGGAAAGGCATTTGTGGGATTGAGTTGCTGTTAGCTGTTGTTCCACAGAGACGCACTTTCCCTGAGAGAGTGGCTGACAGACTGCACCTGACGCATCAGTGTTTCTTCTGGAAAATGAGTGCAGTGACTTTTGTCACACTAGGAAAACAATCGGCATTTGTGTCCAGTGATAGAATTATAGGAAAGTTAGATCGATAAAATGCTTAACAGTTTGAGATTTAACATCTTCCCAGGACTTGAAAAACTTAAAAAAAAAAATAGCTATAGTTACTAACTGACTTTACAAATGTAACCGAGTGTGGTGGTGCACGCTGGTAATCCCAATGAGGGGGCCGAGGCAGGGTGAGTTCCAGGCTCCCCTGGAGAGAGCCTCAAAAGGGAGTAGAGGTAGGAGGGGAGAAAATGGGAGATTACACTGTGCATGAAATCTTAAAAAAATACTGCATGATCAAACGCTGTTTGGCAGGTGGACATAACTCTGTTTTCCATGTAATCAGCGTCAGGAGTAAAAATATGCGAGGACAGGGGCGGGAGAGGTGGCGCAGCAGTTGAATGTTTGTGCTGAAATCTTGAGGGCCGCAGTCAGATCCTAACTGAGTCCACTTAACAAGCTGGGCAGCTGGGCAAACCTGTAACCCCAGCTTTGCTGATAGTGGAGACAGAAGCATCTGCGGGGCTAAGATGCTGCTCCAGGTTCGGGGACAGTGATAGAAGAGGACCTGGCCCCTGCACACACAGAAGCATGTGCATCTGCACTCACGCACACATAAGCAGATTTTTATTTATTTTTATTTTTGCAGAAGTAAAGAGAACCAGCCAAAATACAAGTTATGCCAGTGAGCATTAAAATATATATACAGTGCTGAGCATTGAAAGGAAGGCCCAGCACATGCTAGGCCCATGGCGATGAGTGCCGAAGATAAGACCCTGTGAGCTGCATTGTTAAATAAAGCCCATTCACTGCACAAAAACTGTGTTGCCAGTAAAGTTATTCCTGTGAAATCCAGAAGCCAGCTAGTTTGCCAAGATGTTAACTATGGGTTAATGGACGACAGTGCGTCGCACAGCAGGCCTTTGTTGGCCTGTAGGCTCTACCTAGCATTCATTTCTTAACGTCCCCCCATTTCTGAGTTCTTGATTATTTTTTAGTGTCTGAGAAATGCATATGTATAAGCCTCATGATAATTTCTCCTAGAAAAAATTAAAAAATTCAGCAAAAATTGTTATTAGCTAGAAAGATACAGGTCGTCTCCTTATCCTGCCTTTTTTTTTTTTTCCCCTTTTTTCTTTTTTTGGTTACTTTTTTTCAGACAGGGTTTTCCTGTGTAGTCTTGGCTGTCCTGGACTCGCTTTGTAGACCAGGCTGGCCTTGAACTCACAGCGATCCCCCTGCCTCTGCCTCCCAAATGCTAGGATTAAAAGCGTGAGCCACTGCCTGGCTTTTTCTTTTTCCCCTTCTTCTTCTTCTTCTTGAGACAAGGTCTTTCTATGTAGCCCTGGCACGTTTGGAACTTGATTTGTAGACCAGGCTGGCCTTGAACTCATAGAGATCTGCCTGCCTGTGCCTCTGGAGTTCTGGGATTACAGGCGTGTGCTACTACACCCAGCCTCACTCCATGCATGTAGAGAAGGTTGAAGAATGCAAGTTGACACCTACCGGGGACCTGTGTGTGACCTCGACAACAGTGATTTTAATATTTTATCCTGTGCCAGATATGAAAAGTTGACAAATTGCTATACAAAGACTAAAATATCTGTTAAATCATATTAAAGTCACATTTCTGACATTTCCACTTATTAGGTCCAATTATTACTTATGTATTTGCCAAGAGTAAGTACTTTATCCTGTGTAAGAATAATACCATTATATAATAAAATAAAATCTGGAATGTCTATCAGTGTGTAGTCTTATTAAAATAGTCCAGTTGTTCCCCAAATGTCTTTTTAAAGCCATATTTTTTATTTGTGCACGTGGGTGTGCCACATGCTTGGGTACCCACCAAGGCTTGAAGAAAGGGG
This sequence comes from Acomys russatus, assembly GCF_903995435.1. Lineage (NCBI taxonomy): Eukaryota > Metazoa > Chordata > Mammalia > Rodentia > Muridae > Acomys > Acomys russatus. The sequence goes on from NC_067151.1 coordinate 65,531,698, forward strand.
CCAAGGCTCTGGTGCTGGAGTTGGGGTGACCGTGAGCTAGATTGAACTCCACAGCTGCAGAGCAGCCTGGGTGCTCACTGCTGGCGCGCGCGGTCTCCCCAGCCCTTGGTTTGTTTTTGCGGGTCAGAATCTCACGGAGCCTTAGCTCTGTGTTTAGCTTTTAACATGTGGTTCCCCTGCCTCCGCCTTCCAGTCACTAGGCTTAGAGGCCTTTGCTGCCACTTGGTTCCACAGTGCCTCTTACAGCCCTCTGATGAGCCAAGACCCAGCGGAGGTTTGTGTGTTTCATCTGCTTCTGTGTTTTCAGCTTCTTCTAATGTGGTGTCTTCCCCACCATCACATATTTGTTACACTGACATTTTCAAAGAGACCGTCTTAGTGTTTTATAGACTGTCCCATACTCTGCGTTTCCGGTCATTTTCCTGTAGAATGCCCAGCTCTAGATTGAGCTCATAAGCCTGTCTGTCCTTTCACGGATCACTTCTGTAGGTCATTTCTAGATTTATCTCACTTCCTCATAGTACAGGAGGAATGGAGGAAAAGGAAAAGACAATGTCAGGGTGTATATAAACCTTTTTTTAAAAACAGATTTTCTTATATTTTGAAGTGTGTGTGTGTGTGTGTGTGTGTGTGTTGTACACATGTGAGTGCAGGCGTCCATGGATGCTAAAGACATGGGGTTGCTTTGGAGCTGGAGTTAGAGGAAGATGTAAACTTCCTGATGATGGGGCCTGGGAACTGGATTTGGGTCCTCTACAAGGTTAATGCTTGCTCCGTTAAAAAACTTTAAATTATTTATTTATTTATTTATGGTTTTTCAAAACAAGGTTTCTTGTGTAACAGCTCTGGCTGTCCTGGAACTCTCCCTATAGACCAGGCTGATCTTGAACTCATGGAGGCCCACGTGCCTCTGCCTCCCAACTGCTGGGATTATAGGTGTGCGCCACCACCACCCAACTAATGTTTGCTCTTAATGCTGAATTTTCTCCCCAGCTATTTTTGCTAGCAATAGTTTTTGTTTGTTTGTTTTTGGTTTCTTTTTTTTTTTTAAGATTTACTTACTTATGTATACAGTGCTCTGCCTGCATGTACACCTGCAGGCCAGAAGAGGGCGCCAGAACTCATTATAGATGGTTGTGAGCCACCATGTGGTTGCTGGGAATTGAACTCAGGGCCTTCAGAAGAGCAGCCAGTGCCCTTAACCTCTGAGCCATCTCTCCAGCCCATGGTTTTTGGTTTCTTGAGGCAAGGTTTCTCTATGTAGCCTTGGCTGTCCTGGACTTGCTTTGTAGAACAGGCTGGTCTCAAACTCACTACAGTCCCCCGCCTCTGCCTCCCGAGTGCTGGGATTAAAGGCATGTACCACCACATCCGGCTGCTAGCAATAGTTTTAAAACTTTTTATTATACTTTATTTTGTGTGCAGTATGTCTGGAGGTCAGAGGGCAATTTGAGAAAGTCCATTTTCTTTTTCCACTCTGTGTTTCCTGAGGATTGAACTCAGGTTTTCCGATTTGGTGGCAGGCACCTTTGCTAGGCCATCTCACTGGCTCAAGTTTAGTTTTATTTGATATCTTTGTGGTGATCAGACATATCCTGCTGGTTAAAAAAGATAGTTTGCACAAAGTTTTCTAACCTCTACATGTGTACGATGCTTCATGAGTACCCACACAGAAATAATAAGTAAAAATAAAATAAAATAAAAATGGGCTGGAGATAGCTCAGCAGTTGAGAGTACTGGCTGCTCTTCCTGAGGACCTGGGTTTGATTTCCAGCACCGGCATGGTAGCTCACAACCATCCTGTAACTCTAGTCCAGAGGCTCTGGTGCCCATGGGATTTTAGTTAAAACACTCATATACAAATTTAAAATTAATTTTTTTTTTCAAGACAGGGTTTCTCTGTGTAGCCTTGGCTGTCCTAGACTCACTTTGTAGACCAGGCTGGCCTCGAACTCACAGTGATCCGCCTGCCTCTGCCTCCCCAGTGCTGGGATTAAAGGCGTGCGCCACCACACCCAGCCACTAAAATTAATTTTTTAAAGTGGAACGATAACAAAAAGCGTGATATATTTTAAAATGTATATTGGTTTTTGGTTTTCTTAATGTATCAAGTGTTTTGCCTCCTTGTACCCATGTGCACCCCCACATGCATGCCTAGTGCCCCCAAAGATCAGAAGAGGGCGACTTGGGACTGGAGTGACAGATGGTTGCAAGCTCCATGTGGGTGCTGGGATTGAACCAGGGTCTTCTGCAAGAGCAATACGTGCTCTTTACCAAGGAGCCAGCCCAACCACAAAATGTATAGCTGTATAAATTATGGCAGTCGTCTAGGCAGCTTGTTGCGGAAAGGAGAGAGAATGCGTGCGACTGATGGCACAGGAATGGAAGCAGGGCGAGGAAGTGGGTCCGAGGCTGAAACCAGCAGGAGGATCCCTGGGGCCCGAAGCCAGCCCGTGTCGCCTCGTTGTTGATCCCCAGGCCATTGAGAGACTGTCTGGAAGGAAGTAGGTGACATTTCTATGGATGACACCTATACATACTTGAACAGAAACAGACATACATGCACATCTGCATATAACACACACAAAGGAGAGCAGCTCCTGAGTCATGCGCTTGCTTGCCAGAAGGGGGCATTTCAAGTAAGATTTTCCTTTAAGGTTCTAGAAGACATACATGCCGTGGGCATGGAATTTTTCTTTGAGATGACGTGGGTCACAGGTTCAAGGACTTCCTGGATCCAGGGCAGTGTGGCCAATGTAGACCCTGTCCAACTGTGTTCCTTCTATGCACACGTACCCCGCACCCCCACCCCAATAACAGGTTGGCATAGAAAGGTTTTTAAATGTAAGGGGGATGATATTTTAGACATATTTGTACTTTCTTTTTCTTCTTTGGTTTGGGTTGGTTCTTGGAGACAGGGTTTCTCTGTGTAGCTCTGGCCTGGCTGTCCTGGACTCATTTTGTAGACCAGGCTGGCCTCGAACTCACAGAGGTCTGCCTGCCTCTGCTTCCCTGAGTGCTGGGATTATAGGCGTGAGCCACTGTGTCCAGCAATAATATTTTTACTTTCTCCCTCTCCCTCCATCTTTTTTTTTTTTTTTTTTAAGAGTAGGGTGGTTTCTCTGTGTAGCCCTGGCTGTCCTGAAACTCACTTTGTAGACCAGGCTGGTCTTGAACTCAGAGATTTACCTGCCTCTGCCTCTGCCTCCCAACTGCTGGGGTTAATGACATATGCCTCTACCTCTTGGCAATATTTGTAACATTTTTCATGCTGCATATTTGATAATACTTTATTTTTAAATAAAATATAGTGCCAGGTGTAGTGGTGCACACCTTTAATCATAGCACTCCTGATGTAGAGTTGGGGGAGGGGTCTGTGACTTTAAGAGTAGCTTGGTTGGTCTAGGACAGCAGCCAGGACCGCAGAATGAGTCCCTGTCCAAAAGCAAAGGAAAACAACAAATCGCAAAATAGTGGGAAAGTATCCTCCGTGGGTCGTTGAAAGGAATGCTTATTTTCTTTCTTGAATTTTCATTGTCATTGTATCATAGCACTGAAGAGTTTTTCCTTTTCTTTTGGTGTGGACATGGGTGCTTGTTTGTATATATGCATGTGTGTAAAAGACAGCCTTAGCTGTCTTTCCGAGGTGATACCACCGTTCGTTAAAAAAATAACTAAATGAGCTGTGTGTGTGTGCGTGCGCGCGTGTGTGTGTCCGTGTGGGTGTATGCACAGTCAGGTGCCCACCAAGGGGACAGCATTGGATCTCAAAGACCGAACTAGAGAGCTCGGGAAGAGCATTCTACACTCTTAACCCTGACCATCTCACCAGGCCCATGAGGCAGGGCCCCTCCTGGGCTCAGGGCCCTCACCTGAGGGGGGAGGGTGGCTGGCCAGCACTCCCAGGGGTCCTCTTGTCTCCCTCCCTCCTCTGCTGACCTCTGCTCAGTTATCACCCAGCCCTGAAGATAGACTGCAAGAAGATTGCTAACTTTAAAGCTCAGCAACTCTTTCATTTATGCTGCTACCTCCTGCAGCCTCTTTTTTTTTTTGGTTTTTTGAGACAGGGTTTCTCTGTGTAGCCCTGGCTGTCCTGGACCCGCTTTGGAGACCAGGCTGGCCTCGAACTCACAGTGATCCACCTACCTCTGCCTCCCGAGTGCTGGGATTAAAGGCGTGTTGCAGCCTCTTTTTACCCTAAATGATTTGCATGCTGAAGTGAAAGGAATTGGTCGCATTCTGAGATACCAGTTTAGACCAGAATCAAGTATTTTGAAAATACATTTTTCAGCTGGGCGGTGGTGGCGCACGCCTTTAATCCCAGCACTCGGGAGACAGAGGCAGGTGGATCACTGTGAGTTCGAGGCCAGCCTGGTCTACAAAGTTAGTCCAGGATGGCTACACAGAGAAACCCTGTCTCGAAAAACCAAAATAAATAAATAAATAAATAAATCAATTAAAAAAAAATAAAATTAAAAAAGAAAAAAAGAAAGAAAAGGAAAAATTTTCAGATGTATAAAAGTGTAAAATATGCTCTAGTCAGGGTTACTGCTAACGGGTGGAACAGCCTCATTGGTAAATTCCATGTTTCTTCTACATTAAAGGAAAGAAGGAAGGAAACTCTTTTTTGATAACTTGGATTTTCTTTACATTTTGACAATTTTAATTGTGTTGGCTACTTGGCAGTACTTAGAAGTGAGGGAATTTTTTCTTGTTTCAAACTAGTTAAAATATGAACATCTTGCTTTTCTAGTAATTCTTTAGTTTTAGAGTCAGCCTTTTTCATGGGAGAAACAACATAACCAGCTGGAAAAATTGTGTCATTTAAATTAATTATTTCACAAAACCAAACATGTAATCTCAGTTATTTAGAGCATCTTAAGAAATGGAGTTCTAGCCTGGCCCAGTGGTGCAGTCTGTAAGCCTAGGGTTTGGAGTTGGAGGCACAAGGATTGCAAATTTGAGACCAGCTTGGAGCTACAAAGCAAGATCTTGTGTTAGAGGAAGCGAAGAGGAAGGAGAGGAAGCATATAAATACTTGATATAAAAGACCAGCCTTTTAGGGTGTGCTGCTAAATTATCCAGAGGCGCAGGATGACGATCACGTTTGTTTTCAGGTAGCTCTGCTTATTTAAAAGGAAGCTGTGTGTGTCGTGGTTAGCATCCGTATGATTGTTTTCAGTTGGTCACCTCTGAAATAGTGTCCTTTAGACATCTGCAGAGGCTGCTGTAACTGTCCACGCTGTAACTGTCATTTTTCTGGGTTTTAGACTGGACGAAGGTTGTACAGTATAAAGTTACACAGCAAAGAGCAGTGGCGTAAGAAGCATTTAATTGCTTGAAAGTTGTCCCCCCCAAAACAGGACCCGTGTTGGAGCGTGCCTGTGGCAGTCAGGACAGCTGGGGAGCGTGTTCTCCTTCTACCATGTGGGTGCCTAGGCTGCCAGTCAGGCTGTCGGGTGGCTGCAGAGTGTCTTTACCCACTGAGCTATGGTCAGCCCATGGTTTTGTTTTTCAGTTCCTGGCTAGTGTTGCCTAGTGTCTATGTACGTAAAGGCGAATGAGAGAATTAAGTAATTCTGTAGACGGTTTGCTCTTCAGCTTTCCCTTTGGTTTTGGTTTAAGAAGACACGCATAACTAAAACAGATGATTAGGAGCCCCTTAGGGTCAAGGTAAACATCTTAGCAGTTAAAAAACAAGTTTCCCAACTGGGCTCCTGATTGTCCCTGACTCATGGAGGTATTGTGGGATGTTTTACAATTTCAAAGGCAACAGTGCCATCTATTGGGCATTGCCCAAAGTATGGCTGTCAAGTTTGTACGTTGACACACAGAATGGTTTGTTTGGCTGTTCTGTTTTGCTGTTACAGGCTTGTGGATTTGGTACAGAAAGTTCTAAGACTCTGAGGACATGGATAACCTTTGCTATGAAGGCTTTGTGTGAGCAGTGAGCATAACATTACTTTCACTCAAGACAAAGAAACTGACCCCTTCTCGGCTTGTACTGGAGACACAGCACCAGCTGCACTGTGTAGCACAGTTTACGAGCTTTGTTTTGAAGCCGGGTGTGGTTGCACACGCCTTTAGTCCCAGCACTTGGGAGTTGGAGGCAGGCGGATCTCTGAGTTTGAGGCCAGCCTGGTCTACAAACCGAGTCCAGGACAGCCAAGGCTCCACAGAGAAACCCTGTCTCAAAACAAAACAAAAAAACACACACAAAGCTTTGTTTTGGAAAGGTGTGCATAGTGTAGGCAGTGTCTGCAAATCAAAAGCAGCCTCGGGGTCCTGGGCAGTTTATAGGATCCTAGACAGGAAGTGCCAGGCTAGAGTGTGAAGAGTGGGGTCCCACCTTAGGTGCAGATGTGAAGGCAGAGGCAGCAATCCTGGCTCTAGCTTTATTCCTGCTGTTGTGATAAAGAAATCCCTCGACATAAAGCACCTTGGGGAGCCCGCCGTGGTGGCGCACGCCTTTAATCCCAGCACTCGGGAGGCAGAGGCAGGTGGATCTCTGAGTTCGAGGCCAGCCTGGTCTACAAAGTGAGTCCAGGACAGCCAGGGCTACACAGAGAAACCCTGTCTCAAAACAAAACAAAAAAGCGCTGTAGGGGCTGGAGAGATGCTCAGTGCTTAGAGCACTTGCTGCTCTTGCAGAGGCCTTAGGTTTGGTTCCCAGCACTCAGGTGATGGTTTAGTCACCCATGACTCCAGTTCCAGGCAGTCTGACTTTCTCTTCAGACCTCTGTGGGTACTGGGTACACATGTTGTGCTATTGTAGACAAGACCCTTGATACACACAAAGTAATTCCCCCCCCCCCCCCCAGACAGGGTTTCTCTGTGTAGTCTTGGCTGTCCTGGACTCGCTTTGTTTTTTTCTTTGGTTTAGTTTGGTTTTTCGAGACACAGTTTCTCTTGTAGTCCTGGCTGTCCTGGACTCGCTTTGTAGACCAGGCTGGCCTCAAATTCACAGAGATCCACCTGCCTCTGCCTCCTGAGTGCTGGGATTACAGGCATGCGCCACCATGTCCAGCTACAAAGTAAATCTTTCAGAGATGCATTTAGGTGGGAAAGGGTTTATTCCTATAATTACAGGTTATTGAGTGCCATTTCAGGGAAGTCGAGACAGGAACTTAAACGGCTGGTCACATCATACCCCAGTCAAGAACAGGAAAGACACGACCGTTACCCCTTCACTGGCTTGCTTGTACTCAGCTTTGCCTTTCTTTCTTTCTTTTTCTTTCTTTTTTTTTTTTTTTTAACATACTTGTTTTTATCTTACGTGCATTGGTGTTTTGCCTGCATATATGTCTACAAGAGGGTGTCAGATCTATTGGGACTGGAGTCACAGACAGTTGTGAGCTGCCATGTGGGTGCTGGGAACTGAACCTGGGCCCTGGGAGAACAGCCTGTGCTCTTACTGCTGCTGCCTCAGCTCTTCTGCGCTTACAAAGTCTGGGGAACGGTGGGTCTTCCCTCATCAGTGAGTTAATGAAGCCAGTCAGGGGTGGGAGAGAGGCTCAGTGGTTAAGAACACTGGCTGCTCTTCCAGAGCTCTGGGGTTCCAATTCCTAGCACCCACCTGGAGGCTCATAACCGTCGGTAACTCTAGCTCTAGGGGACCTGACACCTTCTTCTGGCCTCTTAGGGTACAAGACACAAGTGATGCACAGACATCAGTGCAGGCAAAACACTCATACATAAAATGGAATAAAAAATAAGTAAAAAAAAGTTTCCCAGGACACGCACACAGGCCAACCCAGTATAGGCAGTCCCTCACTGAGATTAAAAAAAAAAAAAGATTTCTTTATTATGTATACAGTATGCATCAGATCACATTATAGATGCTTGTGAGCCTCCATGTGGTTGCTGGGAATTGAACTCAGGACCTCTGGAAGAGCAGTCAGTGCTCTTAAATGCTGAGCCATCTTTCCAGCCCCCCCTCACTGAGACTCTTCCTATGACTCTAGATGGTATTAATGACAAACGCATTTAGTCAAGGCTGGGCATGGAGGAAAACACCTTAAATCCCAGTACTTAGGAGCAGTGGGTCTCTTGAGTTCAAGGCCAGCCTGGTCTACAGAGTGAGTTCTAGGGCAGCCAGGTCTGCATAGAGAGAGCTTGTCTCAGAACAACCAAACCAACCAACCAACCAACCAAAACAAAAAACAAAAACAAAAACAAAAAAAACTAAGTTGAGTCAGACAGAAACTTGGGAGGCAGATACAGTCCTATTTCTGTGAGTTTAAGGCTAGCCTGGTCTACAGATCAATTTCCAGGGCTACCTAGTGAGACTGCATCGCAAAAGCAAGACAGAGCACCACCCAAGCCCTGTGTATCACAATCACCAAGTACTGTTGCAGTACAGCTTTAATTTGTGTGTGTGCTAGAGAGCACTGCACATGCTGGCAGCACTGCAGACACGGCCTTAGCTATTTTAAAAGGAGGCTTTACAGTATCAGGGCTTCACTGTGGCATTTCCCAACAAAGTTTGTGTAACGCGCGTGTGTGAGAGAGAGTGAGTGTGTGTGAGAGAGAATGTGTGCACGAGAGGGGGAGAGACTGTGCGTGTGTGAGTATATGTGTGGCCTGAGGTGGGTGTCACGTGTTTCCTCGGTTGCCTTCCACAGACAAGGTCCTCACTGATGGAGCTGCTCCCTGAGCTGGTCAGCGAGACCACAGCATCTGCCCATCTTCTCCCTTCTCCAGTGCTTTGATAAAAGTACCTCACCACGTGTTTTGTTTGTGTGGTTTCTTTGATTTGGGTTTGTTTTGTTTTGTATGTTGGTTCTGGGGACTGAACTTGGGTCCTTTCCTAGCTCTTCCCTCTTGTCCCTTTCAACCGTTGCTGCCCACCCCCCATGTTCTAGCCTCCTTTGAGCGTTCATGTGTCACTTAATGCATGCCATTTTTGGCATGTGCCTTTAATTCCCCACCTGGGAGACTGAAGCAGGTGGCTTTCCATGAGTTCAACGCCAATTAGGATTGTCTCCTCCCCTCCCCCCTCAAAAAAGTGTTGCGCTGGCTAGATGGCTCTGCAGATAAACATGCTGCTGCCAAGCCTGACAACTTGAGTTTGATTCCTGGCACCTATACGGTGGGGGGAAATCCATTCTTGCAAGTTGTCCTCTAACCTCCACATATGTACTGTGGCACATGTACCTGTGTACATATATACACTAAATAGACAAATCGTGTAATAATAAAAAATATCAGTAGTTATGGGAAACAGTTTATAATGGACAGAACAGATCTGTCCCTGTCCTTGTTGTCACTGCACATACGTCACCCTGTCCTTGTCACTGCACATACGTCACCCTGTCCTTGTCACTGCACATACGTCACCCTGTCCTTGTTGTCACTGCACATACGTCACCCTGTCCTTGTCACTGCACATACGTCACCCTGTCCTTGTTGTCACTGCACAGACGTCACTCTGTCCTTGTCACTGCACATACGTCACCCTGTCCTTGTTGTCACTGCACATACGTCACCCTGTCCTTGTCGTCACTGCACATACGTCACCCTGTCCTTGTTGTCACTGCACATACGTCACCCTGTCCTTGTTGTCACTGCACATACGTCACCCTGTCCTTGTTGTCACTGCACATACGTCACCCTGTCCTTGTCACTGCACATACGTCACCCTGTCCTTGTTGTCACTGCAGTTCGTAAGCCAGGGCAAGGTGATTGCCATTACTTAAAGACGAGCTTGGGCAACATCCCAGGAGCCAGCTATCCCATTTTACAGAATGAGACTCGCTTTTAAACAAATAAATATTTCACATTTGGTATAAAGCTATTTCTCCAGTTCTGGATCAGTATCTTACTAGCTTTGTCTTCTCATAGCATGGCGGACACCGACCTGTTTATGGAATGTGAGGAGGAAGAACTGGAGCCGTGGCAGAAGATCAGTGACGTCATTGAGGACTCCGTAGTGGAAGACTACAATTCAGTGGATAAAACTCCTCCAAGTACCTATTGCTCCTTTGTTCTTAAGTTGGTTCCGTTAATTCTGTCGGATTGTTAACAGTGTGTGATACAGAGAAGGGATTTAGGAGTCCAGAGAGGGCTGGAGTTATGTAGTGTTTGCCTGGGCTCTGTCTCCAGCACCACACGTGCTAGGGATGTGATAGTACCTGGCATCTTAGCAGTGGAGGTGGAGGCAGGAAGATCACAAACAAGGGCGTGTCAGCTACACAGCAGGTTTGAAACCACTCTGGGACGCCTGGGACCTCGTCTCAAAAAAGCAAGCAAGCAAGCAGCAAGAGCCCCTATAATCCTAACTCTTAGAGGCTTGAGACAGAGTGCCTCAAGTTAGAGGTACATGAGTTCCAGGCCAGCGAGGGGGGAGAGAGATTGATTGAGGAATTAAGAATGAATATCTGCATGCATATGAGTACCCAGAGTTGCCTGTGTGTGTGTGTGTGTGTGTGTGTGTGTGTGTGTTTGTGTGCGCGCGCGCGCCTGTGTGTGTGCGTGCGTGTGTGTGTGCGTGTGTGTGTGTGTGTCTGTGTGTGTGTGCGTGTGTGTGTGCGTGTGTGTGTGTGTGCGTGTGTGTGTGTGTGTGTGTGTGTGTGTGCGCGCGCGCGCGCCATCCTGGACTTGCTTTGTAGGCCAGGCTGGCCTGGAACTCACAGAGACCCACCTGCCTCTGCCTCTTGAGTGCTGGGATTAAAGGCGTGCGCCACCACTGCCCGGTTCTAGGGTTGCCTTTTTATGGTGTTGGTCCTACATTTTTTTCATGCTGTGGCATAGGAGTACCTGTTTCTTCATAAAGCTTGTAAAATACTATTTAATTCACTCAAAACATCGAGAAATGGATAAATTAATCAAATATCCTCTTAGCAGCCATCTGAGAACAGGTGGTAAAGTGCTGTGCATTAGAGCTGCTGTGCGTCCCTACAGTCATCCGAGGACAGGTTGTAAAGTGCTGTGCATTAGAGCTGGTGTGTGTCCCTACAGCCACCCGAGGACAGGTTGTAAAGTGCAGTGCATTAGAGCTGGTGTGTGTCCCTACAGCCACCCGAGGACAGGTTGTAAAGGGCTGTGCATTAGAGCTGGTGTGTGTCCCTACAGCCACCCGAGGACAGGTTGTAAAGTGCAGTGCATTAGAGCTGCTGTGCGTCCCTACTGAGATGCACTTGTTGTTCTTGAATTTTGTTTCCTTTATGAGATGAAAACAGATCTCTTTGTGTCTGTCTTAGTAGCTGGTTTATAAATTAAGATTCGTTACTCTCTATTTTATCAGTGATAAAGGTGAATTCTAGATTGCCCTGAATTCACAAAGCATGGATTGTCTTCTAAACAGCAACAGCTCCTGTTTGATTTGGTTTCTGTCTTTCCATGAGACCTGAAGATGGCGTTGATTTAGGCTGAAAAGGACACAGTGCAGGTTTTACAGATGGCTTGTTTTGAAGGCTTATAACCAGCAGTGGTGGTGGTAAGGCTGGGAGTCCTGAGAGTACGCTAGTGCCATAGAAGGCAAACATTCGAGTCTAATTCAGAGTCAGTGACCTAACTTTGTTGAGTTTTTTTGTTTTATTTTTGTTTTTATTAATATGTTTGGGTATTTTGCCTGCATGTATGTCTGTGCCACAGGCATATATGGTGCACACAGAGGCCAGAAGAGGGCACTGCATCCCCTGGAATGAATTTACAGACAGTTGTAGCTGCCATGTGCATGCTGAGAATTGAACCTGGGTCCTCTGGAAGCCAGAACTCTTAACTGTTGACCCATCCCTCAGCCCCACCATGACCTAACTTAGTTAAGCAGGAAATGCAAGGCAGAGAATGTATGATGGTTAGTTTTACTTGTCAAATTGACATAATCTAGACTCACTGGAGCCTAAATTGGCCTGTGGACATATCTGTGGAGAAATGTCTTCATTAATTGACGTCAGAAGTCCTGACCACCATTGTGAGCGGCACCATTCCCCAAGAGGAGGACGGGGTCTGCACTGTTTGGGAGTGGAGGGAGTAAGCGGAGCCGAGCCCCGGGCATTCCTTCACGTTCTCCACTTGTCACTCAGGAGGATGTGATGAGCAGCTTCAAGCTCTTGCAGCCTTGAGTCCCCCAGGGATGGGCTGTGGTCTGAGCTTGTGAGCCAGATGAGAACGTTCGCCCTTGAGCTGCTCCTGTCAGGGTGTTTATCACAGCAACATGAGAGGGCATGAAGACCGAAGAGAGTAGACGCAGAAGCCTTTAGTGTCTCTTGTCCCTGTCTCCACGTGACTGTGCCTTCCCTCCCCACAGTCTCTGTGAGCCAGCAGCCAGTATCCGCTCCAGTGCCCACTGCTGCCCATGCCTCTGCTGCTGGGCCCCTCTCTACACCTGCTGCTGTCAGCAGTGGGGCACAGGGCAGCGACAGTGCGAAGAAGACTCTCGTCACACTAATTGCCAACAACAATGGTAAGTGCGACTATTGGGAAGCATGAGAGAAAAAAACAACCTTGCAGCTAGCTGTCCCTGCAGTCCCACAGCTGTGCTAGCCGGAAGTGTCTTTAGGGACTGTTGCTCCTTGTGGAAGGAACTGTCCTTCTGTCACGCTGGACCAAGTCAGGCCAGCAGGTGCTCGCTGCTGGTCGGTTCCGGAAGAGAAAGGTGAATTCAGCATTGTTAACGATTCTAGAGAGCTGGGGCTGTCGGTCGGTTGGTTTTGTTTGTTCACACACGTGTGCTCTTTCGTGCACGTGTGCACACGCACACACACACACACACTTGAAATCAGAAGCGTCCTTTTCGTTTGGTTAGGAGTTTCCCAGGCAGCTTCCCACTGTGTTTGCTCTGGGAGGTTTCTTGGCTGCTGGCCGCCCGGTATTGAAGGGAAAGCTGTTTTCCACCAGAATGAAGAGGGCAGCAAATAGCAGCACGTTCCGGGGGTTTTATCAATTAAAGAAGCTAAATAAAGTTTACTTAGTTTGGTTTGGTCTTTTTTGAAACACCAGGCTGGCCAGTAACTCATTCTTTTCTTTCTTTTTTACTTTCTAAAATACTTGGATGGGTGTTTTACCTGGATGTCTGTCTGTGTGCCACTTGCATATCTGACACCTTCTGAGGGTGTTGGCCCCTGGAACCGGGGTTATAGATGGTTATAAGCTGCCATGTGGGTGCTAGGAATTGAACCTGGGTCCTCTGGAAGAGCTACTGAACCATCTCTTCAGCCCCAGCCTTGAGCTCTTGGTTCTCCTTTGTCTACTGTGCCGCCATCAATAACCAGCTTCTGTTTCATGGTTGCTAACTTCCTACACACTGAAGATGATTCCTGATAGTTTCTATTTTAGAATTCATAGCAATATTTGCTTTCACAGACTCATTGTATTGCAATAAGAAATTTATTTGTTTAATGGTTGGTTGGTTTTTTTGAGATTGGGCTCTCTGTGTAGCTCTGGATGGCCAGGAACTCAGTATGTAGACCAGGCTGGTCTCAAACCTGTAGAGATCTACTTGCCGTTGCCTCCTGAATGCTGGGACTAAAGGACAATGCTACTACCATGTCGTTTTCTGGTATGTTTGTGTGGGTGCGCGTGTGCGTGTGAGATTAGGCACTGAGCACAGTTGTGACACACACACACACACACACGGAATTGAGTATAAGGCCTCACTGACCCTAGGGTAAACACTAGCCTTAGGCTACACTCCCATCTCCTAGCCCCTTCCTAAGGGTTTATTTTGAGGTAGAGTCTAGCTAAACTACCCAGGCCGGCCCTGAACTCAGCTCCTGCTTTCTTCGCCTAAGTAGGGATTTTATTTCCTTTAGAAATAAATTTCATTGCTGTAAGAATAATGTGTAAGCTGGGCGCCTTTAATCCCAGCACTTGGGAGGCAGAGGCAGGAGGATCGCTGTGAGTTCGAGGCCAGCATGGTCTACAGAGTGAGTCCAGGACAGCCAAGGCTACACAGAGAAACCCTGTCTCGAAAAACAAAACAAACCAAAAAGAATAATGTGTAGGGCTAGGGATGTAGTTCCTAGGTCAGGTCCCCAACTCCACAGAAACTGAGTGTGGTTGCACACCACTAATATCCCGGCATGACACAATTTGCAGGAACATCAGAAGTTAAAGGTCATCTTTGGTTACATAGTGAATTTGTAGCCAGCCTGGGCTTCATGGGTCCCTGTCACAGAAGAAGAGTAGGGCTGGGGAAATGCCGCGCTCATTAGTGCTTGCCACAGAAGCGGAAGGACTTGTTAGGTCCCAGGAGCCGTGTAAAGTCCCAGCTACCATGGAGTTGGAAAGAGAGGTGTCCCTGGGGCTCACTGTCCAGCCTCGCCTTCTCACCCAGCTCCAGGCTAGTGAAAGACCCAACCAAGGTCAAAACGAGGTGGCTGGCCACTGTCCTCCGCCAGCACCTGAGGCTGGCCACTGCCCTCCGCCAGCATGCATGCCTACCTACACATGCACATGTAAAATAAAAAGATGTGCATTGTAGAGAATGCTAGAAACAGGGCAAGGTGTGTGGTTGGCACATGCCTGCCATCATAGCACTCGGGATTGTGAGCTCAAGGCCAGTCGGCTACATAGCAAGACCTGCCTTAAAGAGAAAAAACGGAGTAACAGGCTGGAGAGATAGTTCAGTGGTTAAGAACAGTAGCATGGGGCTGTAGAGATGGCTCTGAGGCTAAGAGCATTGTCTGTTCTTCCAGAGGTCCTGAGTTCAATTCCCAGCAACCACATGGTGGCTCACAGCCATCTATAATGAGATCTGGTGCCCTCTTGTGGCAGACAGGCACACATGCAGGCAGAGCACTGTATATATAATAAATAAATAAATCTTAAAAAAAAAAAACAACACCACTAGCACAGGCTGCTCTTCCAGAGGACCAGGTTCCATTCCCAGCACCCACATGGTGGCTCACAGCCATCTGTGATGGGGTCTGGCGCCCTCTGCTGCGTGCGTGAGTACAGATTACTCACACACACACACACAGCTTTTTATTTTTTGGTTTTTCGAGACAGGGTTTCCCTGTGTAGCCTTGTCTGTCTTGGACTCACTTTGTAGACCAGGCTGAGCCTCAAACTCACGGCAATCCGCCTGCCTCTGCCTCCCGAGTGCTGGGATTAAAGGCATGTGCCACCACGCCTGGCTAAATAAATATATTTTTAAGAGGTAGAAAAAATGGAGTAGGAGAGAAGAAAATTAGAAAGGCCCAAGGAGGAAGTTACTGTCCTGTCACGAGGAGTGGCTTTGTAGTGCTTCATTTATGCAAATAGTTATTTTTTGCACTTTTGGAGACATGTGCTAGTGTGCTCTTTACAGAGATAGGATCGTACAGACTACATTTCCCCTACTTTTTTTTTTTCATGTAATACTTAGTGAATATTTTGTCACTTTAATCGATACTGATAACCTTAATTGTCTTATTGTTGGTTTTAGATAGGGTCTTACCATGTCACTTTGGCCAGAAACTCACTCGGAGCCTAGACTGGTCTGGAACTCAGAGATTCCTCTGCTTCTGCCTCTGCCTCTGCCTCTGCCTCTGCCTCCCATGTACTGGACTAAAAAAAATGTAGGCCCCAATGCCTGGCCTTTGTTTCTTAAATTAATTAGTTTTTTCTCTGTGTGTTAGTGTTTTGCATGCACATATGTCTGTATTCTGTGTGTACCTGGAGCCCTTGTGAGGTCAGAAGAAGGCATTGGCTTCCCTCAGACAGGAGCTACAAGTGGTTGCCAAGGGAATCAAACACGTATCCTCTGTAAGAGCAACAGAAGCTCTTAACTGTTGAGCCAGCTCTCTCTGTAGCCCTCTGTTTTGTGGTTTCATACAGCTCAGGCTAACCTTGAACTTAGCACCTTATCACTCACGTGCCAGATGTAAAGGTGTAAGACACACACACACATTTTTGTTTGTTTTGTTTTGAGCATGGGTCTCCTGTTTTCCAAATTGGCTTCAAACTTGCTATAGCAACAGGATGACCTTGAACCCCTGACCCTGCTGACGCTGAGATCACAGGCATGCACCACAAGCCTGGCGTGTGCACATCTGGGATTTGAACCAAAGGCCTTGTGCATGCTGGGCAAGCACTCTGCCAACTGTACTACATCTCTAGCACTTTGTAAGATTCTTGCCAGCTGCATTTCTCATATAATTAATGTGTTAACAATAGATTATTTAAAGCTACATTGATGGTTCACTTCTAAAGAGCTAAAATGAGCACTGGATATAAATGTGCATATATTATCTGTAATCCTGGCACTTGGGGGCTGAGTCGAGAATATCTCAGAACACATTTCCTTCAGCAAGGCCACGCCTCCCATTTCCCTCTCCAACTGCTCCATTAACTATGGCCCAAGCATTCGCTCATATGATCCTACAGAGCCGTTGTCACCCAGACCGCTCCAGTTGTGGTTCCTGTAGAAGAGTGTCTGGTGTTATTTTGAATCAAACTATATGAGCCCCTTTCTCAACAACAAGCAAGTTTAGGCCCCGCAGGGTGGCCCAGTGACACTTGCCGCCCAGCCTGAGGACCTGAGAGCTGCCTGCTCCACACAGAGGGCACGGCTCACACTCACAAACACACTTATAATAAGCAAATGTAAAAAAGGGTTTTAATGGAATTACTAGCAATATGTTACCTTCTTACAAAAAGATTTTACTTAAAGTCTGGAAAGTCTTAACCTTCTGTTGTTGGGGAGAATTGTGTGGTCACGTAAATCCTTGGTGTGAAGATAGACACTGGTGTCTTTCAGCTTGGTTAAGGCCTGGCTAAGGGTTTGCAAACTGCCCTGACCCCCCTGTAGCCTGTCAGTTGTAGAGTTGGGGGAGGCTTACAGTTGGTGAATTTGGTGACAGTTGAGGTGAGTAGTGGCAGTTAAATAATTTTGATAACTGAGACAAAATGTTTCTTACAGAACACAAGTTTCTGCTAACATCCCTTTCTTGTTCTTTTTCCTTTGTTTTGCCTGCCTTTTACCCTTTAGCTGGTAACACTTTGGTCCAGCAAGGTGGACAGCCACTCATTCTCACCCAGAATCCAGCACCAGGTCTGGGAACAATGGTTACTCAACCAGTATTGAGACCTGTCCAGGTCATGCAGAATGCCAATCATGTGACTAGCTCCCCTGTGGCCTCACAGCCTATATTCATCACTACCCAGGTGAGTGGGACTTTGAATTCTGGGGCTGGCAGAGGAGGTAGACTGTGAGCCTGCAGAGGCGCTGCCTTGAACAGGCTCCTCATCACCACGTGACTCTTGTCTGTGGACCTGAGGTTCTCTGCTGCTTGATGTCGAATGCCCAGCATAGCATCATGGCTGTGTGATATTTCCTGTCTGTGCTCCTTAGAGATTTGTTGAGTTGATTGAAGTCTGGGCAGAAATCATTGGGAGGTAGAATTAGAAAGCCTTCACGCAGGGTGGAGAGAGGGCTAACCCTTCAGGAGCATTTACTGCTCTTGCAGAGCCCCCACATGTCAACTATCTGTAAATTCACGGTGAGAGGGCCAGATGCCGTCTTCTGACCTCTGTAGATGCTCCCATGGTGCATGTGCATAGATGCAGGCAAACACTCAGACAAGGAAAATCAACCTTAAGGAAAAAATGTCTTTTAAAGTCTGCACACTTGCCTTGCATGCCTCACCGTTGCCTGGGTTGCTTCTGTCCCCTCGGGTGAATTCATTGGCTTTTGAAGATCTATGTACAAAATAAGTGGCCTTTGAAGAGGGGAGGCTTGCCGTACAGGGCACTGATCGGAAGTAAAAAGCCCAAACCTGAACGGCATTGACAGGCACATGCCTGAGGCCTCCTAACTTCTATAATCTCTTTCTAGTTCATCAGAGGTTTATGGCTTTGGGAGCAACATATAAAAAAGGGTGGTTATATGTTGGGTTACTAGATTAAATACTGTTGTGATTTTGGGTTCTCCTCTTCACAGTCCCAGTCTGTGGATACAGAGTTTTTTTGGGTTTGGTTACTTAATAGTTTGCTAAACATACTGGCTAGAGTGCTACATATTTGAAACCCCAGCTCTTAGGAGAATGAAGCAAAATTGTCATAAATTCAGGGTTAACCTGAGCTACATAGTAAGTTTGAGGCCAACCTGGGCTACACAAATCCTGTCTCAAAACAAAGGTGTTTGCCAACAAAATTAGGAGTTTGGGGGACAGCCTACGCTACATAGCAAGACCCATCTCAAAAGGAAAAAAAACACCACCTCACAAAAACCTAGCATGCCAGAATTTCCAAAAATTCTCCATTTCAGTCATTTAAAAGCTGTTATAACTCTAGAGAGAGAACCATTAGGTAAGAATATGGAGCTATCAGCCGGGTGTGGTGGCGCTTGCCTGTGATCCCAGCACTCGGAGGCAGAGGCAGGTGGATTGCTGTGAGTTCGAGGCCAGCCTGGTCTACAAAGTGAGTCCAGGACAGCCAAGGCTACACAGAGAAACCCTGTCTCTCAACAAACAAAACAACCCCCTCCACCCCTACCCTCCCCAAAAATAATGTGGAGCTAGCTATCTGTCAGTGTCAGGGCTAGTTGCTCTCCATATTAAAGGCCGTTTTGCTTTTTTCATTGCAGGGATTTCCTGTAAGGAATGTTCGTCCTGTACAGAACGCGATGAACCAGGTTGGGATTGTGCTGAATGTACAGCAGGGCCAAACAGTTAGACCAATTACCCTGGTCCCAGGTAAGGCAGTGCTCACCCATGTGGAATGACCCACATCCAGAGAGCTGTGCTTATCGTTTCACAGTATTCCAGGTTATTTGAAAGCTTGTATTTAAAGAAGAATGCAAAATACCATCTTAACAATTTAAGCCCAATTTTTAAAAATGTTTGTAACCTTTGGCCAGGGGCTAATTTTATTTCTATGTTTAGCTTTTCACTGCCTTTCATGAGGTGACATGAGTCTTATCTGGTCATTATCACTTCTGATGACATCAGCTACTGCCAGTTACTCCTGAAAGAATATTGTTAATGCAACTCACGGATCTAATGCTCCATATATGTGGTAGGACTATAAGTTGAATTTACCTTAATTTTAAAGCATAGCTTTTGGATACGCAGCCAGGCACGGTGGCACACTCCTGGAGATTGAAGCAGGAGGATTACTGTGAATTCAAGGCCAGGCTTGACTCAAGAAGCAAACGAACCAAGGCAGAGGTCGTGAGGACTTAGATGTAAATTATGTAAACGGCACATCCCTGAGATTAACACCGCCAGTGACCGTGTAGTGAGGCTCCCACCACCAGTGACCCTGTAGCATAATAGCAAAGGTCTCGGGACTGCGGGGTAGCAGGGCAGGTGCCCTCTCAGCATCGCTCAAGGCCTTGGCTTCAATTTACAGTACCCAAAAAACCCCACAAAAAACGAAAAAACCTTGTAATTTCCCCCAAGTCACATTTCTTATGTATTAGGTTTTCTACAGTTCAGCTCAAAAAGAGAGTAGCTTCATTAAATTGTGTAAATGGATCCTCAGGCCTAGCAGGAGGGCGCGGGGGCTCGCCTCCAAGCCTGACTCCCTGTGTTCACGTCCTAGAAGCCACATGATGGAAGGAAAGAACCAGTTCCCCAAGGTGTTCTCTGGCCTCCACTTCACACCGTGGTGTGCATGCCACCCACACATGTACACACGCACACAAATATATATAAGAAATAATAGGGGCCTCTGTAGTGTACCTTCCTAAAGAACTTTTGGGTTTTGTTTTGTTGTTTGATCTTAGAGCCCACGGGGCTTTTTAGGCCATGAGTTTGGTCAGATTTCTCTATAACATTCTTGTTTCCATAAATATTTCTCAGTGGAATTGTTTTCAACTATTCTAGAAGAACATTCCCCTTTGGGACATTCTAGTAGAGTAGATAGCCTGTCCTGTTTGAATGTATAGAAGAAAATGGAAAATTCTTTTAGAATTCTGAAGAAGGACTTGGAGGACCACGTCTGCCCTTTGGCCTCTATGTCCCCGTTCTTCCAGTTCTGAAACCGAGGCCAAGCTACTGTTCGTATTCTTGAGGTAAAAAGGTGGTGCGGAAGGTGTCTTAGAGCAGTTGCTGGGAGCTGTCTTCCCAGCGTTACTCAGAACAGCTCTTCATCCAGTGCACAGCTGCAGCTTGCCTCCATGTGAAGATCAGCAGGACTCGGGGTGACCCTGTTGGTCACTTAGTTTAGGGAAATAACTTTCCTGTTCTTGGGTTTCTGTGCAAGGCAAGGCAATAATGTTATAGGGACCTCACTGATGAAGGCTTGGGACTTCTTTTGTCTCTTTTTTTAAAAGCCCCAGGTACACAGTTTGTTAAGCCGACAGTTGGCGTCCCACAAGTGTTCTCTCAGGTGACCCCCGTGAGGCCAGGCTCCACAGTGCCCGTGAGGCCCACCACCAACACCTTCACCACGGTCATCCCGGCCACGCTCACCATCCGGAGCACTGTCCCACAGCCCCAGGCCCAGCAGACCAAGTCCACTCCCAGCACTTCCACCACTCCCACTGCCACACAGCCAACCTCACTGGGGCAGCTAGCTGTCCAGCCTTCAGGCCAGTCCAGCCAGACCTCGAATCCCAAACTAGGTGAGACTTGGGCTGAGGAGCCGGCAGCACAGCATGGGGCAGGGGTGGGAAACAGGTGATTTCACTTGGTCAACGTAGCTCCCTCCTTCCCCTCTCCGCCTGCAGTGAGCATTGCCAGCTTCGTCACTGTGAAGCGGCCCGGGGTCACAGGTGAAAATAGCAACGAAGTGGCCAAATTGGTGAATACTCTTAACACTATCCCTTCCCTGGGCCAGAGTCCTGGGCCAGTGCTGGTGCCCAGCAGCAGTCCTGCTCACAGAGCCACTGGACCCGAGGCATCAACGAAAGGTAATGTGAGAGGCTGAGCCACCAGTCGGTCACTCAGAAAACACTGATAAAGAACTTATTGCATTGAGTCTATTCTGAAATGGAGACATAAGTAGGATGCAGGTGCTGTGAGCTATTCGTACAGAGGAGGCAGTGCAGTGAGATGCTGTCTGGCGGCGCGTGTGGCGCTGCAGCAGCTCGGGGACTGATCGGTGACGTGCACAGGTTCATCATAGGTGTTTCCATGGAGGAGGTGGGTTTTCTGGGTTGAATTTTTGTTAGGATTTGTTTATTTCATGTATGTGGGCATTTTGTCTTCATGTACATCTGTAGACCAGAAGAGGATGTTAGCTCTCACAGGACTACAGCTGTAACAGTTGTGATCTACTCTGGGTGCTGGGAAGTAAGCAGGGGACCTGGAAGAGCAGCCAGTGCTTTTAACCTCTAAGCCATCTCTCTCTCTGGCTTCTCCGGGGTGAATCTTTTATTTTTAACTAATTAAATTTAATTTGTATTTTATGTGAATTGGTGTGAGGGTGTCAGATCTCCTGGAACTGGAGTCACAGACAGTTGTGAACTGCCATGTGGGTGCTGGGAATTGAGCCTGGGTCTTCTGGAAGAACAGCCAGTGCTCCCAAACACTGAGCCATCTCTCCAGCCCTCCCGGGTGAAGTTTGAAAGTTGTGCTTGAGAGCTATTCAGGAAGAAAGAGAACACGACTGTGAGGGTTTTCAGTAGTGCAGGGCGGGGTCTGGACCTTCGTGTGACTATAGTCCAGGCTCCATGCACAGCATCGTACTGTCCCAGCTACTTACATACGGTGGGTGAGAGCTGGACATGTTCAGTCAAGTTGTTTAAGGGCTCTGAATTTAGAATTTTATATACTTTTCCAGTGCCTCAATATTCCCTTTGCTTTTATTTCAACTTCTTAAAAATGTTGAAGCTTTTTAAATACATTGAAAAACTGGGTAGTCACAAAAATTGAAATTCTTACTTTCTATGCAAAATAAAAATGAATTCAAACCCAGGTGTGGTGGCGCACGCCTTTAACCTGGTGCTTGGGAGGCGGAGACAGGCAGGTCTCTGTGAGTCTGAAGCCAGCCTGGTCTGTAGAGTGAGTTGTGGGCTAGCCAGGACAACACAGAGAGGACAACAACAAAATCAAAGCCTAAGCAAGTGCAGAAGCCGTAAGACTCAGAAGAGAGCTGGCTGGACATGGCGTCGGCCGTGGGAGCACATGTCTGCGGCCCCAGCACTCAGGAGCCTGAGGGGGAAGCCTTGCCGTGAGCCTGATGCTAGCTTGGGTTACACAGTGAGACTTTACCTCAAGAATCAAAACAAAACAACAACAACAACAACAAAACCCCCACCAAACCGAGGGTAGACGCTGAAGAGATAGCCCAGTCTGCTTGCTGTCTAAGTGTGAGGGCCTGAGCTTGGATTCTCAGTGCCACATGGCACTGCATGCTGGTGGCACGCACTGTGACCTCCGCACTGAGGGTTGTGGAGCTCACTGGCCAGCCGAAGCGGTGTGTTACCTGCCGGGTCAGTTACAGACCTTGTCTCAGAAGTCATTTGCAGAAGAGCCCTCAAGTCAGTCGCTGGCCTCCACAGAGAGAGCGCATCCACACAGGCATAGCACACACACGTTTATAGCATGTATACACAGGAAATGGGAAGATAGTTGACACAGTTACACATGCCTGCAAATAGAGCAGCAGGCCAACACAAGGGATGCTTTGTGCCCATACAATCAGGGGTCTGGGCAGTGCTGAGATCCTATCTGAAAAACAAATAAGGCAACCTCATGCTTATAACGTCGCAGTGAGGAAGCCAGTGCCTGAATATTGCTGTCGCACATGTGAGGTCGTGCCATAAAAAGCTGACAGAAACCAAAGGTTCCCAGGAAGAATGCATTAGAAGAAAGCTTTACAATATTAGGTTTGACAGTTTCTTGGATGTCAAAAGCACAGGCAAGAATAAAAATTGCTAAATTGGAACATGTAAACTTACGTCCATCAGAGAACACTAACACAGTGAAAAAGTAACCCGTAGGAGGGGGGTATAAAGTGCTAAGAGATTACTAGTGAGATGTAAGTAGCCCCTCCACTCTGTAACAGTAACAAGCCCAACCAACACCAGCGGCCCGAACCTGCGTGGCGGCGTGAGCCGTTAGGTAGTCCTTTGCACACATGCAAACACACAAAATAATTTAAAACAGTGTTGGGCTTTTATCCTTGTGCTGTTGTGGCGGTCCAAGGCTTGGGAAGCAAGAGTCAGGCCAGTCTCTATGAATGTAAGGCCAGCCACCAGGGTTACATGCACAAGAAGTCCCAGAATTGCCAGGGCTGCATAGACTTTATGGGGGAGGGGGACAGACACACACACAAATTTTTTTTTTTTTTTAATGAGGCAAAGGGTCTTGTGGAGAAGAAGCAGTGGTGGGGTGTCTCTACAGTGTATATGGGGCCCTGGGTTAGGGGTTGGAGAAATGTCTCCATAGACAATCATGAAATGTTTAAACATAATATAGAGCTGGGCATGGTGGCGCACGTCTCTAATCCCAGCACTCAGGGAGGCAGAGGCAGGTGGATCTGATCGCTGTGAGTTCGAGGCCAGCCTGGTCTGCAAAGAAAATCCAGTACAGCCAAGGCTACACAGAGAAACCCTGTCTCTGAGGGTGGGGAGGAGGGACCATAAGATGGCCAGCAACGTCAATATCATTAGGGAAACATAAAAATCATGGTGAAATACCATCTGTACCCATTAGGAGAGTGACTCAAAAAGCAAACAAACAAGCCAGGTGTCTTTAATCCCAGCACTCGGGAGGCAGAGGCAGGCAGATTACTGAGTTTGAGGCCAGCCTGGTCTACAAAGTGAATCCAGGACAGAGAAACCCTATCTCAAACAAAACAAAGCACACAATCCAACTAACCAAACCAAACCAGAAAGTTAATCCCACCTGTGGTCTCGTAGATCCTGCTCTTTATTTTTCATGTGTGTATTTATGGAGGAATAAGTGTGTACAGAGGCCAGGAAGGTAGAAAGGGGTCAAGTAGTGGGCAAAGGTGAGTAGGGATCACAGAGGTGAAGAGGGATTAATGGAGCAGGTGTGGCTGGAAGTGGCTGGCATCATGGGGTTTGGAGGGTGCAACAGGAGCAGGCAGGTGAGGAAGAGGAGCGGGTGGGTGGTGAAGGGCCAGAAGGAACGTGCGTTCTTTGTGTGCTGATTGAAAATGGAGTGCAAAACAGGAAAAGATCCCTTCAGTGAGGGTTTAAGAGTATGAGAAAAATACTAACCTGATCTAGCCAAGTGATTTTACTCTTCCCGAGCTGCGTGTACTGAAGTCCATAATAAAAAGAAGCAGTAATTGGTTCTTGTTGTTACTGTTTTGTTCCTCTTAATTTTACTTTTTTTTTTTTTTTTTTTTTTTTTTGTGATGGGTGTTTTGCCTTCATGTATGTCTGTGCCACATGCATGCCTGGTGCCCTTAGGAAGGAGAAGAGGTTGTCAGATCTCCTGGAACTAGAGCTAATGATGTTTGTGAGCCACATGTGAGTGCTGGAGAGCCCATGGTCCCCGGAAGAGCAGCCAGTGCTCTTAATAACTGAGCCGTCTAACCAACCACTGTAATTGTTTTAAAAAGTAACAACATGGGGCCGGCAAGATAAGCTGGTTCCTCATGCACAGGTGCGCATGGCCACGCCTGACAGCCTGAGTTTGTAGGACCCACTGAAGGACCGCACTGACCACACACATTCACACGCAGTGAACTCAAGTGGCATTTAGGTGAGGTTAGGAGAGTGCAGACCTCATACACTATTGGCAGGGATGTAAAGGCGTATAGACACTGTGAAAAACAGTATGCTGTTTCTAAAAAAATTTTTTTAAATTGCCATATGCTTTAGTTCAGCTTTTGATAATATATTGAAAGCAGGACTAGAGTAAACACTAGTGCACTCGTGCTCCTGCAGGACTAGAGTAAACACTAGTGCACTCGTGCTCCTGCAGGACTAGAGTAAACACTAGTGCACTCGTGCTCCTGCAGGACTAGAGTAAACACTAGTGCACTCGTGCTCCTGCAGGACTAGAGTAAACACTAGTGCACTCGTGCTCCTGCAGGACTAGAGTAAACACTAGTGCACTCGTGCTCCTAGCAGGACTAGAGTAAACACTAGTGCACTCGTGCTCCTGCAGGACTAGAGTAAACACTAGTGCACTCGTGCTGCAGGACTAGAGTAAACACTAGTGCACTCGTGCTCCTTGGAGGACTAGAGTAAACACTAGTGCACTCGTACTCCTAGCAGGACTAGAGTAAACACTAGTGCACTCGTGCTCCTGCAGGACTAGAGTAAACACTAGTGCACTCGTGCTCCTAGGAGGACTAGAGTAAACACTAGTGCACTCGTGCTCCTGCAGGACTAGAGTAAACACTAGTGCACTCGTGCTCCTGCAGGACTAGAGTAAACACTAGTGCACTCGTGCTCCTAGCAGGACTAGAGTAAACACTAGTGCACTCGTGCTCCTGCAGGACTAGAGTAAACACTAGTGCACTCGTGCTCCTGCAGGACTAGAGTAAACACTAGTGCACTCGTGCTCCTAGGAGGACTAGAGTAAACACTAGTGCACTCGTGCTCCTGCAGGACTAGAGTAAACACTAGTGCACTCGTGCTCCTGCAGGACTAGAGTAAACACTAGTGCACTCGTGCTCCTAGCAGGACTAGAGTAAACACTAGTGCACTCGTGCTCCTGCAGGACTAGAGTAAACACTAGTGCACTCGTGCTCCTGCAGGACTAGAGTAAACACTAATGCATTCGTGCTCCTAGCAGCGTCATTCACAGTAGGTCAAAGGTGAGCACAGCCTGAGTCGCCATCAGATCATGAATGCACAAGCAAAATGCGTTCTTCTCACACAGTGCTGTGTTAGTTATGTGTAAAAAGGAAGTCATTTTTTCCTTCCCGAAATCCTTTTTGTTTAATTTTGAGGTTGTATTTTAATTGCATTTCTTCCTTCCCTTTTCTCCCTCCAATCCCTCCCATCACATCTGACATATTTATGGTCTTTCCCCCATTGATTGTTGCTGTATGCATACGTGCATTTGTCTGTCCGTAGAGATTCCTAGTGTGACCTGTTGAGTCCATACAGTGTTACTTGGATGCATAGGAAGTCGTTCTGACACAGTGCCACGTGGGGACATGTAAGGGCATTGTCAGGCGATGTGAGATATCAACGTCCGGCCCAGCCAGGGCTGCATGAGGAAACCTGGTCAGAATGGCAGGGCTAGCAGGGCTCATCTGTACGCCTAGACCTCGGCATGTGGAGGCCGAGGGTCGGGGTCGGAGCCTCAGGCCGCTGTGCTACAAGAGGCAACGTCTCAGACAGAACTCTGCCCCTAACAGCTTCAGTTCTGCACGTTGACAAGAGTTCTGGAAGTTACACAGCCTGAATGTGCTTAGCCCCTGCAGCCCACACTTAGCGTGAGCTGTGGTGCTGGGTACCGCACTCTGTACACCACAGGGTCGCAGCTTACTACAGCAGGGCCTCCCTGTGTAGGCTAACGGTCTGTAACTAAATACACAGACCAGGCTGGCCTGGACCTTGGGATCTTCTTGCCTCCACCTCCCAAGTGCTCGGACTACATGTGCAGCTCCCTGCCTAGCCTCATTACAGATTTCTAAAAGGAGAGTGTCTGTCTGGCACGTGGCACACGCCTGTGACCCCGACACTTGGGGATGGAGGCCGGTTAGTCATGAGTTCAAAAATGCTATATGAAAACAACCCCAAAAGCCATAAATGGGAGAAGGAAAAAAAGGACTTTACTTAACTGGATTGGTAGTTTAAAAAAAAAGCATGCCTAGCTTATAAGTCAATATAGAAACTGAGTGCTGGCTGACAAGGTCTGTGGGCTGCAGTCTGCCGGCCCTGGCCTCGCTGAGAGCAGTGAGGGCGTGTGCCTCACACACAGTGGTCTCTCGTGCTTGTTCTCTCAGGGAGTGTGCAGGCCCGCCCTGGGATGCTGTGCTAACCTCACCAACTCTTCTCCTTCCAGTGACCTCTTCCATCCCAGTGTTTGACCTCCAAGATGGTGGACGGAAGATATGTCCACGGTGTAACGCTCAGTTCCGTGTTACTGAAGCTCTGAGAGGTCACATGTGTGTAAGTGATCCCACCCATGAGAAGGGCCGAGCTCACGCGGCCTCTTCTCTGGTTCTGAGAGCTTGCAAAGCAGATCCTTAAGTGACTTGGAAACCTTCCCTCTTTCAGTCTGTTGTAGAAAGGGCTCTATAAACTGGGGCCTGGCAGAGCACTTACGGATCTCACAGGACAGCATGTTTGTTTGCTGAGACCTTAAGCAGTGATCATTCCCAGCTCAGTGTTAGCTGTCATGGGCAGAGTGCAAACCTGCTGCCCGGCTCTCCTTATGTACAGTATTGTAACTCTGGCATCCGTCCAAATGGAGAAGTTGGAACTTCTTTCTCTAGAGAGATCAGAGTCAGATGAATCTAGTGCAGGGCTGAAGATAGCAGGAGGGTGGCAGTGAAATACTGTGTGGACATAGAAAAGACGACTGTGAACTCTGGGCCTACTGCAGAAAGCTGGCTGAAGACCAGCTTACCCAGCTCGGCTGTGCTGACGAGTGCCCGCAGTCCCAGCTACCTGGCAGGCTGAGACATGGATGCTGTGACCCCAGTGTGCTAGCCTGAACAACTTAAATGAGACCCCAGTTTTGCAACAATGTCCCTTAACGCCTATATTAACAAGCCATTCCCAGGGACCGTTGGTGACCACGTGTATTTATAGTTAGCTTACCCTAGTGCCTGGCAAGTGGGTGATGATGTCGTTTCTTCCACAGTACTGCTGCCCTGAAATGGTCGAGTACCAGAAGAAAGGCAAGCCCCTCGATGCAGAGCCCAGCGCCCCATCGGCAGGAAAGCCCTCCTCCCCAGAGAAGACAGCCCCCGTCACTTCCACGCCCTCCTCCGTGCCTCTTCCTGCTCTCTCACCACCCACCAAAGCCCCAGAGCCGGGTGAGAACGCCGGAGACACCGTGCAGACCAAGCTCATCATGCTGGTTGATGACTTCTACTACGGGCGGGATGGCGGCAAAGTCGCCCAGCTCACAAGCTTTCCTAAGGTCGCCACGTCGTTCCGATGCCCTCATTGCACCAAAAGGCTAAAAAACAACATTCGGTAAGCATGGCGCAGCCTTGGACTTTACCCTGCACAGAAGTAGAAGTAGACAGGTTTTCTTACACAGTTACGTTTTGCTTTTTGGAAAATATTAACTATGGTGCAAAATTTTTTCCACTTGGAACTCACTTTGTAGGCAGGCTGCCTCAAACTCAGAAATACGCCTGCTTCTGCCTCTCGAATGCTAGGATTAAAGGCGTGTGCTCCTACCACTTGGTATGATACAGTCTTGTTAGAATTTATACTATATAATACTGTTGAATTATTTCATTATGGTAATAATAAAATTTGAGTTTGAGTAAGAAAGACTAGCCTCTTAATCCCTGCACTTGGGAGGCAGAGGCAGGTGGATCTCTGTGAGTTTGAGGCCAGCCTGGTCTACAGAGCAAGTTCCAGGACAGCCAGAGATGTGATACAGAGAAACTGTGTCTTGAAAAACTAAAAAAAGAAAGGGAAAGAAAGAAGGACTAGTGTCTTTGCACAGAACCTACTTTTAATTTTAAGAACTTGTTATCTGGGGGCTCGGTGGTTAAGAGGGCCCAGGTTCAATTCCCAGCACCCACATGGCAGCTCATGGCTGTCTGAGACTCTCAGATCTGACACTCTCACATAGACAGATATATATATGCATAAAACACCATAAAATAAAAACAATTAAAAAAAAAAGCCTGTTATCTGGAGCTGGAGAAAGGGCTCAGAAGTTAAGAGTGTTCTGCTTTTACAGAGGACCTGAGTTCAAGTCCCAGCCACCCAGTTAGGTGGCTCACAATTGTCTCTAACTGCAGCTCTGGCCTCCTTCAGCACTTAACGTGTACATAATTTGAAAAGAAGCATCTTTCTGGGCTCAGAAAAAGACTCTCCCAAATAGAGGAAATTGGGGGAGGGGAGCAAATACTGTTTGTTCCGAATTCTATGGCCTCTCCCGCCGACTCCTGATTGTTGCCTGTGTGTCGCCTTTGTGCTGTGCTGCAGATTCATGAACCACATGAAGCACCACGTGGAGCTGGAGCAGCAGAGCGGCGAGGGGGACGGCCACACCACCTGCCAGCACTGCTACCGCCAGTTCTCCACGCCCTTCCAGCTGCAGTGCCACCTGGAGAGCGTGCACAGCCCCTATGAGTCCACCAGTGAGTCTGCGCACTGGGCCTGGGGGGGGGGGGGGGGGGGGGAGGGGCGTGGGATCTCACTAGCAGAGCTCGTTACAAGCCGGGAACAGTGTGAGAGGGGGCTGCTCCGTTTCCTTTCAAGCCCGATTGTAAAATGCTTTGCTGTTAAATGAATGCTGTCAGTGAAGGAGGTGGTGAGCGAGTGTGACGTTGCACAGGGAGAGCAAGCAAGCACTTTGTTAGATACGGAAGCCGGTTGCTTGAAACATAGACTTGTATTGGGTTGACATTTTGAGATGTGAGCCCAGTGTTCGGGATTTTGTTTGTTTGTTTTTTGGTTTTTAGAGACAGGGTTTCTCTGTGTAGCTCTGGCTGTTCTGGAACTTACTCTGTAGACCAGGCTGGCCTCGAACTCAGAGATCAACCTGCTTCTATCTCCCAAACACTTTAATCCTGAGGGAATAAAAGCATGTGCAATCACTGCCCTGCTTCAGGGTTTCATTTTTTTTAGGTGTGTGTGTGTGTGTGTGTCTGTCTGTCTGTCTGTCTATCTGTCTGTGTCATCTGCATCTGTGTCCGCGTGTTCCTAGGCAGGGTCCTATGGAGGCCAGAGGTGTCAGATTTCCCAGGAGCTGGAGTTAGAGATGGTTGTGAGCCAACCAGCGTGGATGCTGGGAGCTGAACTCTAGTTCTTTGCAGAGGCAGTGTATATTTTACACTGAGCCATCTCTCCCTTCCTGTTCAGAATATTTCTAATTTCTTTAAAGGATCGCTAGTTTTGTTGAAAGTGCAAAAACTAGCTGGGTGGTGGTAGCGCACGCCTTAATTCCAGCACTCAGGAGGCAGAGGCAGGTGGATCTCTCTGACTTTGAGACCAGCCTGATCTACAGAGTCCAGGGCAGCCATAACTGTTGTTAACAGAGAAACCATGTCTCAAAAAAACTAACCAAACAAAGAAAGCAAAACTATCTTAAGTATCAGAGTTTACATAATTAATTATAATGTGTGAGAATAAGACAGTGTTATATGGGCTGGAGAGATGGCTCAGTGGTTAAGAGTGGCGCCTGCTCTTCCAGAGGTCCTGAGTTCAATCCCAGCAACCACATGAGGCCTCACAACCATCTATAATGTGATCTAACACCCTCTTCTGCAGATAAAGCACTCATATGCAATAAAAAAATAAATAAATCTTTAAAAGACAATGTTATGTGTTAAGTTTACAGGCTGGTGCCTGTCATCCCAGCGCTTAGAAGGCAGAGGTAGGAAGACCACTGAGTTCAAGGCTAGCCTGGGCTACATAGTAAGAACCTATCTCAAAACAAGGCTGGGTGTGGTGGCGCATGCCTGTAATCCCAGCACTCTGGCTGTCAGAGGCAGGTGGATCGCTGTGAGTTCGAGGCCAGCCTGGTCTACAAAGCAAATCCAGGACAGCCAAGGATACACAGAGAAACCCTGTCTCAAAAAACAAAAGGAACGGCCCAGGGGGTGGGCCATTGTCTGATAAATACTTAAAACTTAAAGTCTATATAATGTCCGTATTTGCAAAAACTTGAAACACCAGTGAACAAAGCAAAAACACAAATAAACATGGTCCCCTTTCTAGCCATACTTTATAATTCAAACTATGAAGCAATTAAAAATTTTAGCAAAAATTTATAATTATATTCTTTTAATCAAGCTTGACTAATTGGCCAATTTCAGAATATAATTATCTTGAATCTATCCATACAGAAAGAGAAGCGACAAAACGGTTAAGAACATCTGTTCAGCTGGGCGTGGTGGCACACACACCGTTGATCCTAGCACTGGGCAGGCAGAGGCATACCTAATGCACATAGTGCATTCCAGGCCATTCAGGGCTGTGTAGACAGACCTGTCACGAAAGCAAAAACAAACGTTTCTTTGTTTTTGTTCAGCTTTTTCAGCCCAAACTCTTCCTGGTACTTGATGGCGGTAGATGTTCACAGGTTATGTCTGAGTGAGGATCTTTGTTCTTAGATGCATAGAGTCATGTAGTGTTTAGAAGAGCGCATTCCACGGCCAGGGTCAAGCCGGCGGCACAGGAAGCCGAGGGATGGCTGGAAGTCATGAGCGTCTCTACTGAGTTCTTGCCTGGCGTAACAGCTGACAGTTGTGGCTTACTGGATGCAGCCAGCAGTGGTGCCGGGTGGGAGAGAGAGGCAAGGGGTAGGAAACGGTAAAAGGAGGATGTGCTTTCAAGTTAGAGTAGAGAGAGAATGTCTGAGTTGAAGTGTAAACGGCTCACAGTGTAGACTAGAGCTGAGTTAGAGGCATGGGGAGGTGAGTTGTCGTCCGCAGCCCAGGGTTACAGGGTGATGGTTGGTGGCTGAAGGTGGAGGTGCAGGTCAGAAGGGTCTTGAGGGCTGCGAGCTGTCCAGGCAGTGTCCCATTCTTTTCCTTCCTACAGCCAAGTGCAAGATCTGTGAGTGGGCGTTTGAGAGCGAGCCCCTGTTCCTCCAGCACATGAAGGACACGCACAAGCCTGGGGAGATGCCTTACGTGTGTCAGGTACTGCCGTGTCTCAGCGCTGGGCAGCTTGTTTTTAAACCGATTGTAAAGAACCCACTAATGGATATTCCTAAATGCCCACTGTATACCTCCTTGTAGTTAGGACTTTCTAGAAGGTAGCACTCAGGCTGGAGAGATGGCTCAGAGGTTAAGAGCACTGCCTGCTCTTCAAGAGGTCCTGAGTTCAATTCCCAGCAACCACATGGTGGCTCTCAACCATCTATAATGAGATCTGGTGCCCTCTTCTGGCCTGCAGGTGTACGTGCAGGCAGAGCACTGCATACATAATAAAGAAATAAATCTTAGAAAGAAAAGAAAGAAAAAAGAAAAACCACAAAACCCAAACCAAGCCCAAAAACTAATTAAAAATAGAAGAAGGTGAGACCCAGACAGCAGATTCCTGTGCTCACTCGGGGAGTCTGCCTCTTAGGACAGGACTGTTTCTGTCGCAGCTGAACTTAGCGCTTACCAGGTCTCCGTCACAGAGCGGTAAGCTGTGCATTTAAGAGTGCCCACTCCCTGTCTCTGCTGTCACCTCCTCTCAGAGCTCCAGCCGCTCACTCTTGCCCTTGTTTTCCTCCTTGTTTAACTCAGGTATGTCAGTACCGCTCCTCCCTCTACTCAGAGGTGGACGTCCATTTTCGGATGATCCATGAAGACACTCGACACCTGCTCTGCCCCTACTGCCTGAAAGTCTTCAAAAACGGCAACGCGTTCCAGCAGCACTACATGCGGCACCAGGTACAGGCGCCAAGCAATCCTGTGCTCTCATTTGAATTTTGGGATTCTACATGCATGTTGTTGTGCCTGTGTGTATGCCTGTGCCCTGTGTTACATGAGTTACACATGTGAGCCACCATGTGGGTGCTGGGAATTAATCCAGGGCTAATGACAAACCGAGAATGGGAAGGAAACAGAATGAGAAGCCTTGAGTTGTTTTGTTGTTTGCGTAACACCTTCGCCGTGCGTATTTTTGTGTGTTTTAAAAATCAAAAGGTGGGCTGGAGAGATGGCTCAGTGGTTTAGAGCACGGCCTACTCTCCCAGAGGTCCTGAGTTCAATTCCCAGCAACTACATGGTGGCTCACAGCCATCTATAATGTGATCTGGTGCCCTCTTCTGCAAATAAAGCACTCATATGCAATAAATAATAAATAAATCTTAAAAATCAAAAGGAGTCGGACAATGGTGGCGCATGCCTTTAATCCCAGCACTTGGGAGGCAGAGGCATGCAGATCTCTGTGAGTTCGAAGCCAGCCTGGTCTACAGCGTGAGTCCAGGAATAGGTAGTACGGTCTGCGCTCCCAAGTTGATAGGAGCTTGTGCTGCCGTGCAAGTGCTCCGAGTGAGGGAGGACCTGTGTCCCAAGATGATAGGAGCAAGCTTGTGCTGCCGTGCGAGTGCTCCGAGTGAGGGAGGACCTGTGTCCCAAGATGATAGGAGCAAGCTTGTGCTGCCGTGCGAGTGCTCCGAGTGAGGGAGGACCTGTGTCCCAAGATGATAGGAGCAAGCTTGTGCTGCCGTGCGAGTGCTCCGAGTGAGGGAGGACCTGTGTCCCAGCCTTCACTTCTGGAGGCATTAGTGATAGGTTTCCTTGTGTTGAGTAGTTCTTTGCTTATTCTCTTGTTAAATTCTCAAGAAGCTGGGCAGCAATGGCGCACGCCTTTAATCCCAGCACTCGGGAGGCAGAGGCAGGTGGATCGCTGTGAGTTCGAGGCCAGCCTGGTCTACAAAGCGAGTCCAGGACAGCCAAGGCTACACAGAGAAACCCTGTCTCGAAAAAACCAAAAGAAAAAAGGAAGGAAGGAAAGTTGTTGACATTGGTTCGCTAGAAACCTTTGAGGGATTTTTGTCTCTTTTGTTTTGGTTTCTCCACTTCAGAAGAGAAATGTTTATCACTGCAACAAATGCCGCCTGCAGTTTCTCTTTGCCAAGGACAAAATTGAGCACAAGCTTCAGCACCATAAAACCTTCCGTAAACCTAAGCAACTGGAAGGCTTGAAGCCAGGCACCAAGGTAAGGTGGCCACAAGTTGCTTTCGCAGACCAGGGAGGTAACCCTGACTGTGAGTGCCATCTAAACTGTTCCTCCCTTGATTCTCAGGTGACAATCCGGGCTTCCCGGGGACAGCCACGAACTGTTCCTGTGTCTTCAAATGATACACCGAGCGCCTTGCAGGAGGCAGCACCACTGCCCTCCACCGATCCCCTGCCTGTCTTCCTCTATCCCCCTGTTCAACGCAGCATCCAGAAGAGAGCTGTTAGGAAAATGTCAGTGTCCCTTCTCAGTCCTGGGCGGGTGGGGACTGGCTGGCTGGGTCTTTCCTAATAGCCAAGGAAGTCAGATGCCGTCTTTTCAGTGTCCGTGATAAAAACCCCACAATTTGGTGATAACCTGAGACAGTAATGGAAGTTTCGTTTTCGACAGGAGCGTCATAGGCCGGCAGACTTGCCTGGAGTGCAGCTTTGAGATCCCAGATTTCCCTAACCACTTCCCTACCTATGTGCACTGTTCTCTCTGCCGCTACAGTACCTGCTGCTCTCGAGCGTACGCCAATCACATGATCAAGTAAGTCGCAGTCAAGCCAGGAGTTCTAGCTCCAAGTCCAAAACTCAGTTAATTCCCTCCCGCTTCTTTTTTGTTTATGTCTTCAATTTTTAAAGTTGTTTTCCCATCTCTTCTAGGAAGGTAAAAGAGCAAACCTGTATCCATTTGGCTTTATTAGTCTGAGCTCCAGGTCACCCCCTAGGGTCTTTGCTACTGAAAGTGCAGCCCAAGCAGTGGATAGGAACTTGTTAGAAATGCTGATTTATTTTATTTTATTTTTTTGAATTCTTCACTCATATTATATCCCAACCGACTGCAGTTTCATCTCCCTCCTCTCACCCCAGCCTCCCCTCTAGCATAGATCTCCCCTCCTCCCTCCTCAGAAAACAGCACGCCTCCCAGGGACATGACTCTTAGCCCCATCCTAGACCTGAACGAAAACAGGAATTGTAGTTGAACCTCAGGTTATTTAGTACGTGTGTTGAAGTTGAGACACCTGACGGCCAAGCTATTGGGACTGTGAAGGCGTCTCTTGTTGGACGTTGCCGCTGGCTGCTAACACTCTGCTTCTCTGTCTTTGTCAGCAACCACGTCCCACGGAAGAGCCCCAAGTATTTGGCTTTGTTTAAAAATTCTGTCAGGTAATAAAACACGTCTTTTATTTTGTGGAGTGGTTATGGGACGCACTCTGAGCAAGCCTCAGAGTTGAACTGTGTTCGGTGTTCTTGCCGTATGTGTCTGACACACTCCTGTCCTCTTCTCTTCCCACCCCTCAGTGGGATCAAGCTGGCCTGCACTTCATGTACCTTTGCTACCTCTGTGGGAGACGCCATGGCCAAGCATTTAGTGTTCAACCCCTCCCATAGATCTAGCAGCATCTTACCCCAGGGTAAGTGGGAGAAGCTGGGGTTGGAGGAAGGGTGTTATACTGTGTGAGGTAGGAACATCTTCCTCTGGCCTCACGCAGTCACTATTTAGATGCACACTACACCAGACGTAAGCATTGTAATCTGGGAAGACTGGGAAGGCTAGCCCCATGAAGAGCCTGTCAGAGAACAGCATGCTGAAATCTCAGGATAGGTTCGTGGAATGCCTTTTGGGTTTTTTTCTCCAATGAACTAACTTTTTTTTTTTTCTAATCTTATTTTCCCAGGGCTCAGCTGGATATCTCACTCAAGGTAACCCTGATTTTATGACTGAGTGTATGCTTTGCATGATGTTTGCTCTTCCTATTATTTAAATTCCTAAGATGAAGCAATCTTTCTGCTCTCTGCTCCCTCTGTCCACTCCCTTAGGCCTGGCCAGACTCCTGAGCGAGTGTATGACCGGAACATGAAGAATATGTACCTTCCACCTCCCGCCCTCCCTAACAAAGCTGCCACTGTGAACCCTGCAGGAGCCACCCCAGCAGAGCCTCAGGAGCTTGCAGTCCCTGTGGTCCAGGCACTTCCATCGCCCGCCTCAACTGCAACCCCACCAGCAACCCCCAGTCACCCTCAGCCCTCAGCCCTGCCACCCTTGGCCACACAGGGGGCTGAATGTCTGAATGTTGACGAACAGGAGGGAGGCCCTGTCACCCAGGACCCTGAGCCCGCATCTGGTGGCGGGGGTGGCAGTGGGGGTGGTAAGAAAGAGCAGCTATCTGTGAAGAAGCTTCGCGTAGTGCTGTTTGCCCTGTGCTGCAACACAGAACAGGCGGCTGAACACTTTCGAAACCCCCAGCGTCGGATCCGTCGTTGGCTTCGACGCTTCCAGGCCTCTCAGGGAGAGAATTTAGAGGGCAAATATCTCAGCTTTGAGGCAGAAGAGAAGCTGGCTGAGTGGGTGCTGATCCAGCGAGAGCAACAGCTGCCTGTAAACGAAGAGACCTTGTTTCAGAAGGCCACCAAAATTGGACGCTCCTTGGAAGGGGGATTTAAGATCTCCTACGAGTGGGCTGTGCGCTTCATGCTGCGGCACCACCTCACCCCCCACGCCCGGCGAGCTGTGGCCCACACGTTACCGAAGGACGTAGCAGAAAACGCAGGCCTCTTCATCGAGTTTGTGCAGCGGCAGATTCACAATCAGGACCTACCTTTGTCTATGATTGTGGCTGTTGATGAGGTTTCCTTGTTCCTGGACACAGAGGTGCTGAGCAGTGACGACCGGAAGGAGAATGCTCTGCAG
This sequence comes from Acomys russatus, assembly GCF_903995435.1. Lineage (NCBI taxonomy): Eukaryota > Metazoa > Chordata > Mammalia > Rodentia > Muridae > Acomys > Acomys russatus. The sequence goes on from NC_067151.1 coordinate 65,568,000, forward strand.
ACAGTGGGCACAGGGGAGCCTTGGTGTGACGTAGTGCTGGCCATCCTGGCAGATGGCACTGTCCTGCCCACCCTGGTTTTATACCGAGGACAAGTGACTCGGCCTGCTAATGTGCCAGACTCTATATTGCTAGAGGCCAAAGAGAGCGGCTACAGTGATGATGAGATCATGGAGCTTTGGTCAACCCTTGTGTGGAAGAAGCACACAGCCTGCCAGCACGGCAAAGGCATGCTGGTGATGGACTGTCACCGCACTCACTTGTCAGAAGAGGTCCTGGCCCTGCTGAGCGCCTCTAGCACTTTGCCTGCAGTGGTCCCTGCAGGCTGTAGCTCCAAAATCCAGCCATTAGACGTATGCATCAAACGAACCGTTAAGAACTTCCTGCACAAAAAGTGGAAGGCGCAGGCTCGGGAGATGGCAGATGCTGCCTGTGCTTCCGACGTCCTGCTTCAGCTGGTGCTGGTCTGGCTGAGTGAGGTGCTGGGTGTCATCAGGGACTCCCCAGAGCTAGTTCAGCGGTCCTTCCTTGTGGCTAGTGTTCTGCCAGGCCCCGATGGCAACGTTAACTCACCGACACGCAACGCTGACATGCAGGAGGAGCTCATCGCCTCCCTGGAGGAGCAGCTGAAGCTGAGTGGAGAACAGTCTGAGGAGCCCTCGGCTTCCACTCCCCGACCCAGATCGTCTCCTGAAGAGATGGTGGAGCCCGAAAGCCTTCACCAGCTCTTTGAGGGGGAAAGTGAGACGGAGTCTTTCTATGGCTTTGAGGAAGCTGACCTGGATCTGATGGAGATTTAGGTGCTAGGGTCATGAGAGCAAATGGAGTCGGGTAGGGAGGCTGAGGGGAGGGTAGAGGGGCGTGGAGAAAGGGGGTACCAGTGGGGCATTTGGTTTATATTTTTAATTTCATGCACCACTCCCCTGACATTGACTGACACTTCCTGTGAATTTATGGGTTGTCAGGAGCACAGTGGTGATCTGAGTGAGGAGCTGGCCATTGCGTACTCACTTCTGCTAAAAACAGGTTTTTGTGACCTATTTCTTTAATTTAAATCACTGTGTTTGCTATTTTTCTGACAAAATCTAGGAAAACAATCCTTTGTGGACAGATATTAAATTGTTTTGTTTCCCCTTTTACCTCAATTGTATCATAGATTTCTGACTTTTGTTTTTTTACTGTGTGGCCAATGTCTTTGGGCATGATCTAATCATTGTTAATGTGAGAACTTTTCTGCAGATGGGAAAGAAAAATATGTAGCTCACAAACTGGTTTATTACATATGTGGATAATTTTTTTTCATTGTGGTCTTAACACTTTTATATAAAAATGAAAATGAAAAAAGAATCCCACTGAACTCTTTCCTTTTCCTCCCCTTCCCTCCCTTTCCAGAGGTGTCGGTTTCTACAGCAACTCTAGATATAACATTGTGGCTTTAAAAATGCATGAACCACCTTGAGTCATCCGGAATGGATAGTTTCTTTCCTCACACCCTCCTCCAAAACACATCAGAAACAATATTTTTTTGTACTTGCGACCCTTGACCCCTTTCCCAGTTTTCACACTGCCCTTCACTCGGGACAAAGGAGCCCATGGGTCCCTAGCATTCAGGAGGTACTGAGTGAGTGAGCTGATCAAACAGTGCTCAGGCGGAAACTGTTCCCAGTCTGCCGTCATCAGCGTGCCCCAGCGTAGTCCCTGCTCTGTCGAACTCTGTCCTGCTAAGCAGCGCGTCCCAGCAGCACACTCTCGTCACAGGTACCAACTGCCATATGTTTTAAGTGTTGAGCTGCAAAAACGGCTTGAACCCCTGCTTACTTACTCGTGGCTTCCCCGGTCCTCAGTGTTTAGAGAAGAAACCGATGTGAAAGAAAGAGAAGGCGTAGAGGTGTGCACAAAGACATGAATCTTTATTTTTTACTGCCAACTCGAAGGAAAAGTTTTCTACAATTTGCATGAGGGACTTTTTTTTTTTTTTTTTTTTTAAGAAAATGATGTACTCATGGTGATAAGCCAAAATGTGCTGTACCAGAGGAAAAGAACAAAAGCCCAGGCTGCCTTTCCCACAGCCACGCCATGCTTGTCCATCCTAAGGCTCTCAGCAAGGTTTCCTCCTACGAACCAAGGAGGCGGCCTGCACAAGCTTGTAAGTGGTTTCACCTCTAAAGTGTACACAGGTGGAACGTTTAATAAAAGGAGAGGAAATGGATTTTAAAACTTTTCTATGTGTCCCTGTGCAGTAGGCTGTCACAGACTGGGAGATGTTCAAACTGTGAGAGCCGGGGGTACAGGTGTGCTGCTTGTTACCACCTGGTCCTCGCCCTGCCCTTTGATTTTTTAACTCCCAGCACACTAACATAGTAACCAGGACTGATCCCAGAAGTTTGGCCAGCCCTGAGCCCATGGCATTGGAGGTCGGAACTGGGGATCCGCCTGGCCTCTGTTCCCCAGCTTTTTGCTCAATGCCATTTTATTGTCGGACTGCACTTGAAAGCCAACCTCCTGCCTCTGAGAAAGCTGGAGAACTGTAAGTGGTCACTTCAGTCTACAACCTAATCCTCTCTGGTCGTCTCTGCAGCAGCCACAGCCTTAGCAGAGCTGGGTTCCTGGCCTCTGCACACTGACTTTGGATGGGTAACAAAAATTTTTTTATTTTATTTTTAAGATAATGCTAACAGTGGATTGGCTGGGTTTTGGCAAGCAAGTTGTCTTTGTGGACTCTGCCTGCATGGCTTAGTAGTAGAGGGAAGTTTTTTGTTTTTGTTTTTTTATAATTCAGTTTAATCAATAAACGTATTTATTGACAACTTTCTGTGTTGAGGTCAAATATGTCAAAAGTTTCCCATTGAAAGCTCAATATTTTCCTTGTGTGAACCTGTTTGCAGCTGTCTGTGCCACTCTGGAAAGCATCATGCTGGAGACCTACAATTTTTATTTTTAAAAATCAAAGTTTAGACGGGCAGTGGTAGTGCACACCTTTAATACCAGTACTCAAGAGGCAGAGGCAAGTGGATCTTTAGAGTTCAAGACCAGCCTGGTCTACAAGTGAGTTCTAAGACAGCCAGAGCTACACAGAAATCCTGTCTCAGAAAACAAAGAAACAAAAACCACCCAATAAATGGGGCTGGAGAGATGGCTCAGTGGGCAAGACCAGAGTTCAATTCCCAGCACCCACATAGCAGCTCACAACTGTAACTCCAAGATCTGACACCTTCACATACATGCAGGCAAAACGCCAGTGCACGTACAATGGACACAGCTCATTTCCAACTGAAACAGCTACACTTAGAATTCACTTTTGTTTGTACGCTGAGTGTGGGCACCACACACTATTAAGGCAACTCAAGTCTCCTGCCAACTTGTGGGATGTGGGGACTAAACTCAGGCCTTCGGCTACGTCCTAAGGGTTGTGTTCGTGGGTGCATTCATGTGTGAATGCAGGCACAGTGCTGTGATGTGGTGACAACTTTGGGTGTCTGCTCACTCCACCAAGACAGGACTTTGTTAGCTTTTCTGCTTCCTATACCAGGCTGCCTGGCCCTCAACTCACAGAGCATCTCCTGGCTCCACCTCTTGCGCTGTAGAGGACCTGGGATTACAAATACTTGAACTACTTTATCCAGCTTTTCCGTGGGTTCTGGGGACTCAAATTCAGGTATTCACACTTACATAGAAAGTGTCTCAGCAACCAAGCCATCTCCTCAGCCCCACTTAGTAAGTTTTCTTAATGATTTTGTTTAGTTACGTGTATATATGTGGGCATGTGCATGAGTGCAGGTGCTCATGGGAGGCAGTTATCAGACGTCCTCTGGACGTGGAATTAACAGTTCTGGGCCACATGGCATGGGCACTGGGAATTAAACGCAGGTCAAATCCTGTGCAAGGTACCTGATCTTAGATGCCGAGTTATCTTTCCAGTCCCCCACTCCACAGGATGCTTCTTCTAAGAGCTAGGTGCTAGAATTTTGGATACTACACATCATTTAATTGTCCATGCTCAGCATCTCCTGAATATGAGGCCACACGTGGAGGCTTAGGAGCTGAGCACACCGCACAGTGGCTCTGCTACATACCCTCGTACCTCTCAAGCTCCAGTTTAACCAGTGAGGTTTGCACCACCTCCTCCTGCCCCCAGGACACTTGACACGTTCTTTTCAAAATTTAATGCATGGGAGAAAGTAAAGATTACTACACGTAAGCCAACTGTGTTATCAAAGTTGACCCTATGAGAAGCTGGTCCTGGGGCAGCCCCAAATGAGTACTGTATCCTATTCCTGCTAAAACAGCCTAAATGCCCCACGACCACCCACACCCCCATCCCACACTCGGGAGGCTGAGGCACAAAGGACTGTTCTGACTTTGAGGAGATGATTTCAACCCTCAACACCCATGTGCTGCGGCTTGCACACTTAAAATCCCAAGCACTTCGGTGTTGGAGACAGGATCCCTGGGCCTGATAGCCAGTCAGCATAACTGAATTAATAAGTTCATTAAAATTATGTCAAAACAATTAAGATGAAAGATGTCTGAGGAACACTTGTAACATCCACCTCTGGGGACGCACATGAAGAGCTAAATGGTTCTCTGTCCAAGAAAGGAAACACCACAGCTGGCATAAAGCAGTACTTGGTGCAACCCCATGAGAATAAAAAGCTTTTAACCCCAGGACTTGGCAGGCAGAAGCAGAGTTCTGAGTTCCAGACAAGCCTGGGCTACATAGTAAGATCCTATCTCAAAACAAAAACCAACAACAAAAATCAAGTCAGAAAACATGTCAAAGGACTGATTTATTTTACAAAAGTGTGCCTTTGAGCCGGGTTCAAGTTTAGAAGGTCAGCGTCAACTCGACAGTTCATCTGGGTTTCATTCAAAGCCACTAAAAAGACAGAAACATTTTAGGAAAAATATGAAGTACAAAGGCATCACCTTCTGAATTAGCTGCTCCCTCCAAAATCACCCATATGGAGAATTTCTGGTTGTGGCTTTCAGAAGCGACAGCCCTATGAAAGCCAAGAACTTCCCAACTCTATTTTTTTCTTACTGTAACTTTAATTACCTGATCATGTGAGCAATATCCCAGTTGGTCTCTGCCGATAGCGGTCCTTCTATCTCAACACCTTTTTCAGTCACAGTGGCAATTTGAAACTGAAAGAAAACAAAATGTGCAATGAAAATACTCTGTGAAGAGGCCTTTCTCCAGCATTTGCTCTGGCATCTCAATGTTTATGTGAATAAAATGTAAAAACATGGGGGCTGGAGAGATGGCTCAGAGGCTAAGACTACTAACTGTTCTTCCAGAGGTACTGAGTTCAATTCCCAGCAACCACATGACGACTTACAACCATCTACAATCTGATCTGATGCCCTCTTCTGGCCTGCAGGTGTACATGCAGCTAGACCACTGTATACATAATAAATAAATTTTTAAAAAAAAATAAAAAATAAAAAATAAAAACATGAAAATACCCAGTGTGAACAAAGGTCAAAGGGTCATACCCTCCTCTGAAAACAGATGTAACACACTAGGTCCCAGAACTTGTACTTTAGTTTTTGTTGTTGTTGTTTTGAGACAGTGTCTCTGTGTAACCTTGGCTATCCTGGAGCTCACTCTGTAGACCAGATTGGCCTTGAACTGCCTGCCAGCCTCTGCCTCCCGAGTGCTAGGAGTAAAGATGTGAGCCACTACGTCTGGCTCCAGAATGTGTACTTTTCAGCCCATTCCTTACCCGGTTATATGAACGGGCGTCTCGGTAGTACAGTACTCGCATGCACCGCTCCACAAGCTCTCGGGCCTCGGTCTGACTCAGCACTGGTTGTTTCTCTAGAACATCTCGAAGCAGAGGCTACAGAGGGCGCAGAGCATTGGAGGAATTAGACCCTGGCTTCACAGGCCCGCTCCAACCCCTGCAAACAAGCACCCACTGTCTCAACAGAACTGGGTGCTGGCTCTGTTTGATTAGCATTTACTTATTTTGTGTATATGTGTGCACGTGCATGTAGAAGTCAGCTTTCAGGAGCAGGTTCTCTGCTTCCACCATGGGGATCCTGGGCTGCCTGTGTCAGCTCTGACAGCAAGGGCTTTTCTTTTACCCAGGAGTCATTCCCCCACCCCCTCTTTTGAGATGGAGTGTTGCTAAGTAGCCCAAGCTGGTCTGGAGCGCATGGTCCTTCTAGGCTCGGCCTCCTGTACACCACGACTACAGATGTGCAGCACCATGGGCAGCTCACACGCTCTTACAGCAGGAGTGCAAACAGGCTACTCTCCCATTCCCACTTTGTCACAGGAAGGTCATGCAAACACATTCTTCTTAGACAGACAAAACCAGCTGCCCAACATCAGGAGCCCAGCCTGTCTCAACAGAATTCCCAGGGAAACAGATTAAGGCTAGCGTCTCATTTCTACTCCTCTTCCCCGCTGCTGAGCCCACTACTTACCTGAGCCAAGTAAGCGCCATAACCAGTGGCTAGGGAAGGGGCTTCATACGCTACGCCAAGCATGTCCACATAGCCAAGGAAGCTGGAGGGACGAACACACCAAAGAACAACGCGTTTAACCCTGTGTTTCTGAAGACCGGGGACCATAAGGTTTGAATTAAAAGATGCGAATTTCCTGGGATCAAGGAGTCTGGGGCTGAGAGGGAAGCAGTGCGGCTCGGTGGGTGAGGGCACTTAACCCCCATCCCTGACGACCCAAGCTCAATCCCTAGAACCCACACTGTAGTAGAAGACAGTGACTTCTTAGACGCTGACGAGACCCTCCATAGGGACTACGTTAGGTGGTCAAGGAAGTTACCAAATACCTCTCTCCATCAGCATAGCCTCCAATGACCATGGTGTTCCACAGGGGGTTCATCCTGGAGCGGCGGCTGTACATAGCCCGCGTCAACCACGAGTGAATAGCTCTGGGGCTATAGCTGTGTCCGTCTCCCAACAGCTCTTCGTCAATCCTTAAGTGATTGGTTGAGAAGGCAGTAATAACGGAGGTCAGGTCCCCACCCACCCCTTGACCTACACGTAATTCTTTACCCTGCAGACTACGCAGTGCCGAAAAGTATCCCAAACATTGACGCTCGACTCTCATCAATTCCCCAAAGCCTCAAGCCCCTCCATCCCACCTACGGGAATAAACAACAACAACAACAAAATCCCGGGGGGTTCTCCGCTCCGCCTGGAGGCGACTTACACCATCTGGCCGAGAACTTGCTTCAAATACTGGAAGTCAGCATAGTCGCCTGAAGCACCCAGCATAGTGCTGTCGTTCACTCGCATAATACGAGAGATGTTGCGGAAACGAGCCAGGGAGCCGTAGGAGCCCAGCATGTCTGCAGCAATCACCACTCCGCCGTCGAACTTCACCCCGAGTACGGACGTCCCAGTCACCATCGGGTTCCTACGGGGTCAAAAACGGTCCCTGAGCGCGGCGGCCGGGCCCCGGGTGCTGCCGCCCGCGCGCCCGCAGGTCCCCACGGCCCGGCCCGCCGCCCATTCCCGGCGCGGTTAAATCGCAAACCCACTGGGTCCGAGTGATTGGCCCCTCGCGGGGCGCGGCCGCCGGGTCCACCAGGGCGCTGGGGGTGGACGGGACGCGGTAAAACTGTCCCGGAGCCGGACCCCCGGCCCAGTGGCCAGCCCGCGACTCCCACAACGCTTCCATCTTAGTCACAGCAGCCGGAGAAATGAAAGCGCCTGCGTCACCGGAAGCGGAAGTGGCTCTTCGTGGACACGCCTCTCTGCTCCCTGCCAATCACTTCCGGGCGCCGGGTTAATGACGTCGTCTTGAGGCGTCGTGGTCCAGAGCTGCTGAGACGGACAGAAGCGCGTAATTTCGCATCCCTGTGTCCCGCTGAGGTAGGGCTGACTAGATCTGAGCATCCCGACGATAATTCGGGGTGTGGGACAGGCACTAGGACCTGTTCGGAGTCAGCTGGCAAAACTGGGCTTGAAGAAATGACTGAACCCAAGCTGTCTTACAGCTTTACTCCTCAAAGCAGGCCCGCCTAGCGGGCATTAGCAACCCACTTTGTGGATGAGAAAGCCGATGCTTGCGCTACGGTCGTTTACCCCGTTACGGTCAGTGGACGGTAGAAAAGATGCCGCAAACCAAGCCGGAGAGCATCTTGCTTCGAATCTTAGCACCTACGCGGTGGCTCCGTTCCAAATGATCCAATACCCTCTTCTGACTGGGGGTGGGGTGGACCAGGCATGTATGTGGTAAACAATTAGGGGGCGGGAGGAATTGGCTCGTCCCACGAGGGCTGGGACAGAAGGACTGCCTCCAGGGCGACATTCTGAATCCGGGCAGCTGAGAGACCCTGTCCCCGGCGTCGCGGGTGGGAGGGCGCTTTCTGGGCAAACACTACGTGCCAAAGAGTTCGATCACCGGGTCCCGCCTTGGGAGAAGAAAAGCGGCTCCTGAAGTTGGCCCTCTGACCTCCGTGTTCACCCGGAACTCATACACATGCGGTAATAGTGACTAGAGCAAAGCGATGAACCATGCTGCAGTTGTGTCTCCCTGGAACATGTGATAACAGCTGATTGGTTAGCCTGTGGGACCGTGGACAAAACCGAACACTTCTCTGCTGTCAGATGACCTTGCCCGTTTCCTAAGCAGAAGGAAAAAGAAAAAAAAAAATCCACTGTGACCTAGAGGCCCCCTCTAGTGTCTGCCCCCTCCCTAAAGCATACAAAATAATGGTTTCATTATGGCGTTTTTATGCCTACATGCCATTTTGCCCTATTCTTATTGGTGCCCCGTCCCGGTTTCCTGTCTTCCTGCCTCCTCTTGCTCGTTTCCTCCCTCTGTCTGAATAGATCCGGAAATAGTTCCATTTCCTTCTAGCCCCTACACCTCAATCCCTTATGAGCTCTTTTTTTCTTGTGGTCCTCTTTCTACTACACACACACACACACACGCGCGCGCGCGCGCGCACACACACACACACGCACACACACACCTAGATTCCATATGTGAGAAAATAAAAATATCCTCTCTCTGATATGGCTAATTTCATTTATCATAACTATCTCAGTTCATCCATTTTCTTGAAAATGCCATGATTTCATTTTTTTCCCTTTATGTCTGAATGAAGCCCCTTTGTGTGTATAGCACCACATTTTCTTTACCTGTGCATCTGCTGGTTGACATTGAGACTGGTTCCCTTGCTTAGCTCTTGTGAACGGCGTGACAATTAACATGGACGTGCAAGTCTCCTGTACTGACTTAGTCCTCTGGTTATCTATCCACTTTCAAGTTTGTTTCTTTGTTTTAAGGAAACTCCGTACTGATTTCCTTCGTGGCGCATGAGTTGGCATCCGCTCCGGAAGTATGCACATGTTCCTTCCCACAGCAACATCTTTTTTAAAAATTATTTTTATGCACATGAGTGTTTTGCCTGCACATGCGTCTGTGCACCACAAGCGTACACTCTTCCTGCCCGCTGAGGCCAGAAATGGGTATTGGATTCCTTGAGACTGGAGTTACAAACAGTTGTATGCTGCCACGTGGGTGCTCCAAATCAAACCGAGGTCCTCTGGAATAGCAGCTAGCGCCCTAACCACTGTGCCATCTCCCCTCCCCCTACATCTTTGGCAGTCTGTTCTGATGATAGCCACTCTGGCTGGGGTGGAAGGGAATCTCACAGCAGCTTTAATTTGCATTACAGTGATGAGTATGGATGTTAAACGCTTTCTTAAATGTCTAGTGGTCTTTTTTTTTTTTTTCTTGCATGCTTGCTCTTGTGTGTGTCTTGGGAGATGGTCTGAGTGCAGGTGTGCATGTGTGCTCACATGTGGGTGTGCATGTGGAAGCCAGAAAAGAACCTCGAATGGAAACCCCAGGGAGCCAGTTGTCTCTGCTCCCCTAGTGCTGGATGACGAATGTGGAGTGTTAGATAGGCCTGGGCATCTACCTCAGGACCTCACGCTTGCAAGGCAGGCAGGTTACCAACTGGAGCACCCCAGTCACTTTTATCTCTCCCATTGGGAATTCTGAGTGCATCTGTTTCCTGGATGATGGGACAGGTGTTTCTTTGTAAGGTTTCTCCTTCTTCTTCCTCTTCCTCTTCTTCCTCCCCCCTCCCCCCTCCTCCTCCCCCTCCTCATCCTCCTCCTCCTCCCCCTCCTCCTCATCCTTTTCTTCTTCAGACAGGATCTTACTGTGTAGCCCTCACTGGCCTGGAACATGATAACGTAGACTAGGCTCGCCTTTCACTGACAGGTTCTCTTACCTTTTCCTCCTGTGTTAGGATTAAAGATGAGCATCACACATGCCCTGCTTGTCAGAGTTTGTTTATTTATTTTAATTTTTTTAATTTTTGTATGTGTATGGTTGGTGGTTTTACCCGCATGTGTGTCTGTGCACCATGTGCATGCAGTACTTTTGGATTCCAGAAGAGGGGATCAGATTCTTCTGAAACTGGATTTACAGAAGGTTGTGAGCTGCCATGTGGGTGCTAGGAATCAAGCTGAGGTCCTCTGGAAGAGCGGCCAGTGCATCTGACTGCTGAGCCTCCCTTGCAGTCTCAGTGTTAAAGTTCTTTATGGCATCTACATACTAACCTCACATCCGATGTCATATTCATTGCTGTGATCAAACACCTGACAGGAAACAGCTCAGGAGAGGAAGGCCTTATTTGACTTACAGTACCAGGGGCCGTAGGTCACCACTGAAGTGAAGTCACAGAGCAGGAGCAGGAGGTAATGGTCACGTTTCCACACAGGCAGCAAGGAGGGAGATATAAAACTCTGTGCAACACTTGCTTTCTCCTTTGCATTAAGTCCCAGACCGCAGCCCATGACACTGTGCCACTTATATTTAGGTCGTGTGTTCCCACTCCAGGTCATTCCTGAAACAACCTCACAGGTGTCCAGGAGTTTGTCTCCTAGGTCATCCTAGATCCTGTCACATTGATAGGCAGTATTAGCTATCACAGATACACAGCTGGCAAAGGTTTCCTGCCATTCTACAGACTGTAGACCTGTAACTATAAAATCAAGGTTTTTTTCCACCTATGCCTGCCCTAGCTCCCAAACAAGGATGCATAGAACTATTATTTTTATTACAAAGCTTCAAGCACTATAGCTGGGCAGATACTGAGCTATTTTAACCTGACTATGATGGCCTGGCCCACTTCCCAGCCATGTAGACTGTTATCTGCCATCTTAGTCTCACTCTTGTAGGAACCAGGCCCGACTGGGCTGCCTGCCTGTCTTGCTGTTTTTCATGTCCTGTTTCTAGCAGCTTCCAGGTCTGTGTTTATCTTGGTTAGCTAGTCATGTTTACTGCTCTGAGAATGTGCCCCTCCCTTCCTCGAGACTTTTCCTCCTGTGTGCAATCACCTCTTGAGGGATTTCACCTGGGAGGAGGATTCCTGTTTTGCTGTCTATAAGAAGGCTCTTTGGAACTCTGAGGAAGAATAATAAAGCGCTGCCGCGGCTGCTGCTGCAGCTGCTGCTCTCTTAGCACGAAGGACCCGCTGTGTTATTGTGTGTGTGTGTGTGTGCATGAGTTAAATACGCAGTCCCTCGCTCTTGACTCGGTACCTCAGTGGTGCGGGCGCCACAACTCTGGCACCTCCTTGTTCATCTGTGTCCTCATGGCAACTCCCTATAGTGACTCCTCCCCCTATCTCTCTCTCTCTCTGGTTCCCACCTGAAACCCCCCCCCCACCCCCCAGCTCACTGGGATCGGAAGTCCCATCTTTATCTCTCCTACCCAACGATAGGCTGTTCACCTCTTTATTTGACCAATCAGGGGATGATGGAGAACAATTTTTACACAGCAGTAAGACAGGAGATGCTTCATAAAAATAACAATGCCGAGCCTGGACTGCAGCCAGATATCTGAGTACAGAAATCAGCATTTGAATACAGGGTGCACAAAAATACCCTCCAACATCTCCACCTTTTAGTCTAATGAAAGGCTCTTTTTCTTACATTAATAAACTATATACAATAAGAAAATTATGAAAGTTGTCAGGTAATAATTACATTTACAATGTCCACTCTATTTGTATTTGTACTTGGAGAAAGTACTCTACTGTCTATCTTTTCTTGGTGAGTTCAGAGATCTGTATTTAAATCATTTTCTATTATAATTTGCATTTATCAACCTATCAATATCTACGGAATATGACATATCTCTGGGATTTTTGAAGCCCATCTATCTCAGTGTATACGAATAGGCAAACGTTGCTTGTTTCCTAGTGTCTGTTTAACTTTGAAAACATTTGCAGGAGGCTGAATAAAGCTTATTTCTGTGATTAACTAAACTAGTCCCTAATAAGTTCGATTGACTCACTACTACCTTGCATTTCTTAATTATGCCAAACCGTTTGTAATAGTAGCTTTCAAAGGGACTAGAATTCTTTGAGTTTTGTTTTTGTCTCTGGTTTTTCAAGACAGGGTTTCTCTGTGTAGCCTTGGCCATCGCGGACTCACTTCGTAGACCAGGCTGGCCTCGAACTCACAGTGATTCACCTGCCTCTGCCTCCCGAGTGCTGGGATTAAAGGCATGTGCCACTATTCCCAGCTCTATATTGGATTTTTAAAGAATCACATAGGTACAATAGCTAAAAGAAAAGATGAAACATATATGTATGTATATACATAGATATAATGTTGTAACGAAACATGATCTTAAATTTGCATCAGTATGCAAAGATCCATACCCAGGTAAACATTTCGGGTTGTTTGAAAGCAGACTCCGTCATGCACACTTTATCCTATTATTTCTTTATCTCCCCTTTTGTTTCTTTTCATCCCTTTTCTTCCATTTCCCCCTAACACTAAATAGAAGAAAGCGGATAGAAAAAAGAAAAAGAAAGAGAAAACAAGATCCCTGGATCTAGCCTCCTTTAATTTGTTTCCTCACCAACCATTAACAACTTGTGGTCAATCTGGTAGTGGTGGTGCACGCCTTTCATCCCAGCACTGGGGAAGCAGAGGCGGGTGGGTCTCTGTAAATTCAAGGCCAGCCTGGTCTACAGAGCAAGTTCCAGGGCAGCCAGGGCTACACAGAGAGACCCTGTCTTAAAAAAACAAACAAACAAATAAAAACCTTGTGACCAATTCCTCTTCAATGACGATAAATATCCATCACCCACAGAATGACCAAAAAGCACCATCCCCACTTTTTGGGAATCGGGCTCTGTTCTCTTAAAATTGCTTCTTCTCTGCTGTCTGGAGGCGATGTTCTTTTTTGAGGTCCCTAAGAAAATTGGGATAGAGGCCAAGTCCTAAGAGAGAGAGCAGTAATATCTGTTGTCCTGGCTGGAACAGTCTGTGAGGTGGGACCATCTTAACTAGTCATACTGAAATCGTTCTAAAGCCGGCAGTGGTGGCGCACACCTTTAATCCCAGCACTTGGGAGGCAGAGGCAGGCAAATCTCTGAGTCCGAGGCCAGCCCGGTCTACAAAGTTAATTCTGAGTCAACTTGAGTAAGTACAGCGGTTTCTATATCTAGAACAACTCTTCTGCATATTGTGTGTCAGTAACTCTATTAAGAGATTTGGGGAAATCTTATACTACCATAAGAGTGTCATACAACTCTGGTTTTTGAACTGAATCATAAGGGCTCTGAAACACTTATTTTCCTGACTTATAACCTGCATTTTCTGATTTATTTGTGTCAGCGTAGAATGGAAGGGTTGTTAATTTCCCTCAAAAAAATTATGGCGTGCTCTTTGCCAATGTTCATTTTCTTCAAATAATGAGGCAATTTCTGCATTAGTAAAAGGTACTACAATTTCTGTTTGGTCTATTTCTGTTAATTGATGAGGTCTCATTTTTCTTTTCAGAATCAATCCAGAAACTTTTTCTCATAGGTCAGTCAACCACCTTAGTGGTGGGGCCAGGTGTTCCACCAGGTGGCTCCCTCACATAAAGCTGGAGAGCCAGCCTCTGCTGTGTCCTGTTCATGTTTTTCAATACCTTCATCAGGAGCATCTCCTATTTTATGGCTTGTCCCTGACGTTGGAAGAATGCTAATCCTGTTTCCCATTGTTGCGATGGATCTCTTACCCATAAATTCACGACTGTATTAGCTACATACAGCTTTGATTTTCCTATTTGACCTTCTGGCCCTACACATTTAAGCCACCTCAAACTTTGTTTTACTTGGGATAAAGAATATCTACCTCCTGAAGAGGCCAATGTTGGAGGGCAAATCTTGTTAAATTATTATTACATCTACTCCTGTGTTTACCACAGCTTCAAGTTCAACATTATTTATAAATACTTTTAGTTTTGGCCTCTGATCATCTATAGACGTTTATACAAATGCTTGATTTCTGGCTTCTTTTATATATATATCTTTAAAAAAAAAAACCCAGATATCAAAGTCAGTGCAGCTTCAGTATATATAAGTTTTGTTTTGGTTTTCGAGACAGGGTTTCTCGGTGTAGCCTTGGCTGTCCTGGACTCACTTTGTAGACCAGGCTGGCCTCAAACTCAGCGATCTACCTGCCTCTGCCTCCCAAGTGCTGGGATTAAAGGTGTGCGCCACCACGCCTGCCTTATTTATTTATTATTATGTATACAGTATTTTAATTTATTATGTATACAGTGCTCTGCCTGCATGTACACCTGCAGGCCAGAAGAGGGCACCAGATCTCATTACAGATGGTTGTGAGCCATCATGTGGGTGCTAGGAATTGAACTCAGGACCCTTGTAAGAGCAGACAGCGCTCTTAACCTCTGAGCCATCTCTCCAGCCCGATATCTGGGTCTCTACTGTCTATCTTCAGAGCAGTGCTGTCTGACTGTCTGTGATGAGTGTCTTCACTGCAGCCCTGAGATGGCTGGGCTTTTGGCGGCCTGTTATTGTCTTGTGCCTCTACACACATTAGTCCAGCGCCGACCTGTGCTGCATCCTTTGCATATTCTAGAAGGCTCAGGCCTCCCTTCAGGAGCAGCGTGGTTCTGCCTACAATTCCTTTTGAAATGACCTTGCTTACCACAAATAAGACATTTTCTCAAAACCTTGGAGATCACGTCTCCTATTAAAGTTATTTCATATGACTGAGATACAGTATCAGCCACATTTCTAATCCGTCCATCACTGGTGCTGATCTTGTTCTGAAAGGCCTGACCACCATTTTGCACTCAGCATTAGCATCTTCAGAGTCCAAAACTTCGATCAGTGCTTTCCTAGCTTCTGGGTCTGAGACCCTTCTATCTACAGCTGAAGTCAATCTTCGTAAAAAGTCAGTGACTGTTTCTTTTGGGCCTTGCATAATTGAGTAAATGCTTTGAGTCTTTTTGTTGTTTCTTCAGCCTTGTCCCAGGTACTTAAAATTGCCGTGCAACACAAAGCCAAGGTGACCTCATCATAAAAAACTTGCTTCTGCACCTCAGCGTGACGAGCTTCACCTAGCAGCTGATTCAGGGAAATATTGATACTTCTAACCCTGTTCCTCTGTCTATCCCCTTAGCCTTTTCCTTCTACCGTGATCGCCATTGTAACTGAGGACCAGGTTCTAATACTGCTGTTGTCATATCTTTCCAGTCCAGACCAGCAACTCAACCCAAGTTGCAGCTGGAACCTGGAACAGCAGCTGGAACCTGAAACCCTGAAGCGTTCTCTGGAGTGGTGGTTCTCTCTAGGAGTGTCTCAAAATGGAGCGATGAACAGACAAACAATACCAAGTCACAATAAGTCCCCACCTACCTCCAATTTAGGCTCCTATATACACACACACACATATATATATATTCATACACACACACACACACACCCATATGTGTGTGTATGAGTCGGCTTCGCACGTCCTGTTGTTAAATGTGTGCACCCTTTGGAATTCTATTCTCTTAAAAGCAGGCGGTGTGTGTGTCTCCACTAGGTTGTGTTTCAGCTGGCAGAAGCCATGCCCCTGCGCAAGGTGGTTCATCTTCTAGTGCATAAACATCGCCTGCTCCCTCACAAGTCTGTTCCCCATCGCACACATGTGTGCATCCACTACAGATGCCAAATGTAAAATTATGGTTGTGGGTTGTTGGTTTGTTGGTCTTTTCAGGAAGGGAGAGGAGAAAGGGGAGTAAGTTCCAGACAAAAACCCTGAGCCAGATCTTTCAGCATGAGTTTTAAGAAAGTCATCATGCCACTGACGGTGAGGCAGGGGTCCTGCCAGCCAAAGTGGGAGGAGTGGCAGGGATTTGATATAATTCAGCTTTTTGTGAGAACAGTGGGTGGCCTCATCAGCTCCTCCCAGCAACTCTTAATGGGGGAGGAGACAAAGGGGAAGAGCTGGGGGAGGAGGAGAGAGAGACTGTAGGAACTGTAGCCTGCTTCTTCCAGAGGAATATCTGGAGGGTCTGGAATCTAGACTGAGGCAGGAGGATTGCTATGAATTTGAGGACAGCTTGGACTGCATAGCAGGTTCTGGGCCTGCCTGGGCTGCAGTGTCCAGCAGCTGTGGAAAGCCCTTTAAATGTGCCCAGGTTCCTAAGCCGTCACTCACCAAACATGAAGCGTTTAAGTTAGTGCTCCATGAACTGGTTCTGTGTCAGGCTGTCCTTGGAGGAAATGCCCTGAGCTCCTCAAGAAGGGAAATAAAACTCCACTAAACTAGAACCAATAGCAGCTGTCAGGGCTGCCACATAAACGTTTTCTCTGCTCCACTTTTTAAAAATTGTGTTGGCGGGGAGGTATGTGCGAGCAGGAAGGAGTGCAGGTGCCCACAGAGGGCAGAGGTGGCCAGCCACCATACATGTATGCTGAGAACTGAAGTTGTGTCTTCAACAAAAGCACTGTGCCATTTACTGTGGAGCCGTCTCTCCAGCCCCCTCCACTTAAAATTATTTTATGTGTGTTGGTGGTTTTTGTTGGCTTGTATTTCTGTACCACGTGCATGCAATGTCTGTGAAGCCCACAAGAGGGCGCTGAATCCCCAGAAACAGGAGTTGTGGGCTGCTTGTGAGCTGATGTGGGAGCTGGGACTAAAACCCGGGTCTTTCTGGAAGAGCAAGAAGTGCTGAGCCATCTCTCCAGCCCATATAAACACACACCCTCTGCTTTTAAGAGGATAGAATTCCACAGGGTGTACACTTTTAACACCAGGACGTGGGAAGCAGAGGCAGGCAAATCTTTGAATTCCAGCCCAGCCTGGTCTACAGAGTGAATTCCAGGACAGCCATAGATACACAGAGCAACCCTGCCTCGAAAAACGGGGAGAGCCGGGCATGGTGGTGCACGCGGGAGCAGAGGCGGGTGGATCCCTGTGAGTTCAAGGACAGCCTGGTCTACAATGGGAGTCCAGGGCAGCCAAGGCTACACAGAGAAACCCTGTGTCGAAAAACAAAACACGGAGGGAGGGGGGGAGAGAAAGAGAGTAGAATTTGAACCATCAGCTTCAAAGGAACCACAGATAGAAAATATGTTCACTGTATCCATCACTGTGTAAGGTGCCCTAAGGATTATATCCTTAGTTTAAAATTTTGCCACTTAAGTTATTTTTGCTTTTCTTCTCCTTCTTCTCCTTCTCCTTCTCCTTCTCCTTCTCCTTCTCCTTCTCCTTCTCCTTCTCCTTCTCCTTCTCCTTCTTCTTCTTCTTCTTCTTCTTCTTCTTCTTCTTCTCTTCCTCCTCTTTTGCGACAGGGTCTCTCTGTGTAGCCCTGGCTGTCCTGGACTCACTTTGTAGACCAGGCTGGCCTCAAACTCACAGTGATCCACCTGCCTCTGCCTCTGCCTCCCGAGTGCAGGGATTAAAGGCGTGCGCCACCACACCCGGCTTCTCTTTCTTTTAACATTTGTTTATTTGGGGCTGGAGAGATGGCTATTCTTCTAGAGGACCCAGATTTGGTTTCCAGACCCTACTTAGCAGCTAATAACTAACTACCTGTAGCTCCTGTTCTGCAGGATTTGACATCCTACTGTGGTGTGAGCACCAGCCGCACACATGCTGCACCTGCACATATAAGAAATCAATAATAATTAATAATAATGCTTTTCAAATTTTATTTTCATTTTGTGTGATGGGTGTTTTGCCTGCATGGTATGTGCACCGCATGTGTTCAGGGTCCTTCAAAGCCAAAAGAGAGCGATGGTTCCCCTGGAATGGGAGTTGCAGATGGTTGTGAGCCACCATGTGGTTGCTGGGCACCGAACCAGGGTCTTCTGCCAGAGCAGCAAATGCTCCTAACCACTGAGCCATCCCTCCAGCCCTTGTGTGTTTTTAAGTCACCATTCTAGTTTGGGTGTTTTCTACAGACCTGCCTTCCAGGGTTCCCAGGCTCCTTACGCAGCCCAGTCTAGAGCTCGGGATACTGGTATGATGGATTCTTCCGCTTGTCCATCTGACACAGTCTAGAATTCTCTGGGAAGACAGTTTAGATCAGGTTGGTCTATGGACCAGCTTGTAAAGGAGTTTGGTTAACTGACATGAGAAGAGCACCCTGATTGTGGGTGGCACCATCTCATGGGCTGGGCCCTGCATTATACCAAAGTCAAGAGAAAATAAGTGAGGCAGGAGAGTAGTGAGGAGTGCCTGCTCCGTCGCTGTCTCTGCCTCTGGTCTGTACTCCTGAGGTGGCCAGCTGCCTCAGGTCCCTGACGTGGCTCCCATGATGAGGCTCTGCAACCCGGGACTGCAAGGCCAAGTAAACCCTTCTCTCCTAATTTGTTTTTTGTCGGAGTAATTCATCATAGCAGCAGAAATGAAGTTAAGGCAACAGTCCAGGGTGGCCTCCAACTGATGTACTCAGCCTCAGCCTCCTACATGTTAGGCTTTCAAGCACGCGCCAGCAAACCAGCTAAGGGCACTCATCTATGCGTGGCCGATAAGCCTGTGCACTGAGTTTTTAGTTACAGATTTCTTTCTATCTTTTAAAAAAAAGCATTCTAGAATGTCTATTTCACTGGTTTGCTTTGTTTTTATTTGAGCTAGTCTCACTCTGGGGCTTGCTATGCCACCCAGGCTGGTTTGAGCTGGTCTCACTCTGGGGCTTGCTATGCCACCCAGGCTGGTTTCAAACTTGTAACATTCCTTTCTTCGCCTCCAAAATGCTGAAACTACAGCTGTGAGTCTCTGCTCCCACTTCACTACTTTATTGATTACAATTCTGTTTAACCTTGAATATTTCCATCTGTATGGCCACAATCTCTCTATTTCGCTTATGTGTGTGTGAGTTGTAGGTATCTTTCACATATGATAGAAACATGAAACCTTTTCTGTCTGACTTTTTAATTTAATTTAATTTTTATTACATGATGACCTCAAGTGCCATCCATTTTCCTGAAAACAACACAATTTCATTCTTCTTCATGGCTGACTCTGACACTGTGTGTGTGTGTGTGTGTGTGTATGCATGTGTGTATGTGTGTATATGTGTTTATGTATGTGTATGTACGTGTGTGTATGCGTGTGTGTGTGTGTGTGTGTAGTGCAATGCATGCACGTGTGTGTGTGTGTGTATGTACGTGTGTGTATGTGTGTGTGTGTGCGTGTGTGTGTGTGTGTATGCATGTGTGTATGTGTGTATGTATGTGTGTATATGTATGTGTATGTACGTGTGTGTGTGCGTGTGTGTGTGTGTGCGTGTGTGTGTATGCGTGTGTGTGTGTTTATGTATGTGTATGTACGTGTGTGTGTGCGTGTGTGTGTGTATGTATGTGTATGTACGTGTGTGTATGCGTGTGTGTGTGTATATGTATGTGTATGTACGTGTGTGTATGCGTGTGTGTGTGTATGTGTGTGTATGTATGTGTGTGTGTGCGTGTGTGTGTGTGTGTGTGTGTATGTATGTGTATGTACGTGTGTGTATGCGTGTGTGTGTGTGTGTGTATGTGTGTGTATGTACGTGTGTGTATGCGTGTGTGCGTGTGTGTGTGTGTGTGTGTGTGTGTGTGTGTGTTACTCATCCCATCCGTCTGTTGACAGCCTCCAGGCTGGTTGATCTCATACCTTACCACCCTGCAGTAACAATGGGCACGCAGGTCTTCCGTTCATATTCTGGCTTCACTTGCTTCAGACAGATACCCCCAGTGATGTAATGCAACCAGATCTTTTTTATACTATGTTTTATTAGCATGTATTAATTGTACATAATAACAGGCTTAGTGATGACATTTTCATACATGTACACACACGTTCTGATCATAACCACCCTTTGTTACCCTCTCATCTCCCTGCCCCTCCCCCGCTTCTCGGTCAGTCCCCTTTTACCTTCATATTGTTGTGTGTTACTGTGTGCACCCTAATGAGTTTAGTTAGGGTTGCTTGGAGGAGCATGGGTGAGGGGTTATTTACAGACAAACAAAAATCCACCCCTTTTATTTTTCAGGGTTTTTTTTTTTTTTCGAGACAGGGTTTTTCTGTGCAGCCTTGGCTGTCCTGGACTCTCTTTGTAGACCAGGCTGGCCTCGAACTCACAGAGATGCTCCTGCCTCTGCCTCCTGAGTGCTGGGATTAAAGGCGTGCATGACCATGCCCAGCTTTTAATTCCCCTGTTTTCCCCTAAGAATCATTTATTTTTGTTTTTCATGTGCGTGGTTGTTTTGTGTGTTTGTGTGTGCACCACTAGCATGCCTTGGTGCTCTTGGAGGCCAGAAGAGGCTATCAGATCCTTGGAACTGGAGTTACAGATGGCTGTGGGCCACCACATGGGTGCTTGGGATTGGTCCTGGGACTTGCTGAATTCTAGGCAAGCACTCTACCAACTGAGCTACATCCCCAGCCCCTCAAACTCCAGGGCTTTCTCTATGACTCTTGTTTTGATTGACCCTCCCCCAGTCTTCTCCCATCTCCCTGCCCCACCTTGAACCTTCGTACCTCAGTATTCCCTCTTCCTTCCTTCCTTCCTTCCTTCCTTCCTTCCTTTCTTTCTTTTTTCGAGACAGGGTCTCTCCATGTAGCCCTGGCTGTCCTAGACTTGCTTTGTAGACCAGGTTGGTCTCACCGTCCGGCTTCCCTCTTTCATTTTTGCATTTGCTACTCTCTATGCATACGTATTTTATTCTATTTTTATTTATTTATTTATTTAATGTGTGTGTGCTGCGT
Source organism: Acomys russatus (assembly GCF_903995435.1). Lineage (NCBI taxonomy): Eukaryota > Metazoa > Chordata > Mammalia > Rodentia > Muridae > Acomys > Acomys russatus. The sequence goes on from NC_067151.1 coordinate 65,588,992, forward strand.
GTGTGTGTGTGTGTATGTGTGTGTGGCGCGCGCGCAATTGTGCGCATGCATATGCATGTGCTCACATGCTTGCTTGCTTGTGAGTGTACATCTGTTGTGTGGCGGGACTCATGGTACCACAAACCCATGGAGGTCAGAGGACAGTTCTGTGTCATCTGTTCTCTCTTTCCATCAAGTGGGTTCTGGGCACTGAACTCAGGTAATGGAGCTGACGTGGTACGGCTCTGACCCTCTGAGCTATCTCACTGGTCCCATATTCCTAAACGCCACCTCCAGTACAAATGGGCCCTGACGAAGATGACTAGACTTGCAATATGTATTTCAACTTCACAATGGTGTAAAATCTACCGGGCATGGTGGCACACGCCTTTAATTGCAGCACTCGGGAGGCAGAGGCAGGTGGATTGCTGTGAGTTCGAGGCCAGCCAGCCTGGTCTACAAAGCGAGTCCAGGACAGCCCAGGCTACACAGAGAAACCCTGTCTCAAAAAAAAACCCCAAAAATAATTAATTAATTTTAAAAATAAGATAAAAGAAATAAAAGAAACTGCTTTCCCAAGCCTTTAGAAGCCTATGGCTGAAGACAGTTTTCTAGTGGCTCAGCGCCCCCTGTTGTTGTCCTTTTGTAAAACTTTGAAACGCATAGCCAGTTCTGGCAGCAGTTCATCTCTGTTAGGCTCCCTTCCCTCTTACCCAGACCTCCTCACTCGCCTCAGCGGCCCTTGATCTGGATTTTATTCTTCTTTGTGCTTTGGGGCTCTGCCTCAGAAACAATACCAGTCAACCCAAGAGTTCCTGGGACCAGAGAGCTGGAGGGATGGCTCAGTGAGTGAGAGCCATTGGCAGCGATGGCTCACTTGCCAATCCGTGATGGACACCCCAGTTTATGTAAAAACTCAGACACTGCAGTGTGAATCTATTACCCTGAGGTGCCTCTGCTGAGGTGAGAGAGGGAGGACAGCAGGATCAAAGACAACTGATGACAGCAGCAGCAGCAGCAGCAGCAGCAGCAGCAGCAGCAGCAGCAATAGTTCTTGGGCCAGCCTGGTCTACAAAGTGAGTTCAGGACAGCCAAAGCGATACAGAGAAACCCTGTCTTGGGGGGAACAAAGCCAGGCGTGGTGGTGCACACCTTTAATCCCAGCACTCGGGAGGCAGAGGCAGGCAGATCTCTGTGACTTCCAGGCCAGTCTGGTCTACAGAGTGAGTTCAGAACAGCCAGGGCTATACAGAAAGACCCTGTTTAGAAAAACCAAACCCCAAAGCAAACAAAAAAACAACAAAAACCCCAAAGCCCCCCAAAAAAGTCCACAGGACCTAAGCATAATGATACCTTGTCACTTAATTTTGAAATTTATTTTTAAATGTGTGTGTGCGTGCGCACGTGCACGCAGGTTCCCACAAAGGTGGTCTTGGAGATGTTACACGTGTCTGTGACTTGCCTGGTGTGGTGCTGGGATCTAAACTTTGGTACTCTGCTTGTTTGTCTTTGGCTTTTCGAGACAGGGTCTTTCTGTGTTGCCCTGGGTGTTCTGGAACTCACTCTGTAGACCAGACTGGCCTCAAACTTACAGAGATTCGCCTGTCTCTGCTTCCTAAGTGTTGGCTGCCGCACCACCACAACCGCCACCTGTTTTTGTTTTTTGGTGTTTTTAAAGATTTATTTATTTATTTATTTATTATGCATACCGTGTTCTGCCTGCACATACACCTGCAGGCCAGAAGAAGGCATCAGATCACATTACAGATGGTTGTGAACCTCCATGTGGTTGCTCGGAGTTGAACTCAGGACCTCTGGAAGAGCAGGTGGCACTCTTAACCGCTGAGCCATCTCTCTAGCCCCACCTGACTGTTTTGTGATGATGAAATTTGATGTAATGTTTCAAAATCTGTGTTGGAGCTGGAGAGACGGCTTTAATGAGCGGGCACTGCTGCGATGAGCAAGTGTGTGATGGAGAGGTGGGAAAGACAGAAAAACGAGGCGGGGTGATGCATGTGCTATGGAGAGAAATGGCTCTCGGAGACGTGATGGCGGTGACAGTGAGAAAGAAGGATGAGGTCAACACGTGGTCATTGCCTGGTAGTGTCACACCCAGATCGCTCAGAGACCACCAAGATCCCGAGACCCTGGAAAAGACCATCAGGACCCGATACTGATACAACATACACAGGGGCCTTCCTGACGCAGCAGGGTAGGAGAGTGGCCCTGAGCTTCAAGGGCAACGGGCTTATAAAGGCAAGCGGGGGTTGTGGGTCCCAGCGGCGCTGATCTTCAGGCAGGTTGCGTGGAGGCTGGATCTTCAGGGAAGTTGCGGGTCCCAGGAATGTGGACCTTCAGGCAGGTTGTGTGGAGGCTGGATCTTCAGGGAAGTTGCGGGTCCCAGGAATGTGGACCTTCAGGCAGGTTGGTGGAGGCTGAGTCTGGAGGGGAAGTCTTTGTATCTCAGCGGGACACTGGGAGCTAATTGCAAGTAATCGCTCCGGTGGAGTTTCTGGGGACTGCTGGCAATGTCGTTCCCAGAACGCAGGGAGAAGGGTCACCTAGGGGACAAGTTCTCCTACAGACCACCATTAACTGCAGAATATACTTTACATATAGAATATGGCATTAATTTTGCCCTTACAGTAGAGCCTGGTGGGGTGGCTAACAATAGCGTGGAGCTCATGCAGACAGACTCAGACTCGCACCTGGCTGCGGGACCCCGAGTGGAGGAGGAAAGATTACACCTCCTTGAAGGACCGTCCCAGGCCAAGACAGAGCTTGAGATCCACGTGGATGTCCGCAGTCTGCGCTGGTGCCTACTGCCTTGGTGGTGTCCTTGGGCCACGCTGGCAGGAGGGGAAGAAGACCAGGACATGGGATGGGGAGTTGGCGGGACAACAGACAGACTGACAGACTTTTGAGGTGTATGACACGTTTAGCCATCTGAGGACATACTGAGGGTGGGCGGTCCTGATAGGGCCAGGGAAAAGTTGATGTCTGTGGCCCATGAAGAACTCTGTGGTCTGGGCTGCTGCCTGGAGCCTTGTTCTGTCCATGGGCGGGGAGAGCTGGCTCCGCCTCCCTCCCCACCGACGCGGTCTCCTCAGTGCAGGTGGAGATGGTTCATCCCTCCCCTGTGCCACTAGGAATTTGACCATGTTCCAGTTCCAGTGAGTATGTGGACAGCACAAAATGGATTTCTTTTTCTCTCCTCTCCACCCCCTGCTTTTTTTGGGGGGGGGGAGGCCATGATAGGAGGCAGTCATGGAAGGACTGGGAGGTGAGCAAGATCAGGCTACATGATGTGAGATTCCCAAATAATCAATAAAGTAAATAAATAAAAGAGTGTGTACCGGCTCTTACAGAGGACCCATGTTCAGTTCCCAGCTCCTATATGGCAGCTTGCTGTTGCCCGTAACCCTACATCCAGAGGCTAAGACAGCCTCCTCTGGCCTCCAGGGCGCCTGACTCAAGCACACACACAGCTACATAAATAAAAATAAAATAAATCTTCTTTAAGAATCTGTGTCCAGCAGGCAGAGGCTCATCGAATTAAATTACTGATGACTTGAGTTTGATTCCTGAACCCCACAAGGTGGCAGGAGACTCCTAAGAGTTGTCCTCGGACATCCAAAGACACATTGTGGTGTGTGTGTGCGCTCATGTGTGTGTGTGCACGCACTAAATAAATAAATAACCCATGGCACCACCGTTGTTTTTTTTTTTGTAATTTACAAATACAGAATTACTAATGCCATAGAAAATAAACTCACCTATCTGTGAAAACAGTTGTGGGTAAATCTCAAGTGAGTAAAAATCAATTTAATTTTTTAACTTTTTGCTATTTGATTTATTTTGTGTGACATGCTGAGGGAAGGATTGCACAGGCGCCACCCTCTGGAGGAGTCTGCTCTTTCCTTGTACCATGTGTGTCCTAGGAACCAGGGTCAGGCGGCCAGGCACCTTTGCTCGATGAGCCATGAAAATGTTTAAAGGAAAACATAACTTTTGGCCCCAGTATCCAGAGATAACTATTTTTTAGCATTTTGACCCATGCTCGCTGACTGACATGGGGCTGTCGTTAGCCTGGGCTGACCGTCACCTCGTAGCCCGGCTGGAGCACACCAGCAGCTCCAGTCAAGGTGTTTAAAAGCAGGCTTTCCCTTTATTAATGCCATCTCTGTCTGCATGTTTATTTTAGTGAAGTGTTTTTATTTCAAAGATAAACTACAAGTCAGGCACTACAAATATGTTTTTTAGAGTGACAGCAATTAGTGCCACTGGCCCAGGTCAACAGTAGTGGCCAAAATTTGGTGTGAGACCTTCTAACCTCCCACTCGGTGTTGTGCATTTGAAAGTCACTCTTTTTACAAAAATAGCACTTTATACATATTTTCAGTAGATTCATTTTATGCAATTTCTCTGTATCAACTATTTTTGAAGTTATATTATATTCCATAGACTTAATATGTGTTTAGTAATTTTTCTTTTCAAAGTTATTTCACCAGCCAGAATAGTTAGGCAAGAAAAAGAAGCAAAGGACACCTGAAATAGACATTGTTTTCTGTAGCCAAGCATGAAGGTGCACCCTTTGTAATCCCAGCATTTGGGAGGTGGGAGTAGGAGTGCCAGCCATTTGAGGCTAGCCTCAGCCACATAGTAGGTTTTTAGGCTAGCCTCGGCTACATGAGACAGTGTCGGAAAATAAAGGCATTTTTAAATAACTTAAGATAGGAAGTCAATCTTGCTGCCCACTAAGGCGTAAACTAACCAAGGATGGATTATTATTTTGAACCCTGACTTAAGCATTTGCTAAGAATGAAGTCCTGCCATTTGCTACATGGATGAGCTTAGAGAAAGAATACTACGCCAGGCACAAATGACAAATATCAAATGTTCTCCCTCCTGTATACAGGCCAAAAACTTGATGTCATAGAAGCAGAGAAAGTACCGGAGGCTGGGAAGTGAGTGACAGGGAGATGTTGACAAGTAGATACAAAATTACAGCTACAGGGAACAAAATCCAGGACTCTATAATGATTTGTTGCATACTAGAAAACAGTAACAAGGCAGTAGTTTGCCTGTTCTCCCTATCAGGGAAAAGCTAAAGGTTTGAGGAGATGGGCCTGCCGATTATTCCATCTTGCCCTCAGGCATCAGTGCCTGCAGATATCAAAATATCACACGGGGCTAGAGTGTTATAGGACTCGCCTGGCCCATGCAGGGCAGCAGGCTCCACTCTGAGCACTAACGGTGGCACACTTCAGCACCCCATAGACTTGTACAGCTCCTGTGTGTCACTTAGAATTCTCACGATGTTTGAGGTTCTTGCCCTATAAAGGATAAATCTGTAGTGTTTATGGCTCTATAGTGATGCTTCCCCAACCCTCAGAGGCCGGACTTCCCGAACATAAAATGTCCACGCCAAAAGATACTGTGCTGCTTTTCTGTTGGCAGTCCTGCTCTCGTTTGCCTTTGTTACTGTTTGTGTTCAGCTGGCAGCTGAAGCTAGCTGCAAGGCCGGCCAAACACTAGGGATCCATCACCTGAGCGCAGGACCCTGGGCTCCTTAGTTAAGCTCATTCTGGCCAGTCCCTGATAAATACTCTCCCCCTCTGACTTTGTTTAGGTAGCTCATCTTAGTGGAATCATGCAATACTTGTCCTTTTTTTTTTTTTTTTTTTTTTTTTTTTTTTTTTTTTTTTTAAACGCTTTAAGTTTTTATGTGCATGTGCATATTGGGGAGGGGGCGGAAAATAAACTTAAAGATGCTATCACATATAAATATTAAGCCAGGCACAACAGCGCATGCCCAGCACTCAGGGAGGCAGAGGCAGGCACAACAGCGCATGCCCAGCACTCAGGGAGGCAGAGGCAGGCACAACAGCGCATGCCCAGCACTCAGGGAGGCAGAGGCAGGCACAACAGCGCATGCCCAGCACTCAGGGAGGTAGAGGCAGGCAGAGATCTGTGAGTTTGACACCAGCCTGGTATACAAAGCAAGTCCAGGACATCCAAGGCTACACAGAGAAACCCTGTCTCACAAAAACCAAATATATATGTAATATAAAAATATTTAAAAGGAGTGACAGAAGGAGGCTGGTGAGATAGCTCTGCAAGTGGAGATAGCTGCCAAGGCTAATGGCTTGAACTCAGGCCCTGGAACCCACAAGGTGAAAGGAGAAAACTGGGCTGGGCAGCGGTGGCAAGCACCTTTAATCCCAGCACTGGGAGGTACAACCAGGCAAATCTCTCAACTAGGCCAGCCTGGTCTACAGAGTAAGTTCCAGGACAGCCAGGGCTACACAGAGAAACCCTGTCTCAAACAAACAAACAAACAAACAAACAGGAGAGAACTGATTTCCATAGACCCATAAACAGTAGTCTCCACATGTGCATCATGGCACAAATGCACACACACGGATGCATGAACAGACATAATGAATGAATAAGTGCAAAGCTATTAGTGACGGTGGCAGTGAACCTCATGAGTGAACGTGCTCATGCTTGGGGCTGCCATTATGGGGTTCAAGAGAAGGAACAGTTTGGTTGCTAGAGGACCAGAGCACAGGTAGTTAATTTATCATTATTTTTAGATTCATTTATTTTATAAGTGTTTTGCCTGCATAAATGTTTGTGCACCACAAACATGCCTGGTGCCCTTGGAAGTCAGAGGGGGCCTCGGATCCCCTGGAACTGGAGTTACAGATGATCTTGAGATACCATGTAGGTGCTGGGAAGTGAACCTGGGCCCTCTCCCAAGCCCCGGGCACAGGTGTTTGATTGGCAGGCTTTGCTCGCTGTGCACAGTGTGTCTGATTTTAAAATGTCGATGCGCACCCAACTCGTCACAGGTGTAAGATAGCCAACAAAGACTTCCCCTGAAAGTTCACTCGGGACCACTGGCCTCTGCAGTGGTTGGAATCAGAAACATCTCTCATAGGCTCAGGTATCTGGACGCTTAGTCCCCAGTTCGTGGCACTGTTTGAGGAGGGTCTAGAACCTGTGGAGCTGCAGCCTTGCTGGAGGACGCACATCACTTGGGAAGGGCTTTGGGAGTTTAAGCCTCTTTCCACCTGCAGATTTCCCTCTTCTGCAGGTTGGAAATATGACTTTCTGCAGATCTCTCAGCTCCTTGGTCCAGGGACCACTGCCCGGCCTCTTGTGCTGTCACCGGCTCTTCTTCTAGAACCATAAGAAGAAATAAAACCTATCTTCCATAAGTTGCTTTAGGCGTAGTAGGTCTTTTGTTTGTTTGAAACAGTTTTTTTTTTTTTCTTTTTCTTTTTTTTATTTTGGTTTTTCAAGACAGGGTTTCTCTCTGTAGCTTTGGCTGTCCTGGAACTCTCTCTGTAGATCAGGCTGGCCTCAAACTCACAGAGAGGCACCTGCCTCTGCCTCCAAAGTGCTGGAATTAAAGGTGTGTGCCCTCTTCTGGCCTGCTGGTATACATGCAGGCAGAGCACTGTATACATAATAAATAAATAAATAAATAAATAAATAAATAAATACATCTTTTTTTAAAATGTGTGCCATCACCGCCCAGCTACAGGCATGTTTTATCAGTAACAAAAAGTATTTAATATATGCCCTAAACCAGTCTTGGCCCAGTTCCCACGCTGAGTATAAACTCAGACATAAGTACTCCAGGAATAGATGCTGGCAAAGGAGAACTTGTTCCCTTGTGCAGAGAGGGCTGTGAGTGCAGCTCAGGGTAGGTGAGGGTCCCAGGCTGCTAACAGGTCGCCTGTTGCATTGTTTGGAGAGGATGTGTGTGCACGGCACATGTAGGTAAGGTCCCTATGTTCACCTGTGTCATCAGGTGGCAGGTCACTCAGGATCACCAGTGATCCCAGCCAGCAGGTAGGAGCAGGATGGTACAAAAATCAAGCCAGCTTCAATTACCAGTGAGCTGGAAGCTAACCTTAGCTACAGAAACCCCACCTTAGAAATCAAACAAACAGAAAAATAAAGACAAGAAAAGAAAAAAGAAGGAAGAAAGAACAAGAGAACAAATGAACAAAAGAAAGAAAGAAAACCACAAAACACAGGGCTGTGTGTGGTGACACTTGCCTTCAGTCCCAACATTTGGAGAGACAGAGGAAGGCAGATCTCTCTGATTAGTATAAAGAGTTCCAGGTCACCTGGAGACCCTGTGTAGCTGAGAGAGAGCGACAGAGAGAGACAGACAGAGAGAGAGCGAGCAAAGGGGATTTTCCTTCTCAGCTGTGTGTAACTCAGAAGGTAGGACTTAGATGCTGCCTAGACTCGCACGGTCACACAGTTTCGCAGACTCAGCCCTTCACAGGCTCAGGCCTGGGACTTTGTCTCACCAACTCAGGCATACATTTCACAGACAAGAAGAACGAGTTTAATAAGGAATTGTTATTATAGAGGAAGCTTAAAGGTTGATAGCAGAAAGCAACGCTCTGGAGGGGACCGTGAGGGGCAAATCACAGCGCTACCTTGTAGGGACTGTTGTGGCACTTACAGCAGGGCCTGGAAAAGACTGGGATGTTTTATTGCAACTGGGTAATTCTCCCAGCATCTTAGAACCTGAGCCAGTGGCCAGCCCACACACCCACACACTCTGTGCCTGTCCCCTGACCCAGCCAGGGGACAATCAAGCACTGTTCACATGCTAGGGACTAGGTAGGTGTTGAAGCCTCCCTCTACCTGTCCCTGATTTGTGTTTTGCTAGCTCTTGGCAGCCTCCTGGTCAGTAGTAGCCTGACATGTAGCCACTGACCCCACAGGTGCTGTTGACCGAGCTGGCTACTTTTTGTGGCAACTTGCCTCCTGAGATTGGTCTGTGGGCAAAGCTATGGTGTGTTTCTGGACCAATGGTTGATGTGGCATGGCTCATCTCACTGTGGCAGTACCATCCCTGGCCTGGTGGTCTTGGGTGTTAGAAAAAAAAAAAAGCAGACTGAGCAAGCTTTGGGGAGCAAGCCAGTAAGCAGCCCTCCTCCGTGGCCTCTGCACCAGCTCCTGCTGCCAGGTTCCTGTCCTGTTTAACTTCCTGCTGTGACTTCCCTTTGAAATAGAGTAGGACAGAGAAATCCTGTCTCTCAAAAAAGAAAAAAGAAAGAAAGAAAAGAAGAAGAAAAAGTGAAAAAGGGAAAGAAACAGAGTGTGGCCTGAGTGAGAGCTGTAAGCTGAAATAAACCCTTTGATTTCTAAGGTATTTTGGTCGTGGTGTTTTGCCACAGCAGTATGAGCCCTGACTAAGAGATACTGGTTTCAGACCTCGGCAGGGTCTGGGCTATTAATTAGACAACCCGCTCTTTGTTCAGACGTTTACACGCCCAGCTTGTAGTTTCACCGCGGTGGGAACTAACTCACCTCAGCCACTAAGAGGCAGCTGCAGGTTTCTTTGACTCCTCCTTCTAGCTTCCTGTCTGCGGGGCCCTGGCAGGGTTTTGATTGTCAACTTGACATAGTCTAGAGAAGAGCCGGTCTGGACTGCGTCGGCCTGTGGGCATGCCCGTGAGGGCCTTTCCTTAGTTAACAGAGCTGGGAAGACCCACTCTGGATGTGGGTGGCGCTATGGAGAGCTGAGAAATCCTGCGACAATGTGTATGGTTGACATGAGCACAGACATGTCAAGGACCCCGATCCCACAAACACACAGGGACGGCAAGACTTTACCCAGGTCAAGACTTTACCCAGGTCAAGCTCAGGGGAACGCAGAAGGTGTTAAGTGTAGCTTCCTCCTCCTGGACAACACCTCGTTAAGCCATATGTACTGCGTCCCTAGACAAACATACAGAAAAGCTGAGGTGGCGGGTGCATGCTCTAATGGAGTGGCACCCACTGTTAAAATAATCCAGAACGTCATCCATGTTTATTTAAAATAAAGCACAGGAGGCAGGGCATGGTGGCGCACGCCTTTAATCCCAGCACTCGGGAGGCAGAGGCAGGCAGATTGCTGTGAGTTCGAGGCCAGCCTGGTCTACAAAGTGAGTCCAGGACAGCCAAGGCTACACAGGGAAACCCTGTCTCAAAAAACCAGAAGAAGAAGGAGAAGGAGAAAAGAAAAGAAGATCCAGCTGTGAGGCACTTTCTTTATTAGTGATTGACGGGGGAGGGCCCAGCCCATTGTGGGTGTGGCCATCCGCGGGCTGGTGGTCCTGGGTTCTATAAGCAGGCTGAGCAAGCCACTAAGCAGCGCCCCCTTCCATGCCCTTTGCATCAGCTCCTGCCTCCAGGTTCCAGCCCAGATTTTGAGTTCCTGTCCTGACTTCCTCCAAAGATAGACTGTGATCTGGAAGCGGAAGCCAAACAGGCTTAGCAGCCTTCGCCTGCCGGCAAGATTTTTCTGGTAGACAGTCTCAGAAGAGATTTTATGCCTCGTCCTGCGAACGGCCTTTGGTCTGAAGCTGAGTCTTAATTTTGGTGCCCTGTGCCTTCTGCAGAGAAGGGAGGGTGGCTTCACGGAGACAGTCAGAGGGTGGGTGACCCTTAAACTTCAGGGAAGGCTATAACATCACTTAAAGAAGGTCTGGAATCCTTCCCTCCTCCTCCTCCTCCTCCTCCTCTTCCTCCTCCTCCTCCTCTTCTTCTTTCCCCCTCATCAAATCCAGTTTGTTTTGCTCGCCTAGTCTTCGGAGTAGGGCACATGGTCAACTTACTGAGGGTCACATCATTAAAGAAAACCAACTCTCCTTCTGACAGCAACATCAAATGCCAAGATCTCTTCAACTAGAGGCCAGCCTGGTCTACAAAGTGAGTTCAGGACAGCCAGGGCTACACAGACAGACCCTGTTTTGGGGGGAAGAAAATGAAAGAAACTCAACAGCCATTCCTTGTGAAACGCTAAGCAAGCAACAGCATAAACATAAAACATGAATGATGCCTCTTTGACAAAACCAACATGCTAGCCCTGATGTGTTAGCAACTCTGATTTGAAACTCAAATCACTAACTTGGGGACTCCTGCAACTCAGCAATATTCTCCCACTAAGTTTAGCTGTAGGCGACAACTCTGACACAAGGACTATGGTGACAGTGACCATCTAGGTTAATTTTTAGGAACTTGAAGCTGGCTGTTGCTGACAGTCCCTTGGACCCATGAAAGTGTCTAACAAGAGGCTGACAGAGGTTGAAAAGCCTGCATCACTACCTCCATACTGTCTCATTTCTGCTTTAACCCTTTGCTTAGTGTATTAGTCAAGGTTCTCTAGAGGAAAGAACAGAGACAGAATCATATATTTAGAAAGAATCACATATATATATGTTCATATATATGTACATGTGTGTATAGATGTGTACATACACACACACATATATGAACATATCTTTAAATATGATAACCAGTAATATTGGTGTTACATCACATGATAAAGAAATTGGGGAACAGGCTGGAGAGATGGCTCAGTGGTTAAGAGCACTGTCTGCTCTCCCAGAGGTCCTGAGTTCAATTCCTAGCCACCATCTGTAATGTGATCTGATGCCCGCTTCTGCCATGCATGTGTATATGCAGATAGAACACTCAAATACATAAAAATAAATAAATAAATACATCTTTAAAAAAAAAAAAAAGGAAAGGAAACTGGAGGTGGGCAGTGGTGGCGCATATGGATCTCTGTGAGTTCGAGGCCAGCCTGCTCTACAAAGTGAGTCCAGGACAGTCAAGGCTACACAAAGAGACACTCATGTCAGTTATAATTCTTGTTTCTTGTGTCTGTAGCTGGTCATGTGGCCTTAGCTGGTGTTTATAACTACCTTCTTCTACCACCTACTCTGTATCTCCTCCGCCCTCGGCAAGCACCTCGTCAGGTCTTGGCTCTTTTCCTGGAGGAGTGACCCACACCTTCATCCCCGATGGGTCTGTGCCCTTTGTCATCCTTCCGGAATTGGGTTGTTGTAGTTTTCCATTAACTTTAATCACAGGACATGGGTATCACCAAAAGATGCCCTAAGGATCTGCTGCACTCCAGACACACCCCTTCTCACCTCCGCTGTGGGAGGAACCTGGGTCCATCACCCCTCCCAACACTGTGATGTTTTTCTTAGCCTGTTGGTTTAAGGGGATTAGAAGGCCACAGTGGTCATGGAGAGACCAGAGCCTCCAGTGCGATAGAATTGCTTGCTGTGTCTCCTGCCAGGAGTGATCCCCACTCTGAGCCAGCAGAACGTAAGGCCATAGTAACAGGAAGCAAAAAACAATGTGGGTCACTAGGGGTGACAGGGCCCTGGTCTACAAATCGAGTCCAGGATAACCAGGGCTACACAGGGAAACCTTGTCTCAGGAGGGAGGGGGGCATGAAAAAATCTTTATATTTGTTTTTCTGTTGCTCTAGAACCACTTCTGGTATCAAAATTTGTATTGGAGTTCTCTAGGAACAGAACTTATAAAACGAACACACGTAGTTATGCATATTATACACACATATATGCATAAAGGGATTTATTAGAATGGCTAACAGGCTGTGGTCCGACTAGTCCAACATGGCCGCCTACCAGCGGAAGGCCCAGGGATCTGGTGGCTACGCAGTGCACGAGCTGGATGTCCCAGGTGATTCCAGACACAGTCAAGCGGACAGCCAAGAAGAGCCACAACACAGACTCTGTTCAGCGCTGACTCTAGACACCTTAGGCACTAAATGAAGGCTTTTCCCGGACTCCTGTACAAAATGGATGGGCCTTGAATTTACATAATCTCTTTTCTGCCACACTGAGGTTGAAGACACTGGGGAGTAAGGCATTCTCAAGACCCACAGTGTGTCCTGACTCTGTGGACCAGCTGCTGGGTTCACAGCGCACATTGCAACCACCTCAGTCCCCATCAGCCTTCCCTCACCACCTCAGTCCCCATCAGCCCTCCCTCACCACCTCAGTCCCCCCCATCAGCCCTCCCTCACCACCTCAGTCCCCCTCATCAGCCCTCCCTCACCACCTCAGTCCCCATCAGCCCTCCCTCACCACCTCAGTCCCCATCAGCCCTCCCTCACCACCTCAGTCCCCCCATCAGTCCTCCCTCACCACCTCAGTCTCCCCCATCAGCCCTCCCTCACCACCTCAGTCCCCATCAGCCCTCCCTCACCACCCCAGTCCCCCCCATCAGCCCTCCCTCACCACCTCAGTCCCCATCAGCCCTCCCTCACCACCTCAGTCCCCATCAGCCCTTCCCCATCTTTCTACCTACCTGAGTTTAAAGGAGCTTCAAACCGGAACTGAGTTAAGATGATCTTTATAAAAACTGGATGTCATGTTCTTGGTTTGCTGGCTGTGTGTGTGTGTGTGTGTGTGTGTGTGTGTGTATTTGCATGTGTGTAGATACTCATGGAGACCAGGAAATAGTGTGTGATCCCCTGGAGCTGAATTTGCCTGATCGGGTGCAGACAACCAAACTATTGGTCTCTCAAAGCACACTCCCCACCCCCAAGCTTCTTTCTTTTAAACTTTTTTTTTTTAAGGTTTTTTTGAGACAAGGTTTCTCTTTGTAGCAGTCCTGGCTGTCCTGGGTTCACTTTTGTAGACCAGGCTGTCCTTGAATTTACAGCAATCCGCCTGCCTCTGCCTCCCAAGTGCTGGAATTAAAGGCATGCGCCACCATGCCCAGCCTCTTTTAAACTTTTTAAAGAACTTTTTATTGATTCTTTGTGCATTTCCCACCATGCACTCCAGTCCCTCATATCTGCCCTCTGCCCTTGCTACTTCCCAAGGAAAGGTAAACAGAAAGCAAGTCGTCTTTGTGGAATCCGTAATGTGCCCCACAGTAGTCCTCTTCTGCCCACACATCTTGCAAAAGTTCATCACAAGGGGTCTTTGGTCTGGGTCAAGACCTTTGGCTTCTGCCTCGCTGTCTATACCGGATCCTCCCCAGGACTCCTTGAGGAAATCCTGTGGTCGCCCTGTGTCATGGAGATCTGGCAGATTTGGATCTGCAGGACTGGCCCCTTTGTTCACTTCAGCAGTTCATAGATGCGGCAAATGTTGGGGTGCACCAACTAAAAGCCCTGAATTTGGACCTGAGCTTGTCAGCCCAGCAGCTTTCCCACACCCACACCACCAGAGTGAGTTCTCCAGCACCTACCCAGCTAGCTCACTCAGTGCTGCAGCCAGCAAAGGGTGGGACGAACTCTCCGCGCCATGCCCATGCCACCAGGGCCAGCTCTATTGCGCTGCCTAGGCAAGGTGCAGACCCATTCTCCCAAGTGCTGCAGCCAGCCAGCATTGGAGCCCCCTCTCCCACTGGGCCCAGGTAAGGGGTCTGTGAAAAACTGCAGGATGTGAGGGGTGGGGCCAACTGCACAGCCCTCAGACAAGAGTATGGCCCCAGGCAGCAGCCCAGACCAGGGACTCAACATGGTAACAGAGCCACAAACTCAAACATGGCCCTTGGTGGCAGCACAGGCCAGGCGCCCACCATGACTAAGCAGGAGTCATCTCCAGCTTGCCAACTTTTCCTGTTTGCGACAGGGTTTCTCTGCGTAGCCTTGGCTGGCTTGGAACTCACTCTGGCCTTGAACTCGCAGAGATCTGCCTGGTCCTGTGGGTGGTCACTCTTCGTTTTTGTTCTTGTTTTTCAAGACAGGGTTTCTCTGTGTAGACTTGGCTGTTCTGGAGTCACTTTATAGACCAGGGTTAGGGTCAGGCTGGCCTCAAACTCGCAGAGATCCGCCTGCCTCTGCCACCCGAGTGCTGGGATTCATGGCGTGCACCACCACGCCTGGCTGGGAGGCCACTTTTAATTTCAGCACATGGGAAGCAGAGGCGGGCGATCGCTGTGAGTTCCTAGTCTACACAGTGAGTTCCAAGATAGCTAAGGCTACACAGAGAAACCCATCCCACCCCCCCAACAAAACAAACAAACAAAAACAACCCCCCCAAGAATTTTGTTTTTTAATTTTATGTGTATTTTGCCTATAGCATGCCTGTCACCATGCTAGGTGCACAGAAAAGCCAGAGAGTGTGTTGGATCCCCTGGAGTTGAGTTACAAACAGTTGTCGGTTGCTATGTCTGTGCTGAGAATCAAACCCTTGTCTTCTGGAAGAGAAACCAGAGCTCATGAGCACTGAGTCCTCTCTCCAGTCCTGCCCCAAGCTTTCCCCAAGCACCAATGACCTATGTGAAACAGGCATTGTAAAAATCTTCCATTTACCAAGTGCCACTCAGAGCTACTTTAGTATTCTGAAGGGTGGGCAAAGGAGTACCCGTGTTCTCCCCTGACCACGGGGCCCACCTATCCCCTTCTGAGTACCTCAGCTGCTAAGAAGCCAGAAATGCCAGAAGTACCGGAGGAAAACAAAGCTGTTTACACACGGACTTTGTCCCCGGTGTTCTGCCAACACTCCACCTTCAAGTGTTCCTGAACTTTAGAAATAGGCTCTGGAAGGGCTCAGGGGCTCCACAGCCAGCCAGGACAGCCTTGCCAGCCATGGGAACCTACCTGGTTTTGATATCAAATTTCCCCCTAATGTCTCCTGAATCAAACAAACAGAAGTTGAGATTGGAGACGAGAGGGCTTCCTGCCAAGGGTGTGTCCGTGTGTACCTGGGGCTGGGGAGGCGGCTCAGCAGTTGAGAGCACTTGCTGCTCTTGCAGGGGATGGGAATTCAGTTCCCAGCACCCATATGCTGAGCCACAACCATCTGTGGCCCCAGTGCCAGGAGAGCCAACCCGCATGCAGGTAAAATAGCCAGACTCATGAAGTAAAATCAGTAAATCTTCAAAGATATAATATGTATGCCCTAAAGTCAGGTCAGATTACAGTCTGGGTTTATTCCTCTAGTGAGTTACTGAGGCTTCAGGCAAGTCTAGGTTTGTAACCATATTTGTGAGAATTGAGCTGAATAGTAAACAAAATAATTTACCAGATTTTTTTTTAAAGGAGAGAGAAATTGCCTGGTAGTGGTGGTGCACACCTTTAATCACAGCAGTCAGGAGGCAGGTGGATCTCTGTGAGTTTAAGGCCAGCCTGGTCTCCAGGACAGAGAAATCCTGTCTCCAAAAACAGAGTGAGAGTGAGAGAGAGAGAACATATAATTATTCTGATGGAAGCATAAATAGAATGTGATAACACTTAACAACCATTTATGAGGGGCTGGAGAGATGGCTCAGTGGTTAAGAGCGCTGCTTGCTCTTCCAAAGGATGCAGGCTCAATTCCTAGCACCCACATGGCAGCTCACAACTGTCTGTAACTCCAAGATCTGACACCCCCACACCAACGCACATAAATTAAAATTAAATAAAATATTTTTAAAAACAACCATTTATGAGCAGATTATTTTAAAAATCAACACACTGGACCTAGGCATGGTAGTCTTTAAACCAGTACTCAGGAGGCAGAGGCAGGCAGATCTCTAGGCCACCCTGGTCTACAAAGCAAGTCCAGGACAGCCAAGGTTACATAGAGAAACCCTGTCTTGAAAAAGACAAACAAACAAACAAAAACCAAAATCAGAAAGAAAGACAGACAGACAGACATTGGGAGGCTAGAGAAATGGCTCATTGGCTTAGAGCACCCCTGGGTTTGGTTCCCAGCACTCACGTGGTGGAGCACAAACACCTGTAACTCCAGTTCTCAGAGCTGTGATCTGATGCCCTCTTCTGGCCTCCTTGAGCACCAAGGACACAAGTGGAACACAGGCATTCATGCAGGCAAAACACCCATACACACAAAGTAAAAATAAATTTAAAATTTTGTTTTAATTATAGAATACATGTGTAGCATGTCCAAAACCCTGGGGTTCAAATCAAGGACTCCCAAAATATGCACAGGTAATATGACTGCCTATTTTAAAAAATCCCAAAAGATGTCATCCATATGCCATTTAGACTAATGAAATAGCCAGGCATGGTGGCGCTCCCCTTTAATCCCAGCACTAGGGAGGCTCAGGCCGGTGGATCTCTATGAGTTCAAGGCCAGCCTGGTCTATATATTGAGTTCTAGGACAGCTAGAATTATGTAATAGAGAGACCCTCTCTTAAAAAGAAAACCCAGTAAAGAAATATAGAATTATACATAAAATACTAAGGAATAAAATTATTATAAAGTAATATAACTAAGTAAATAATTAAGCCTGTGTTAGAATAAAAGGAATAGCAAATCTAGACCAGAAGCATCTTAAAATTATTATCAGAAATGTAAACATTTGGCAACGCCAACTCTAGAAAAAGGGGCTAGAAAGATGGCTCAGTAAGTACAAAATTGCTAGCCACCAAAACTGATGACCTGAGTGATCCCAGACAGAATTCACCTGGGGAAGGAAGAGAACCAACTCTCAGAAGCTGTCTTCCGTCACACACACACACACACACACACACACACACACACACACACCACACACACCACACACACACACATCACACACACCACACCACACACACCCACCACACACACCCACACACACACCACACACACACACACCACCACACACACCACACACACAACACACACACACACCACACACACCACACACCACACACACACACACACACAACACACACACCACACACACACACACACACCACCACACCACACACACCCCACACACACCCACCACACACACCCACACACACACCACACACACACACCACACACACACACCACACCACACAACACACCACACACACACACACCAAACACCCACACACACACAACACACCACACACAGACACACACACCACACACACACACACAACACACACACCACACACACCACACACACCACAACACACACACCACACACACACCCACCACACACACCCCACCACACACACCCACCACACACACCCACCCCACTACACCCACACCCACACACCCACACACACCATCCACACCACACACCACCACCACACACCACACCACCCACACACACACAACACCACCACACACCCACACACACACACACACACACCACACCAACACAACACCACACACCACACCACACACACACAACCACACACACACCCACACCACACCACCACACAACACACCCACTACACACACCCACACACCACACACACAGCACACACCACACACCCACAACACCACACACCACACACACACCACACACCACACACACACCACACACACACACCAGACACCCCCACCCACACCACCTAACACATACACACACCACACCACACACACAACCAAACAACACAACACACACACACCCCACCACACACCCCCACACACACACATACACACACACACACACACACCCACACACACACACACACCCACACACCACACCACACACACACACACACACCACACACACACACACACACACACCACCACCCACACCCACACACACACACCACACCACACACACCACACACACCACACACACACACACACACACACACCCCACACACACACACCACACACACCCACCACACACACACACACACACACACCACACACACACACCACACACACACCACACACACACCACACACACACCACACACACACACACACACACACCACACACACACCCCACACACACCCCACACACACACATACACACCACACACACACACCACACACACACACACACCACACACACACACACACACACACACACACACACACGATCAGCGTGGACATAAGCACTTTGTGCAGGCTCTCGTACCTGCTGTAGCCCATCCGTGCAGCAGCCATAACGGGTCTGCAGCAGGCACAGCACTCCTCCTAGTCTCCTGGCTCACGCGTCCCTTCTCTTCTTCCGTGATGTTCCCTGTTTTGTTGAAGGTTGGTGGATGTTCCATGTAGAGCCGAGTCACTTATTTTAAGAACTTTGATCAGTCTCCTCCTTGACTATTGCCCACTTCAAAAATATTTTTTTCTGACCAAGGCTGAGAGCAGCACCAATCTATGATAGAAAACACCAACATTTAGAAGATATTTGACATGTTTGTTCATTTACCAAAACAGCAGTAGTATGCTGTCATCCCGCCCCCCACACAAACACCTATGACCTCTCCAACCATGAGCTTTTAACCAGCTTTACCTTACCAGGCATGAGTTTCCTCCTGTAGAGCAGACCTCAAATCCAACTAATAAAGCAGTTGGGACCGGGCGTGGTGGCGCCTTTAATCCCAGCACTCGGGAGGCAGAGGCAGATGGATTGCTGTGAGTTCGAGGCCAGCCTGGTCTACAAAGTGAGTCCAGGACAGCGAAGGCTACACAGAGAAACCCTGTCTCAAAAAACCAAACAAACAAAGCAGTTGGTTGCCACATAACAATCATACCAGCATTGGACCTAGGTGCCCATCTTGCCCAGCAACTTAGTACTGTGGCACACACCATCCACCCACCGCTGGGTAAGGTCAGTCCCCCCCCCCCCCCACTGACCTATATGGTTCCTTTTGGCTACAAAAGTTATCCACTAGGGAAGAAACCTCCAGGTCAGTTCCCACTTGATTTCTCTATGTCCTGCAATCAAAGTGAGTTGTGTCTTTACAATGCTACGGATCCTCCTGCCTCTACCTCCTAAATTCTGAGATTACTAGCATATTCTGCCATCATGTTTAGACAGTGTTGGGGATCAAAGCCATGACTTTGTACCTGCTACCAACTGAGCTATATATTCAACCTGCACCTCGCCCCCCCATTCTAAATGGTCAGAGTATTGGCTATTGAAGCCAAGTATGCGTGCCTGTTAAGTTTTACCACTCAGCTATCCCGCTCCCCTCTCTGAGACAAGGCCTTACTATGCAGCCTTGGCTGGCCTGAAACTCACCATGTAGAGTACACCAGCCTCAAACTCCCAGAGACCTGCTTGCCTCTGCCCGCCAGGTGCTGGGATTATGGGCACGTGCCATACAAGACCGAGCCACGGTCTCTTTTCCTTCCCAGTAGCAATACCTACAGGGGTCTAGTACAACGTCACCACCAGGATTTTCACATCGACATAGCCAGTATAAGAAAGATTTTTTTCCCCTTTTTGACTTTCCCCGACCCATGCCGGCTTCAAACTCACCATCCTCCTGCCTTAAGGCCCCCAAGTGCTGGAATCATAGCAATGTGCCACCATGTAAATATTTCTGTCACCTCCAGGGTCCCATAGGTGCCAAACACATGTTCTTCTCTTCCCCACAATCCTCTTAACTCTTAGTACCAACAGAGAGTTTATTACTATAGTTTTGTCATTTCAAGGATGGGATCACAAACTGTGTAGCCTTTTACAGTTGGTTTTGTCCCTGGGCGCGGCTTTCTGCCCACTCGCTCAGGTGGCCGTGTGTACCAACAGTTCCTTTTTACCACTGAGTAACAGGGAGGCCGCAGTGTGTTTAATCATTCACAGGTCTCAAGGACATCTTGGTTGCTTTCCTTCCAGTTTTGCCTGCTCCAAATAAAACTGACAAAAGCGTTTCTGCGCAGATTTGTGTGTGTGTGTGTACTAGTCTCACTTTGACAACTGGTCCTGAGGCTGCTGTTTACGGCTTTCCTTTACTTTGTTAATTAGCTCACATTTATAGGTGTTTGTCACATGCCAGGCCCTGTTCTAAGAACTTTACAGGCGTCACTTAATTCTCACAATTACTATTTCAAGTACAAGTTGTTGTCTCCCCACACACACCACTGAACAGATATGGGAGCGGATGAGAGAGGCACACACAGCCTGCATGTGCCAGCATTCAGCGTTGAGCCTGAACGACCTGGGTTGCACAGCCAGACTCCAGCTGGCCCAGGCTCTTTCCTTACGGAGTAGCCCTAGCCTTCACTCCTGGAGGATTCTAAACTTACAGTTGTTTGTTTCTGCTTCCGTTTACTTAACTATTGGTCCCCGAATGTTGCCCTGTGTAGCATTGACCCGTCTCTCTGACCTCATTACTTAATGACGACACTATTTCCTCTAAGTCATCAACAACCCCCATTTAACTTCTGTCCCCCTTTCTGCCTGATTAGCCAACGGCTTAAAGAGCTTAAAAAAGACAAGTTGCTGTCCAGTGAGTTACTGCTCGTTGGAGCAAACCTTCTTGGAGTACTGTTCTGGTTTGCTTCCTACTGCTGTGATAGACACCCTGACCAAAAGCAACTTGAAAAGGATCAAGTCGCAGTCACAATCACGTCCATCACTGAGGGAAGCCAAGGCAGGAACTCAAGCAGGCAGCAACAGGAAGTCAAGCCGAGACTGTGCAGGAGGGCTGCTTCCTGCCTGCCTCCTCAGGCTTGCTCATAGTTGGCGAAACTTATACCTCCCAGGATCACCTGCCTAAGGGCAGATCCCACACCGGTGCGGGCTTTGCAGCATCAATCATAGTCAACAAGATGCCTGTGTGATGAAGGCAGCTTTTTTCAGTTGAGGTTCCCTCTTGCCAGATGACCCTAGTTTGTGTTGACTGGATAAGCAACAACAACCAAACAAACCCTACCCATCACAGGGAGCAAACCTATAAACCAGCAGGCTACGTTGTCATGGATCACAAGCTGATCTGTCATCAATGGGTCATAAGAGGTTCCACTTTGGCCTGCACCTCCCACACCTGAGGCCCTGGCCTCAGCGCATAGACTGAGAGAGAAATGGCAGCAGAGAAGTGTCGTTGGTTCAGACTACATGTTCTGTGGGGGGCACTCCAGCTGCCATAACCGGATTTCTACACAGCCAGCTACTTCTGAGACTTGAATTTGCCTTATAGGTCTTCATGGAATAGTTAAAAAGTATGTACCCCAAAGCCAAAATGTCTGGGATTGAAAAACGGGTATTACCACTCACTCACCTACCATTGCCTTTGGACCATTTACAAATGCTTGTCTGTGACTTGCTTTCCATATCCGAGATGGAGCTTAAATACCTGAGGCTGTTGTGGTGATTGCTAGAGTTCATCCTTGCAGAGCACTCTAACGATGCGTGGGCTTGGTTGGTTTGGTTTGGTTGTTTGGTTTATTCTGTTTTCTTTTCTTTTTCTTTTTTGTTTTGTTTTTTAATACTTTATGTATACAGTGCTTGCCTGCATGTACACTTGCAGGCCAGAAGAGGGCATCAGATCACATCACAGATGGTTGTGAGCCACCATGTGGTTGCTGGGAATTGAACTCAGGACCTCTAGAAGAGCAAGCAGTGCTCTTAACCTCTGAGCCATCTCTCCGGCCCCTTGTTTTGTTTTTCAAGACAGGGTTTTTCTATGATAGCCTTGGGTGTACTGGACTCGCTTGTAGACCAGGCTGGCCTCGAACTCACAGTGCTGACACAAGCTGGAGTTATCTGGGAAGAGGAACCCCAATTGAGAAAATTCTTCCACAGGCAGTCTGAGGAGCATTTTCCTGATGACTGATGTGGGGGGCCACTGTGGTGGTCACCCCTCAGTAGGGAGTTCAGGGTGGTATAAGAAAATACACTGAGCAAGTTAGCAGTCATCGCTTCTCCATGGCCTCGGCTTCCGCTCCCGCCTTGGCTCTTCCCTGAAGATGGAAGTTTATAAACTGTCAGCCAAATAAACACCCCCTCCCCTAAGCTGCTTTTGGTAATGTGGTTTTACCACAGCAATAGAAAGCAAACTAAGAGAACAGCTGAACTGAGAGCCTACGTCAAACAGCCACAGCGTGTGAGACACCATAACGCCATCTGAAATGCCCCAGATGCCCACAGATGGGAGAGGGGGCAGGTGCACAGAGCGAGGCAAGGAAATAGGCCAAAACTGTGAAATTTCCTTGCAGAGGGAACACATTTCTACACCCTCCCTGCTGGAAGCAAGTCAGTCGGTCAGTGCAAGCAGCCCTTCACGGGTGGCAAGCAGACCTTCAGCACCAGCAGGGGCTGGGTCTGACTTGGTAAGGGTGGTCCGTGTTGTAAGGGGGTGCCGGGGCTGGGTCTGACTTGGTAAGGGCAGTCCGTGTTGTAAGGGGGTGCCGGCAACACGGAAGTCTGGGAAGAAGATGAACGGCGGCGTGCCTCCCTGCTTCTCAAGAGTGGCTTCCGGGAGAACAGCTGGTGGGCAGTAGCTCTCTAGCCTGGGTTTGCTTCCCCAGGATTCATTTGCAGTCCTTCTCCCCAGGCCCTCTGTCCCTAGCCGTCTCATCTTGCTGCACCCCAGTCCTTATACCTAGCCAAAGAATTTGCTCTGCACGTGATCAACTCCAAGGCAGCACAGCCCTCATAAAGACACACTCAGGCTGGAATTTGCCCACTGGAGGATTTTCTGTTTCCACTAATTTCCAAGATCACCTCTCAAGGAACTTAGGAACTTGTCTATTTATCATTTAATTTTTATTTCTGTGTCTCAGAGGGCATCAGATTGCCTGATGATGGGGTGCAGGCCGTGCTGAGGCACTCGGTACAGATTCTAAGAGCTGAGCCCAGGTTTTCTCCAAGAGCAGCCAGTGCTCCTTGACTCCTGAGCATCTCTCCAGTCCTCTTATTTATTTGTTTTTTTGAAACAGGGTTTCTCTGTGTAGCCCTGGCTATCCTGGACTCACTCTGTAGACCAGGCTGGCCTCAAACTCACAGCAATCCACCTGCCTCTGCCTCCCGAGTGCTGGGATTAAAAGTGTAGGCCACCACACCCGGCTGACAGCTCATTTTAATGGGGGTGGGGGCAGACAAAGGCTATTTAAACCTTTTGGGAGGTGAGTGGGAGATATTGGGATGAGTGTACATCGTTGGCCAGGGTGCTGAGGATGCCTCACTTGAATAAGGAGGAATTGCTGATGCTCCTGGACATGACCTTATAAGGGGAGAGGAAGTTTAACCTGACTACCAGGCTACATGACAACCTCCTCCCCTGGGGCAAAGGTAGGGGTGCAGGGCTACATGCTTGAGGGACATGCAGGCCCAGGGTGGTGGCGGGCAGTGACGGTCCTACTGCCGATCTCAGGGTCAGATTCCTGGGTTTGGACACACCTTGACTCCCCTCTTGCCCTAGGCCAGCTCCTTCCTCCCTCATGACCTCCTGGGCCCACAATCAGCATTCTGTCATTTTCTTTCTTTCTTTTTGGTTTTCCGAGACAGGGTGTCTCCGTGTAGCCCTGGCTGTCCTAGGTTCACTCTGTAGACCAGGCTGGCCTCGAAATCACAGCGATCCTCCTGCCTCTGCCTCCCGAGTGCTGGGATATTTATCATATAATAAGTTCAGGGTGTTTTTTGTATATTTTCTCACTCAATTTTCCAAACAAGCCATTCCGTCTCTCTTGCAGAGATGAAACTGAGGTACAGAAAAGGTTAAGTCCTGTTGCCCTAACTTGTACCTAGTAACCGTTCAAACGAGAGTTCAAACACAGGCAGTGTAGTTCTAAAAGCTTTGCGCTTATCTTTCAATAATGGGCCTCTGAGCTGGTGGTGTGTGGACAGAACCCTAACACACACACCCTTACCTCCACAACCGTCCCACACACACACCCACACACCCTCACCCCTGTAAGCCAGGCTGGGATGCTGTCTTCAGTATCTGTCTCCCCTGAGTAACTCCTGAATCCCCTGCAGTGGGCGGAGGAAGGGAGGTGACTGGCAAACTGGGGCAAACCAGGGATCTCCAGCCTCCCTCAGCCTCACTGTATTCTCAAACTCACAGGGTTACTTACCTAGGTGTGAGGATCTCTGGCTCTCTGGGTAAATCCATTAATCCCTGGCTTGGGAGGCGGGATGAGGCATAAAGTTACCTGGTGTCCCCCTACCCCCCACCCCCAATCCTGTGTTTGGTTTTTGTTGAGACACAGTAGCCCCCACATGGCTAGTTGTCACCCTGCTGAGGTAGGCTAGGAGGGCTCCACGCCCGCCAGGTCACTTTACCCACTGCCCTGGCCTTGCCTGCCTCCGCCTCATATATTACCCAGTTCGTTGAGCACTATTGGATATGCTGAGTCACGGGCCCAGGTGGCAGATGTGACCTCACTTCATCTGGAAGCCGCCAGAGAGCCTCCTCCACCCAAAGGACATTGCCTCGGCCCCTCAGGCTCCAGGTGAGATACCCTAGCAGCTCTTGACCACGGGGTGGAGTGGGGGATGGGTGGGGGCTGGCTTCAGCAGCTAAGCCCTCCAATCCCACACACCTGCCTTCCCTGCTCAGCCAAAGCCCATTGTGCAATCCAGTAGGCTTTTCTACCCAGAGCAGTCACGTGCTTGTTCTTGGCTGCAAGGACACTTGAGAGAAGCTAGCCTTTTGCCCCTCACCAAATACGTGTCCCCCCCACCCCACTCCCGCCCGGAAACAGGTTTCTCTGTGTAACAGCTCTGGCTGTCCTGGAACTCCCTCTGTAGACCAGGCTGGTCTGAAACTCATAGAGATTCACCTGCCTCTGCCTCCCAAATGCTGGGATTAAAGGCGTGCGCCACCACCACCCGGCTTTGTGTGTGTGTGTGTGTGTGTGTGTGTGTGTGTGTGTGTGTGTGTGTTGAATGCACCCTCCAGGCAATAATTGCAAACGATATGATTCAATAAACCCCAGTGTCAGGGCTGCTATGAGACTGGGTGACTTAGTGCCCAGTGAGGTAGGAGGCTACAGGCACAAGACTCTGAAGCCAGAGCCAGGAGTCAAAGCCTGGGCTCTCTGTGCGTGCGTGCGTGCGAGTGAGACTTTGAAGGGGTTGCTTCCCCTTTCTCGGCAGTCACTTCCTCCTTTGTAAATTGGGCTTAATGGGAGTTCCCACTTTTATGGAGACGTTGGAGATTAAGGTGGACCACATGAAGGGTTTAGAGAGGTTCCTGTCAGCCTTTATGGGAGTGGGTGTGGTTGTCCTGTCCCTCAGGGCTTAGAACCCTGCCTAGGAGACATTAAACGCTTAGCAAGTGGTAACTTATTACGGCCTGTGTTTTGCCTGTTTGTCCAGGTGATTCCAGGAGGCTGGGATTCCCACGATGCTCGGTGGGGCACTCTTACTTTTGATGGGTGTTGGCAAAGGTGCCTCCACAGGGCTCCCGTTGACCCCGGACCAGTCCCGAGAGTATGCCCTATCCTCACAGTGCCACTAATGCTGAGTTTCACTTTGATTTGAAGATCTATTCTATTTTTAATTATGTGTACTTGTGGATGTCCACTTGTGGGTACGTGTAGGTGCCCACAGAGGCCAGAGGCATCAGATCCTCTAGGGCTAGAATTGCAGGTAGTTGTGAGCTGTCTGGGAACCAAACTTAGAGCCCCTGGAAGAGCAATTATGCACTTGTAACTGCTCTCTCCCGCCCTGCTGGGCCTTAATCTTTTAAATTTTTGCTCATTTAATAGGCAACATCATTATTTTATCCTTTTACTATTTCAATTTTTAAATTATGCATACAATTTAAGCTCAGTATAAAACTTAGAAGCATATACGTATCAACCTTCAACACCAAAAAGAGAAAAGGCCAAAAAAAAAAAAAAAAAAAAGTGACAAATTGGGCACTGGTGGCGCACGCCTTTAATCCCAGCACTTAGGAGGCAGAGACAGGTGGATCTCTGTGAGTTCGAGGCCAGCCTGGTCTACAAAGCGAGTCCAAGATAGCCAAGGCTACACAGAGAGACCCTGTCTCAAAAAACAAAAACAACAAACAAACCAAAGATAAACAATATGAAAATAAAAATTTCTAAAATCCAAGTTTTCAGAAGAAGCACTCATATCCAGCCCTGGGGAGATGGAGGCAGGAGGATTGTCTTGAGTTCCAGCCCATCCAGAGTTACCCAGGAGAGATTCTGTCTCGAAACCAAAAATGTGACCATATGGGATACAGAGAGAAGTGTGGAGGAGGGAGGGCTTGGCAGGATGAGGTCCGGGGCTCAGGGCTCACTGCCAGCACCACAGAACCAGCCTATCCCTGCTCTCAGCAGGGGAGGGCAGGCTTATAGGTGCAAGCTCATCTCCACTACTAGTAAGTCTGAGGCCAGCCTGGGCTACATGAAATGCCACCTCAGCACACACACACACACACACACACACACACACACACAATTACACACACATACACATACACACACACACACACACGCATACACACGCACACACATGCATACACATGCACACAATTATACACACACATACATACACACGCGCACAATTACACACACACACATACACACGCACACACACGCACACAAAGGTGACTATTGTTAGTTATGTCTATATGACAAAGGAAGATTTAGATGTACAAGCTATTCCCTGCCTGCCTGTGAGTCCCTGAATGCATGCGCTGTTTAATTAGTACCTGAATGCATGCGCTGTTTAATTAGTACCTGAAAGCATGTGCTGTTTAATTAGTACCTGAAAGCATGTGCTGTTTAATTAGTCCGTCTCATTTACATTCTTTTATATGTTGTTTAATTGAAATGAGGTCATGGTTTCTTTCCTTCTCTACCTTAACTGCATTTCCTTTTCTTTTCTTTTTTTCTTTTTTCTCTCTTTTTTTAAGGTTTTTCAAGACAAGAGTTTCTCTGTGTAGCCCTGGCTGTCCTGATTTCTCTGTAGACCAGGCTGGCCTCGAACTCACAGAGATCCACCTGCCTCTGCCTCCCAAGAGCTGGGATCAAAGGCGTGTGCCACCATGCCCGGCTACATTTCTCTTTCTTTCTTTCTTTTTTTCTTTTTTCTCTTTCTGCTTTGTTTTTGTTTTTTGTTTTTTTTAACACTGAACACTTCACAGGTCTGTGTGCCATCCTTGCACAGGGACCACGCTAATCTCTCTGTCATTCTAAGGCTAGCATCCGTTCTGCCAAGGGGAGCGCCCCAGCGGCGTTTCCTGGCTGTTCCTCCGTGTCAGCATCGACAGGCAGGCAAACCGCGTGGTGGTGGACTGACACTGTGCGTTTTGGGTGTGTGGCCACGCTGCACGGCCGATGGCCTCAACCCTGTTCACACTCGCCTGTTTCCATAGAGACCATCAGAGACAGGCTTGCATTTGAAATGTGCTAGATGTGTGAATTCTAAAATCACCCACCATCTTATACTTTTGCCAATAAAATAGAGATGCCAGTTTCCATCCACGCCTAACCATGACTATCACTATCGTCAGGTTAAAATGTTTACTGTTTATTTGTTTATCGGAGGGCAGATGTGCCTTGTCATGGGACCTCTGGGGGAATAGAGGACAGCTTTAGGAGGGTGTTCTCTCTTTCCACCCTGCTGGGATCACCAGACTCAGCAGGAAGTGCCTTTACCCACTGGCTCCTCCTTTTTTTTTTTTTTTTTTTTTTTTTTTTTTTGTCATTATTGTTGCTATTGTAATAAATCACCAAGACAGAGTCTGTCTCTGTAGATCCGGCTGGCCTCAAAGCCTGAACTCTCTTACTTCCGCCTTCCAAGTGCTGGGGTCACAGGGATGCACCACCAACCTGGGTACTTTTGTGTTTTTGACGGCATTTGTGCTCACTGGCACTCTTTTTTTGGGGGGAGGGGGGTTGAGACAGGGTTTCCTGGACTCACTTTGTAGACCAGGCTGGTCTCAAACTTACAGTGATCCCCCTGCCTCTGCTGGGATTAAAGGCGTGCGCCACCCCCGCCCAGCTACCACTGGCGCTTCAACAAGTGTTTTTCTTAAAAAAAAAAAAAAAAAGTTTTTCTCGTCGATAATGAGATCTGGTCCCTGCTCAGCATTGGTCGCCATTCAGCTCTCATTTTCTTGTCCTAGGGCTATACCCCTCTCTGCTCCTCACTTCCTTCTTTATTCCAACAGAAATGCACTCTTTCCTTGCAGTGTTTAGACAAGATGTCTACAGGCCATGCTCCCTCCTGAGGCTTAGGCTTGGCAGCTTTTGCTGATCTCTGGCCTTCCTCGGCTCAGGGTTGAGTCACGCCACCCTCCATGCCAGCAGCCGCACACACGGCATCTTCCCTGGCTGTTGCTTTCCCAGAAGGCTTGTTGGTGGCTGTACTCAGAACAGCCGTTTTAAGTCTTTTAAAACCTGGATTAATTTATTCTTTGAGGATGTGGCCGCTCACAGGATTCCCACGCTCTGTTGGAAGGCCCACACCCATCCACACAGGCAGTAACTGGACTTAATGGGTTATCAAGAAAAAGAAGAAGAAAAAGGATGAGGAGAAAGCAGAGAAAACGATGACACCAAGTTGAAGGGTAGACATATTGTATGGCATAGGGGTAGGGTGGGGGGAAATGTGGGTGTGGATCTAGTACTGTGTTGTATTCACATATAAAGTTCTCAAAGATAGTGAGATGAAAACAAAATTTCCTGCCAGTTTGGTTTCTGGGCATCCCTTGGTCAGTTGGGCAGAAAGCCTGGGCGCCCGTGTCCTGCGTGTTCACCCTCAGAGGATGCGGCCGTCAGCATCACTACAGCTTTCACATGGGATCCTGGGAGAGCTGACTGGGGTGAGCAGCTCGGCCATGGTGCAGCAGAGCAGGTGGGACAAACCGGGGGCAGGTTCCTCCTGATTCCAATAGAGGACTGAGGCCAAATTCCTGGGACACTGGGAGAGGGATCCCAGCCTTCTTCCCAGGCAGCACTTGGGTCCTGAGGTGAGAAAAGGTGCCCTGGGCTCTTTAGAGAGCAGAGGATTTGTTCCTGCCCGTCCGAGAGGCTTACTCAGGGCGTGAATGGCTGCAGGGACCGACCGTCTTTCCAAGCCCTTCATTTTCCTTTCGATACTTTACGTTTTGAAACATGTTCAAGATGGATGCTTTATTAGGGATTTTGATAGCTTAATTTAAGCCATTAACCAAGCGCATTTCTTCATTCCCAAGCGTGCCTCTGTGAAGCCAGAGACTGTTGCATAAAAGCTGTTTTATGGCTTTTGTCTCAACTCTTCTGGAGCCAGGCTTGGCACAGGAGAGTCGGAGGGAGGGTGCTCTGGGTACTGCCTGTGGACCCAAGCACCCTTCCTCTCCTAGCCTCCACAGCTGCATGCCCCTGTACCCCTACACTGGACACACAACAGTACACATGATTTCTTAAACAGCAAATCAGGGTTTTAGGAGGTTTGTCAAGTGATAATATGAAGCAGGGTAAATGTCCTCCAGTAGTAAAAACGTATTATTATTTTAGATTGTGTTTAAAGTCTTATATTATTTGTCTATTTTTAATTTAATTTTCTTGGTTTTGTTTTTTGTTTTTTTTTTCCCCAAGACAGGGTTTCTCTGTGTAGCCTTGGCTGTCCTGGACTCACTTTGTAGACCAGGCTGTCCTCGAACTCACAGCAATCCCCCTGCCTCAGCCTCCCAAGTGCTAGGATTAAAGGCATGTGCCATCACGCCTGGCCCTAATTGTTAACCTTATAAAAAGTTCTAATCTAAAAAAAAAAAAAGTTCTGAAATAGACAAGTGTACTGCTTAGTTAAGATTATATGGTTAACTGAGTGCTGAATATCAGAGGTGGAATTACATGCTACTAAACCCATTTGGTGTGGTTTCTATTTGTTCTCTGGCACTGCCTAAGACATGCAAGATATCTCTCTGATGTTTCTTCGGTGGTTTACCAACAGTGAAATGAGACCTGCAGCACTGGGGTGTAGCTCAGCTGGTAGGATCTCGATCAGTGTGCAGGAAGCCCTGGTTCATCCCAGCGTGAATAAACCCGGCATGTCCCATAACCATAGTCCCAGTGCTCAGGAAGTGGAGGCAGGCAGATCAGAAGCTTAAAGTCATCTGCAGGTCCATAGGAAGTCTCTGGTCAGCCTGGCTAGAGATTCCACAAACAAAAAAAAAGGGGAAGGGGAGGGCAGGGGAGGGAAGGGAAGGGCAGGGGAAGGAGAAGGAAGGAAGGAAAGGAAGAAGAACAACCTATAATTAATTTAAGAGACAATAAATATTTTCCCACTTATATCAAAATATCTATTTTAAAATACAACTTTTGATTGATCTTTGTTGTTTTGAGTTTTGTGTGTTTGGAGTTTTTGTTCTTATGTTTTGTTTGTTTGTTTGTTTTTAGTTTTTTGAGACAAAGTTTCTCTGTGTAGCCTTGGCTGTCCTGGACTCACTTTGTAGACCAGGCTGGCCTCGAACTCACAGCGATCCACCTGCCTCTGCCTCCCGAGTGCTGGGGTTAAAGGTGTGTGCCACCACCGCCTGGCTGTTTGTTTTTAAGATGGGGGTCCCATGTAGCCTGAGATGGCCTACAAATCACTACATAGCCGAGGATAACCCAGAATTCTTGATCTCTAACCCCTGGGATCAGACAGGCCTAAGCCACCACGTCTGGTTCTCAATTATTATCTGAATGTAAGAAATATGACAGTCATAGAGCTGCCACCTTGCTTACCTGGGGAATTTTCCATTTAAAGATAAGAGGTAAAACAGTCAAGGACAAAGCAGTTGGCTTTTTCACTCCTTTTTGTATTGTGCTGGGGACTGAACCTCAGGCATGATGGCCCCACCGCCAATAGTTGTTTTCACTAACTTTTTGAGTATGATGTGTGCTGTGTGTGTGAGTGCACATGCGTGTGTGAACGGTTTTGTTTTGTTTTGGATGTCTTCGCCTCCCATCCTCCCAAGCCCCTTGTCCAACAGGGTCTCTTGCTTTTCGGTGTGTAGGGTTCTCCTTTCTCTCCCGCCATCTTCCCTCAGAAGCACTGGGACTGCAGGTGTGCACCGCTCCACCCAGCTTCACATGTGTTCTGGGGATTCAAACTCAGGTCTTCACACCCGTGTGACAAGGTTTCACCAACCAACCCATCTCCCCAGCCCAACAACTGCTTTTTAAAACACTATCCCTAGGTGGCACGCACCTGTAATCCCAGCAGAGGCAGGCAGATCTCTGTGAGTTCCTGGCCAGCCTGGTCTACAAAGTGAGTCCAGGACAGCCAAGGCTACACAGAAACAACAACAACAAAAAAATAAATATAAGAAAATAAATAAAAACAAGACAAAAGAACCCCTCTGTCCCTAATCAGTAGGTCACAGGCACTGCTCAGCGTCGCCCGCTGTGAGACACGCTTCTGATAAAAACCAAGCCATGGCACACTATAAGGAATTTGAAGAGTTACTGCCACAAAGATAAGCCCGCAGCGCAGAGGCTGCCGTAAACGCAAAGAAAGAAACGTGAAATGGTGAATTTTAAGCACCAGTAATGGCCAGATGGGATGGTATTTTGGAGTGTTCGGAGGTGGGGAGGAGGGCCTCTGGTGGCTCTCCACAGGAGCCTGGCAGAAGGCATCATTTAAAAGGCAATTTTTTCTTCTTCTCTGAGCCTGTGTGTTATTCTGAACACCAGGGTGTGAACTCCTTGATCAAAAACAAACAAACAAAAAAACGGAAACAAGAAAAACAAAGTAAAAGTGAGTGGCCAAGTGAGTTGCTAAAACAGGTTCAATGTAAGACAAAGAAAAATGCTGCCTTCCACCGAGTTTGCCCCGGGCTGCGCCTGTGCTAACTGTTGGGAGCCTGGCCTGGCATCAGCCACACTGGGAAGCAGGTCGCGTCCCCAGTGCTCTCCTCCTCTGAGGGTGTGTACTTGGTCTTTTAGTATGAGGAAAAATGAACAGGACAGAGCTCAGAACTGGGAAAGATGTCAACCCCGTGCGGCCAGGCCTGCCTCAAGCCTCGGCAAGCTGCACCTTTGTGGTCCAGACGTTTTGCACACACATAGCCTACTCACACGTTACATATCAGACAGCTCTACAGAACATGTAGAGCCCCTGGCAGTGTTGTGTTACAGTTACTGTTGCTTGATGAAACCCCATGACCAAAAGCAAGTTGGGGAAGAAAAGGTTTATTTGACTTACTATCCTGAATTACAGTCTGGTCAGGGAAGCCAAAGTAAGGACTCAAACAGGGCAGGGCCTGAGTCAGGAGCTGGTGCAGAGGCCATGGAAGGCTCCTGCTCACTGCCTTTCTCAGCCTGCTTTCTTTTTTTTTTTCTTTTCTTTTTAGTTTTTCAAGACACAGTTTCTCTGTGTAGCCGTGGCTGTCCTGGACTTGCTTTGTAGACCAGGCTGGCCTCGAGCTCACAGAGATCCACCTGCCTCTGCCTCCCAAGTGCTGGGATTAAAGGCATGTGCCACCATGCCCAGCTCAGCCTGCTTTCTTATAGCACCCAGGACCACCAGGCCAGGGATGGCACCACCCACAGCAGGCTGGGGCCCTCCCCCATCAATCACTAAGTAAGAAAATGCCCTACAGGCTTGCTTATGGGCCAATATTATGGAGGCAATTTCCTCCTCTCTAATGACTCTGGTTTAGGTCAAGATGACAGAAAACTAGCCAGCACAGACATTTACATCCTGTCTTTCTTTGTAGTTTTCCCTTAACATTTTTTTGTTTTGTTTTGTTTTGTTGGTCGAGACAGGGTCTCTCTGTGTAACAGCCCTGGCTGTCCTGGAATTCTTTCTGTAGACCAGGCTGGCCTCAAACTCACAGCAATCCACCTGCCTCTGCCTCCTGAGTACTTGGATTAAAGGCATGTACCACCACTGCCTGGCCTCCCTCCTTGATGTTTTTATTTGGGCTTTCCCTTACAAAAAGGACCATGTGCTTTTTTTTTTTTTTTTTTTTTTTAACACAAAAAGTATATAATGTAACAAAGGAAAACTATCACCTCCTTCATGGGCTCCAGGTAGGCGACAGATACCACTTGGGCTGTAGATCTTCCTAGCTTCTCTCCTGCAGGGACAAGGCACCCCCATCCTCACCACTCCACTTGTGAAGATCTTCCTGTACACAACCGTGTCTTTACCTCCACCCCATCGCAAGAGAATCAGCCTGTCTGTCCTGGGACTGCCAAGAAACAAGCCCCATAGTCTTAGTGTTCTCTCAGGGCCTTCCAGTGCCCTGTCTTCCTTCCCCTTCAAAACCAGATAAAGCAAAGGACACGTGGAGAGCACGGCCAGGCTGCAAGAACTGCATGTCGGGAGCTGGAGAGGCCGCATGTCCTGGAGCCGGAGAGGTGGGCGAGCAGCATCCTGTTCTGCTATCTTGACTCTGGCTGGGGCCTTCACTTCTTCATAGGCAACGTGAAGACCGTCTGACCTACCTGCTACAGTAAAGACTAAGTGGACTGATGCACACCAATCACTCGTTTTTGTTCTCTCTATACCCTGTCCTGTGTGTGTGTGTGTGTGTGTGGTTATGTGTGCACCGTGGTATGCAGATGCAGTGCACATGTGGCCAGAAGTTGACATTGGCTTTTTATGCCAGCAGTGCTAGGGACCAAACTCAGATCCTCACTCCCACAAGATGAATGGAAGGATTCATCGGGCGTGGTGGCACACATTTTTTATCCCAGCACTCAGGAAGGCAGAGGCAGGCAGATCTCTGTGGGTTCCAGGCTATCCTGGTCTACAAAGCGAGTGCAGGATAGCCAGCACTGTTAAAACCCTGTCTCAGAAAACAAACAAAAGGAAAAAAACAAGTGGAAGGCCTGGTCTGGAGAGATGGCTTGGCAGTTCAGAGCACTGGCTGCTCTCTCGGAGAGGACCAGGTTTTAACGCCAGCACCCACATGGCAGCTCACAACTGTCTGTAACTCCAGTGCTAAGGGACTGACACCCTCTCACAGACATACATGCAGGCAAAACACCAAAGCACATGAAATAAAAATAGATAAAGCTGGGTGTTAAAAAAGAAAATATTTAACACCATGTTGCCTCAGAAATTATGCAACTCTGCACTAGGTTATTGAAGTGATATTTGAGGAGCAATGGTTACATATTAAATTCTTGTTAACAGTGAAAAAGAATAAAGTTGCGTGGTGGTGGCGCATGCCTCTAACCCCAGTACTCAAAAGGCAGAGGCAGGCAGATCTCTGAGTTTGAGGGCAGCCTGCTCTACATAGTAAATTCCTGGGCGGCCAGGGCTATGTAGAGAAACCCTGTCTTGAAAAACCAAAAATAAATTATTTTGAGAGATCAGCTTCATCCATCGCCCTTCCTTCTCTTCACTCTGTTTAATTTGTTTTTGTTTTTCACCATTTCCCCACTCCACCCATCAGAGGTCTTGAAACTTGTTTAATGGGCCCTAAGAGTCTGGCTGAAGGTGAGTGAAAACGGTTCACCAAGAGCAGCCTGTCCTCCCGTGGAGTGTCCCCTTGTCAGGGCTTCTACTTCCTGTCTCGGAGTCCAGGGCCAACCATCTGCCTCCCCCCATAGCTGCCGTGGCGGGGGTTAGAAACGACAGAAACAAGTGCAGGCCCTGCCCCAGGCGCTCCACGCTGCGCTGCGGGGTGGGTACTGGCAGCAGACAGGGCAGCCTCCATTACACACCGTGAATAGCAGGTGTTCAGTCAGTCTGGTTGGCCGCTGGCTAGGGGAGGACAAGTCAGACTGGGGACAGAGCCCTTCAGCTCAGAGCTGCAGCAGCTGCTGCTGGGAGTGGAGAGATGTCCTTCCAGCCCAAGTCTGGAAGCCCAGGGCCCTG
Source organism: Acomys russatus (assembly GCF_903995435.1). Taxonomy (NCBI): domain Eukaryota; kingdom Metazoa; phylum Chordata; class Mammalia; order Rodentia; family Muridae; genus Acomys; species Acomys russatus. The sequence continues at coordinate 65,624,139 of NC_067151.1, forward strand.
GGTGGTTCTGTTAGCAGCTGGCTTCTCACCCTGGACTGCCTCATCCTTGTCTGGGCCAGGACAGCTTCTTCCTAAAACAGCTTCATTAGCTCTCAAGCAAGAAGCCAGTGAGAAAGCAGCAAGCAGAAGTTAGGGGTGCTGTGGAGACACTGCCAGGACCAGCCAGGTCAGAGTGCAGGGCCATGAACGAACTGGTTGTCAAAACAGACTCAAGGACAAACAAAACTCCCCAGGGCCTGTTTTGGACTTATTGGTTTAAGAAGACAAGGGCGGGATTTCTGTCTTGCCGAACTGGGCGTTCCCTAGACACCACACTCACCGCAGGCTCAATCAGTTTAGTTGGCTTCTGGGTAAAGAACGGAAAACTTAGATTGGGGAAACAGGGGAGGGGGTGCTCCTGAGAAGCTGCTAGCAGGACCTGCAGCCCCTGAAGGTGCAGATGGCTGTCTACTCTGTAGCCATAGCTCAAGCCTGAAGAGTCAAGAGGAGTGGAGGCCTCAGGAGGGGGAGGAAGAGGAGGAGGAGGCCTTAGGAGGGGAGGAGAACGAGGAGGAGGAAGAGGAAGAGGAGGAAGGGGGAGGAGGTCGCAGGAGAAGGAGGAGGGAGGGGTAAGCAGGCTGTGCGGAAGCACAGGAGGACAGAAAGATGGCAGAAGTGAGGGGACAGCTGCACACACTAGGCAGGCTCCGACAGCGGTGGTGGGTGGTGGAGATGGCTGCACAGAGAGCCAAGAGGAGTGGGGGATAATTTTTGTTGATATTCCCCACCTTTAACTCTTCCCCCCCGCTTGGTTTTTTGAGACAGGGTCTCTCTGTGTAGCCCTGGCTGTCCTGGACTCGCTTTGTAGACCAGGCTGGCCTCAAACTCACAGAGATCCGCCTGCCTCTGCCTCCTGAGTGCTGGGATTAAAGGCGTGCGCCACCACGCCCAGCTCCTTAACTCATTTTTAAAACATTTATTTATTTTGTGTGTGTGTGTGTGTGTGTGTGTGTGTGTGTGTGTGTGCCTCGATGATTGTACACCATGTACCTGTGGAGGCCAGAAGAGGGCGTTGCATTGCCTGGAATTTGAGTTGCCTGTGAGCCACACCATGTGGGAGCTGGGAACCGAACCTACGTCCTCTGCAAGAGCAGCAGCCAACGCTCTTAAATACTGAGCTGTATCTCCAGCCTCCGTTTAAGTCTTTTCAAATGACCTTTTGGGAAATCCAGGTTTGGAAGCCTGTGCCTTGAAGCCCCAGAAGGTGGAACTTCCTATGTAGCCCAGGCTGGCCTCTGTCTGCAGGCTGGGATTACAGCGGTGCACCGCCACACCTAGCCAGGGGAACTTTCTTGATGGGGATATGAGTTTTCTAATAGGGAGCTGAAGGACAGGTGACCAGTGCCCGCCCCCCTCTCCTTCCTGTCTTCCCTTCCAAGCTACCTGTATGCAGTGAGCCAGCGCAGAGTGACCCCTCCCAGGCTTTTCAGCTGGGCTCTACCTTCCTCCTTCAGAGGTGAAAGGTGGCTTAGGAGGCATCAGCTGAGCCCTCCCAACAGAGGCCTGTCTTCTCGTGCTCCTAAGGTCGCCATCACTGTTTCCACTGGTGATCTTCAGCCCAAATGTTACCCTTTTCCCCCTCCAGTGAAAGCCTCACCTCAGAGCCTTCATCTAAGGAGATAAAAGTTGCCTCTGCAGACAGTCGGATTCCCTGAAGCATGTGGATGGGAGGGCACCCCGGGCAAGCGGCTGGTACTGAGGAGAAGGGAGTCCCTAGCTCCATGGTGGGGACCACTTCGTCCTCTCTGCTGCAGCCCTTCAAACACTGACTTTCCAAGATGGCAGGCAGCCCTAGCCGTGGTTAACAGGACCAAACCTCAACCTTGCTTTGAGGAGTCCTTCAGCAAGCAGTGCTGATTTTCCTGTCCCTGGCAGGTTACAGCCGCAGGCTTAATCACCTGAGTAGATACTCCCCCTTCAAGCTGGAGGGCCCATCCTGAGACAGGTGTGCCCCTGAGCATTTTCTGTCACAGCCCACTTAGGGACAGTAGCATCTGTTGGCCTCCTCCCTGACCCCACATCCAGTGCCTCGGGGCACCAGACTCTGAGGCGAGGGGGAGGCAGTTCACTTTCACCTCCTGAGGTTTACGAGGGTAATTAGCAGTAATAGCAGGTACTAGGCTTTCTCTCCCACTTCAAAGCCCAAGGCTCAGGGGCAGTTCTGGGAAAAGTGGGACCTAGGCTCACCCCTCTGCCTTGGCTCTGTTGGGCAGGTGCTGTGAAAAGGCATGGGTGAGGGGTCTGGGTGATCAGGGCCATGCTTTTTGGAACGTGAATGTTTAGAAAAAAAGGACACGCTTAGGAGAAGACTGGCCTTGGATACGGAAGTAGGAACAAACAGGTCCACAGCCCTGGGTACCCCAAAATGTCCAGGGACAAGGCCAAACACATAGACAGGCATTTGAAGGTGCAGAAATATGTGAATGCACACATACAAACCCTCCTGTCACGTGGCACCTGCTCACATGGACACACACAGGCATGTACACGTCCAGACACAGGTACACACAAAGTCACACCCATGACCACACAAACATAAAGGCACACACATTGGGAACCCACAGAAGAATGCTACACAGGCACACAAACTTAAAAAATACCTAATGGCACAGACATTTTTGTATGAAAACACACACACACACACACATCCTGTGATTCGAACACCCCACTTGATGGCATCCTGGCCGGTTGCCTTCTGGCCAGCTGCCCTGTATAGTTTACTCTGGATGGCAGCCGGGCCCCGCCCCTTGCCCCACCTCTCCCCCAATTGGTTACATAAATTCCCTCCCTTTGCCCCTTCCCTGTGCAGTCTCCCTCCACCACCAGCGCTGCTCTCTGCCGAGCCTCTGCCCACTCCTGGCAAACCCTGCAGGACCAGAGTGTCAGCCAGCAGCATGGGTAAGGAGAGGGGGTCACAAACCATGCATAGTCCACCCCTGCTTTCGAGGGTCCTCCTCCTTCCTGTGAGGAGGGCAGTGAAGAGCTGGCCTCTTGTCCCTGCGCTGCAGGCATGCGCACAAGCAGCTCAAGTGAAGGCTTCACACACACACACACACACACACACACACACGCACGAGACTTCTTTCTCAGCCTTGCTTAAGTTCTAAGGAATAGAAAGGGGCCGGCAGGAGGGGTGCTCTGTGAATCCCACCCAGGCTCAGCAAGGGCAGGGAGGGGCAGGGGCAGGTTGTCACCCTGGTAAATAGGTGATTCTGGTTCTAGCACTGGGTCAACGTCTTGCTTGGGTCGGGAGTTACAAAGGAACAGCTGTCAGAGCCTGGATCTCTGAAGCTGCTTCATACCTGCCAGTCAACTGGGGAGGTCAGGGGTGGCCACACCAGCCCACCGAGGACCCGGTTCAGTGCCCCTCCCAAATCCCACAGCTCTCTTACCCTTTTCCCTGTGAGCTTGTGGACATCAGGCTGAGAGCTGGGTTTGGGAAGGAGTGTTGAGGTCCTGTTTCCCCTTGGAGCTGGTTCCCCCCTGGGCTAATAATAAGACCGCTGACCCACCTGGCATAGGAAAGCCACTTGAACTTTGCCTGGGTTCCCCAAACTCAAGATGTCACCGAACCTGCTTAAGATGCTTATGCCCCACAGAGAGAGATGCTGCTCCAGGCAACCTAGCAGCCTGGACCACGCCCTGGGAGAGTGGGACAAACCTCCTCCACTTCTTCCCTCTTTTTAAAGATGTTTTTATTTGGGATGTTTGCCTGTGTATATATGTAGGTAGCACAGGTGTCTAGTGCCCATGGAAGCCAGAAGGTGTCAGACTGGTGTGAGCTCCATGGGTGCTGAGAACTGAACCAGGGTCCTCTGCAAGGGCGGCAAGTGTGCCCAACCCCTGAGCCATCTCATCTGCCCCAGAACGGCCTTTTTGTTGATGTTGATGTTTGGCCTTTTGGGCTTTGTTTGGTTGGTTCTTGAGACAGGGTCTCACTACATAGCCAGCCTGGCTGTTCCAGAACTCCCTACGTAGACCAGGCTGACCTTGAACTCACAGAGATCCTCCTGCCTCTGCCTCATGAGTGCTGGACTTCAAACATACTTTTTGTCGATGCTCTTCACTCCTTTAAATCAGTGTGTGGTGCCTTCTGCCTGCACCCCGTGCTGCGGAGGCTAATACAGAGGATCTCTGTGAGTTGGAGGCCAGCCTGAGCTACATGGTGAAGTCCAGGTGAAGCCAGGTTTCGGGTTCTACGCCGCTGTGGCCTCCTGACTTCCTCCACCTTCTAGAAGTGGGTCTCCCAGTAGGCAGACAAGGCTTTTGCTCTGGACTTTACTGCTTTCTTATTATTTTTATTATTTTCTTAAACTTTTACTTCATTTTGTCTGTATAGGTGTTTTGCTTGCATTTATGTGCATTACGTGCGCGCCTTATGCCTGAGCAGGCCAGAAGAGTGTGTCAGATACCCTGACACTAAAGTTATAGACAGTTCTTAGCCACCATCTGGGTACCATGAATCAAATCTGGGTTCTCTGTAAGAGCAGCCATTTCTCTTAAGCCTTAAGCCATCTCTCTAACCCCTCTCCTGCCTGCTGTGGCCCTGGGGCAGGGCGGGAGGCAGAGTCCAGTCCTGTGAAATCCACTCCAGGATTTCTTTCTACTTGAGTTAGCCCCTTCTGTGTTCAACTCCTCTGCTGTCTGGCCCACTCTCAGAAACTGGAAGCCCCTGGTGGCTATTTGGTCAGACTGTAGGGTCAGGAAGGGCCTTTCCCTGCAGCTGCCCTGAGTGGGAAAGTAGAGAGTGGCCTCAGGACACACAGCTGGTATCAGTCTTACACACACATACACACACACACACACACACACACACACACACACACACACACACACACACACGCCCCGTCCCCTTATCTGGGTTGGTTGTCTAATCCCGGGTGTGGCCAGCAGCCTGGCTCAGGACCTAGATTGGAAGGAGAAAGTCCACAGGCCCCGCCCTGGATGAATTTGGTGGGAGATACAGCTGCTCTGTCCCTGAGGGCTGCTCCTCAGAACAGGCATCAGAAGACTGCCCAACTGGTGTAGGTCTCACAAAGGCCCCTCTGATTTTGTTTGTTGTTTTTTGTTTTGTTTTGTCTTGTCTTGTCATGTTGAGAATTGAACCCAAGGTCTTTTGATCCTAGGCAAGTGCTCTATCACTGAGCGGCCTCTTTCCATTGTTTGTTTGTTTTAAATATTTATTTTAGGCCTTGTTTGTTTGTTTGTTTGTTTGTTTTGAGACAAGATTTCTTGTCCTGGACTGGATTTGTAGACCAGGCTGCCCTCCAACTCACAGAGCCACTGGCATCTGCCTCCCTGAGTGCTAGGATTACAAGTGTGTGCCACCATGCCTGGCTGGTTTTAATTATTGCGTGTGTGTGTGTGTGTGTGTGTGTGTGTGTGTGTGTCTGTGTATGTGTGTGTGTGCTGATGAGTCATGTTGCTGCCAGAGGTCAGAGGTATCTGACCTCCCTAGAGCTGAACTTTCCGGGGCTTGCGAGCGGCCTGGTACAGATGCTGAGAACTGAACTGCTAAGCTATCTCTCCAGCCTCTCTAACTCAGTTTTGTTTTGGTTTTGTTTTGAGACAGCGTCTTTCTATGTAACCTTGGCTGTCCCAAAACTATGTTCACCAGCCTGGCCTTGAACTTGCAGAGATCCACCTGCCTCTGCCTGCTGAGTGTTGGGATTAAAAGCATTAAAGTTATGCACCCCAACTCAATTGTTTGCTATGTAGCAAGGCTAGTCTTGAACTCATGTCCTCCTGTTTCTGGCCCCCCCATGCCCCTGACCCCCCCCCATGGTCACAGTGCCCCACCCCACCCCACCCCCACCATGGTCACAGTGCCCCGCCCCACCCCACCCCACCCCCACCATGGTCACAGTGCCCCGCCCACTGTGATAGTCTCACTATCCCCTTTTCACAGATGAACTGGATCAGAATTAGATAATTTGACCAAGTTCCTGTGACCACTCCGGTAGGCAAAGGCTGGAAGCGAAGTCCTTGTCATGTAACTGTTGAACGCACAGCCTCTGCCCCACTTTCTCCAAGGCCCAGCGGGTCATGTGCCTCCACTCTCCCACCACACCCTCAGGATCATCAGAGTTGGGAAACAGGAGTCCGGAGAGGGGGAGATAGGCCAAAGGGATGGGGCTGGAGTAGGGACCTGGGGCAGCATTAAGTCTGCCTTGCTTGCCAGGTGCGTGTTATGGGCTGTACGGAGGGAGAATTTACCTCCAAAGCAGACGCCAGCCAACAAGCTCCTATTGTTTCTACAGATACAAAATGCACAAAGTGTGGCCCAGGTTACCCAACCCCTCTGGAAGCCATGAAAGGTAATTGTACATCTGAGAGCCAGTCTCTCTCTGCAGACCCCATGGTAGGGTGAAGAGACTGCCGACCTAGCCTTAGCCCCTTGGCCAACCCCGGGCCGCCTCTGCCCAGCCCGGTCCCATAGCCTGCTTTCTCCTTCCCAGGACCTCGAGAGGAGATTATCTACCTGCCCTGCATTTACAGAAACACAGGCACAGAGGCCCCGGATTATTTGGCTACTGTGGATGTTGACCCCAAGTCCCCCCAGTATAGCCAGGTGAGGTGAGGCATGGTCACTGGCAGCCCTGAGACTCCCACCACACAGCGTGGTTCCCTCACTCCCCACTTCTTGCTCCTCCTTGGTAAGGCAGTGGAAGCTGTTCTCTGCACAGGGTGCTGTCTGTGCTGGGATATCAAGCCCACTTGGATTCTATAGAGGCCTGGCCTGGGCAAGCAGCACTCCCTGCTTTTCTCTGTCCATCCTAGGTCATCCACAGGCTGCCCATGCCCCACCTGAAGGACGAGCTGCACCACTCAGGGTGGAACACCTGCAGCAGCTGCTTTGGGGACAGCACGAAGTCACGCAACAAGCTCATCCTGCCCAGTCTCATCTCCTCCCGCATCTATGTGGTGGACATAGGCTCTGTGCCTCGTGCCCCAAAGCTGCATAAGGCATGTCCTCTGTCCTTGTGGCTGGAGACCCTACTGCACTCGCTGGCCCAACAGCCCATAGACCAGCTGCCTCAGGCGTTTACACAGGCTCTGGCTCAGCAACAGGGTGGGGGGTTTGGGGGAGGGAAGAGGGTATGCTTCAGAGGTGACCTGGGCATGCTGAGCTGGCTCCACTGAGCAGCACAGAAGAGGAGGCTTGTCTTTGAGAGCAGAAGAGAGAGCCATCTTTCCCCATGGGTTACGTTAGGAGCTCAGGGCTTCCTCTCAACATTCCGCCAGATGTCCTCCCTCTGCACCAGATGTTCACAGCTGTCTGCTGAGGACATGGAGCCAACATGGACATGGGAGGGGCCCCAGGATACGGGAATTCCATCTAAAGACATGGGGGGAGGGAGGGCGATGCCCTGACTGAAGACTTATTGGCTGCTTCTCTGCCTCTCCTTGCTGTTCTATGAGTTACCAGGCTGAACTTGTGATGTCTTCCCTCAGGGAGAGGAAAAGAGGACAGGACTCCTGGCTCTGTCTTGTTCTCACCCCATCCCTCACCCTCTCCAGGTCATCGAACCCAGTGAAATCCATGCCAAGTGCGGCCTGGGCAATCTGCACACCAGCCACTGCCTGGCCAGCGGGGAGGTGATGATCAGCTCCTTGGGGGACCCCCAGGGTAATGCCAAAGGTATCTGCTGGCTCCACAGATGCACACGCAAACCTCAGCATCTAAGAAGCATGGGAGGTGGCTGTCTGTGCGGGGAGTGATGGAGTGAGGAGCCAGGGAGAACTGGCTGGCGGAGCCCTGTCCAGCAAGTGATGTCAGTTGTTTCAATTACTCCTACAGTGATGAGGCCCGGCTGGGCCTGGCGGTGCAGGCCATAATTCCAGCTGTTCTCTCGGCCAAGGCAGAAAGATCACAGATTCAAGGCCTGCCTGGGAAACTTAGCAAGATTTTGTCTCAAAATACAAATAAAAGAAGACTAGAAATATACCCCAGTGATAGAGCACTTGCCTATCACTAGTGAAGTCCCAATTTCTTTTTCTTTCTTTTTTTATTTTATTTTATTTTATTTTTTTCAGACAGGGTTTCTCTGTGTAGCCTTGGCTGTCCTGGACTCGCTTTGTAGACCAGGCTGGCCTCAAACTCACAGCGATCCATCTGCCTCTGCCTCCCGAGTGCTGGGATTAAAGATGTGCACCGCCACCACCACCCGGCATGTAAAGTCCCAATTTCAGTAACACAAATGCACACATACGGGTGCACACACGCACATGTGCGGAGTCTGCCATGGTCAGTAGTCTGGGGTAAGGCTGGGAACTTACACATGAACCTAGGAAGTACATAGTACAATACCAGCCTTTGAGAATCCAAGACCTTGGCTTGGCTTTGTGGTTTTGTTTTTGTTTTTGTTTTTTTAACTTTTTAGAAAAATTTAGTTGGGCACGGTAATGCATGCCTTTAATCCCAGCACTCAGGAGGCAGAGACGGGGGAAATCGCTGTGAGTTCAAGGCCAACCCAGGACAGCTAGGGCTACACAGAGAAATCCTGACTTGAAAAAGCAAAAGCAAAAAAAAAAAAAAAAAAAAAGGAGGAAGTGGGCGGGGGGGGGGGGGGGGGGGGCGGGAGAGAGGACAGCTGGCCAGGCAGGAACTAGAGCGCTGCCTGCAGCTGCTTGGCATCACCTGCCCAACAAGCTTAGACTCTGGAAAGAACCCACTATGGTTGTAGCAGGCTGGGCAAGTGACACTTATGAGACGGAGGACATTTTCCCAGAGCTCCAAGAAGACAAGGAAGTGGCTAAGAGGGGAGCACAGAGTCGGGGCCTGCTTCTCACCGCCGTCTCTGACATGGATGTCCGGGCACCTGACCTTAAGGATCTGGTCAGCCTGCTGGGAAAGAGCAGTAGCTCCACCACCTCTACCTAAGCTAAGCCCCTTTCCTCCCTGCTCAGGGGGGTTCGTACTGCTGGATGGAGAGACGTTTGAGGTGAAAGGGACATGGGAGAAGCCTGGGGGTGCCGCGCCAATGGGCTATGACTTCTGGTACCAGCCTCGACACAATGTCATGGTCAGCACTGAATGGGCAGCTCCCAATGTCTTCAAAGATGGCTTCAACCCTGCTCACGTGGAAGCCGGTAAGAATTACCCCAAGGATGGGCAGGAGCCTCGGTCCACACCCCCTGCTCTCAGCCCCCTGCCCTATGCCAGATCTGCAGACCTGTTACCTCCGGGTAACAGGCTAAAACATGCCAAGTGCTCAGAGTGCCAGGTGCTCAGAGGAGTCCTCTGTGCCCATTCCCAGCTCTCCATCTTAGTCGTTCCCTGCCTCTGCCCATGGCCTCCCATCCTGAGCTGAGCCCAGCCTCGGTCCCTATCCCTCCCCACTCAGGGCTGTATGGGAGCTGCATACATGTGTGGGACTGGCAGCGTCATGAGATTATCCAGACCCTGCAGATGAAGGACGGGCTCATCCCCCTGGAGATCCGTTTCCTGCACAACCCGGCTGCCACCCAGGGCTTCGTAGGCTGTGCCCTCAGCTCCAACATCCAGCGCTTCTACAAGAATGAGGTATCTTACACACACACACACACACACACACACACACACGCACACGCACACGCACACGGCTCCCGAGGCTCGCATCAGGACCTCCTCCCGGGCTTCAGTGTCCACGGTTTTTGGGCCCACCAACCTAAGGCTCTCCCAGGAAGGAGCGCTGCCGGCTACACGGCCTACCTCTCTTCAATGTCTGTTGCTATAAATGAGCAGCTGAGCATCACGAGCAGGGTAAGTGTAAGGAAGAGAGATTTGTTTAGCTCTAGGTCTGAGGCTAGGCCACCCGAGGATGAGGAATGGCATCTGGTGACGGCTTTCTTGTGGTTGGGAACCCCGCCTTCAGGGGCATCACAGAGGGAGGTAGCACGTGCAGGAGACAAATTGGCTTCTTCATTAACGGACTCATTTTCAAGATAACCATGAACACTCTCCTGGCTGAATCCATCCTCCATGAGCTCTGACTTAACTACTTAAAGGTCCCACGTAGTCCCCAGATGGTGGCGCACGCCTTTAATCCCAGCATGTGGGAGGCAGAGGCAGGCAGATCTCCGGGAAGTGGAAGCCAGCCTGGTCTTCCTGAACTACACTGGCCGCTCTCCCAGAGGGCCTTCCATTCCTGCATCTGCACAGTGGCACTCAAGTGCTGTAACCCCAGTTCAAGGGATCTGAGTCCTCTCTCTAACCTCTGACATCTGAGGGCACCAGAGGTACACGCGGTGCACAGAAATAGATGTAGGCAAAACACTCACGCACATAAAACAAAATAAAAGTGAATTAAGTTAAAAACAAACAATAAACTAAACACAAAGGTCCCAGTTAGAATGGCTCACACCTGTAACCCCAGCTCTTGGGAGACTGAGGCAGGAGGATTGCAAGTTCAAGGCCAGCCTTTTCTACAGCAGACTTCTGACTCATGAAAACAATAAAGGTCCCACCTCTTAATTCCTCACAGTGTAATTAAATGTCAGCATGACTTTTGTTAGGGACACTTGAAACCTAATTGGCCATATTGATAAATTCATTAAAAACCTAAGGCAGCATGATGTCACACACCTGTGATCCCAGCACTTGGAAAGTGAAGGCTGGAGGAACTGGAGTTCAAGGCCAGCCTTGGCTACAAAGAGTTGGAGGCCAGCTTGGGCTACATGAGACTATCTCAAAAAGCAAAACAAAACAAAATCTAAAATCTACTTAGTGAATGAAAGGAAAACAGTTGACTCAAAACACAGCAAGACCAAGTTCTCAGCACAAAAGAGATTTATTTGCCCAGAAGGACAGAGGGACAGAAGGCAGGAATAAGAGATGAAGACAACTAACCAAGGACCAGGCATGGCGAGGACCTAACCCCTCTGCTCAGATGTAGTCGACAGGCAGCACTGTCTCCTTGTGGGTCCCATAATATGGGGAGTAGGGGCTGCCTCTGACGTGCCCCGACTCCTTGCTCACTTTCCCCTGGCGGGGCGGCTTTGCCAGGCCACAGAGGAAGAGGATACAGACAGTCCAGATGACACTTGATAGGCTGAGGTCAGATGACAGGAGAGGAGGGCTCCCCTTTCTGAGGACTAGGGGAGGGGCAGTGTTAGGGAGGGAGGGAGGACTGGGAGGCGACAATGAAGGGGGCTACAATCAGGATGTAAAGTGAACAAATTTTTAAAGGGAGCGAGATAAAAACAAGAGATAGAGGACGCAGGGTCGTAGTGCATGCCTTTAATCCCCACACTCGGGAGGCAGAGGCAGACAGAATAAGGCCAACCTGGCTTACAAAATGAGTCTGGGACAACAGGGGATACACAGAGAAACCCTGTGTGGGGGGCAGGGGGGAAGGACCATCGGAAATATGTGTTTAGCCGCTAGGCAGGCCTGTCACCCCAGAACTCAGGGAGGCAGAGGCAGGTGGATCTTCTTTGTGAGTGCTGGGGGGGGGGGGGAGGATGAGGAGGACGAGGGAGAAGGGGAAAGGCTTGTAATGGCGAGGACGGCAGTTTATAAAGAGAAAAACGGAGCAGCCCCCCCCCCCCCGCCCCGTGTTAAGATGATCTGATTGAATTTAATTGGGCGTGCCAATTAGGTTAGACAAAGGGGGCGTTTGGCTGTTGGACTTCAATACTTTGTGTTTGTTTTTGTCTTTCTAGACAAGGTTTCTCTGTGTAGCCCTGGCTGTCCTGTAACTTACCCTGTAGACCAGGCTGCCCTCAAATTCAGAAATATGCCTCCTCAGTGCTGAGATTAAAGCTGTGCGCCACCACCACCCAGCTTGGACTTTAATACTGTTATAGTTTGACCTGGGTGGTCAGCCTCAGGAGGACGAAGGGGCCAAATAAGGGGATGAGCCTTGGGCCAGCTGTAGGAATGTAATCTAACAGTTTTCAGCAAGGGGGGAAGGGGTAAAAGGCAAAACCAGCATTTGCTGTGCTCTGCTCTGCTAGAGCCTTTCAGTGGGCATCTGTGCCAGCCACTCTGACAAACGTCACGGTGCCATGGTGAAGCAGTCATGCTACTTATCTGAGGGCCTTGCAGGGAAGGAGACCCTCCCCAAAAGGCCCAGAGTCTGCTCCCTCCCTGTCCCCAGCTCTGATAAGTCCACTTCCTCCCTCCCTTCCCCAATGTAGAGAGGCACCTGGTCAGTGGAGAAGGTGATCCAAGTGTCCTCCAAGAAGGTGAAAGGCTGGATGCTCCCCGAAATGCCAGGTGAGTGCCAGGGGCGGGCAGGAGGCAGCAGGTTGAGTCCTGGCCTGGGAAGAAAGGCAGACTCCTTACCACCCCTGAACTATCCCTTAGGTTTGATCACGGACATCCTGCTGTCGCTGGATGACCGCTTTCTCTACTTCAGCAACTGGGTGCACGGGGACATCCGGCAATATGACATCTCTAACCCACAGAAGCCCCGCCTCGTTGGGCAGGTAGGGCGTTAGTGAAGGACAGTGTGAGTGTGGCAGCGTAGAGGCTGGAAAGCTGCTGAGGGGCGAAGGAGGGGCAGGAAAGGCAAAAATGTGGGCAGAGGTACAGGCTCGGAACTGGAGAGTCGCAGCTGGACACGGAGTCCGTGTCTGATGCTAGCAGGGTGTGGAGGAGCGCACGGTGAAGACCAGCGCTGCAGAGACAGACACGCGGGTCTCTGTCAGTTTAAGGCCAGGCTGGTCTACATAGGAAGTTTGAGGCCAGCCAGAGTTACAAGGTGAGGTGTTATCTCAAACAACACGAGTGTGCGTACACACACACACACACACACACACACACACACACACCCAGCACTTCTGTAATGTACACACCTACATGAGTTACTCCTCTTGTCGCTGTGGTGAACTACCTGATAAAAACAGAGAAAGGAAAGGTTTACTCTATCATGGCTTGAGCAGGCGTAGAGACCATCACAGTGTAGTGACAGAAGTGTGAGACAGCTGCCGCGCTCGGGGAGCCACGGGAGGCAGGGCGGGATGCTGGTGTTCAGCTGGTCTGCTTCATTATCGGCCTCACTGGGTTTTAGAATCAGCGAGGTTGGTAATGAAGATGAGGCTTCTGCCTCTCACTGTCTTCCCGCTCTGTCCTCTGCGCCCCTCCACCCAGATCTTCATCGGGGGCAGCATTGTCAAAGGAGGCCCTGTGCAAGTGCTGGAGGACCCAGAGTTAAAGTGTCAGCCGGAGCCTCTAGTGATCAAGGTGAGAACGTCGTCATCATCACAGCTCTGGCCTCACTGGCCCCTCAGATTTGCGCTCGGGGAGGACTGGGTGGCATAGTCTTGGGCTCCAGCTGCCGTGCCAACTGGCCAATCTGGGTGGAGTCTGACCCCTTGTTTCCCCAAGGGAAAACGAATTCCCGGAGGCCCTCAGATGATCCAGCTCAGCTTGGATGGGAGACGTCTTTATGTCACCACGTCGCTGTACAGTGCCTGGGACAAGCAGTTTTACCCCGATCTCCCCAGGTGAGAGGCCGTGTGCGGGCTCGCCTCGCCAGGTGTCCCCTCTCCTCAGAGGCACCATTTGGCCTTCTGAAGATGCCTCAGGAACTCCACGTGGGCCCCACATTTACACGGCCCATTTGGACCCTGTCTCAACACCAGGGACCCATCCACACTCACGAGGACCACTCACTTGCCCCCTTCCTCTCTTGCAGGGAAGGCTCGGTCATGCTGCAGATCGATGTAGACACGGTACATGGAGGGCTGAAGCTGAACCCCAACTTTCTGGTGGACTTTGGGAGGGAGCCCCTTGGACCAGCGCTGGCTCATGAGCTTCGCTACCCAGGGGGTGACTGCACTTCGGACATCTGGCTCTAAATGCCCCCAAAGCCCGTCCTCCGGGTTCCCAGCCCTTGCTCTAAGGAGCCTGGCTTCACTCTGCTCCCGAGCAGCATCTCGCTGCTGTCACTATTCTTCGCTGTGCTGTTCTTAGATGAGCTTTTGGAAGCACCAATGAATAAAATGCTGAATCGATGCTCAGATCCTCAGGTGGCCTTGTTGTGGAGGGGACGGAGGGAGTCCTGTGCCACTGCGGCTCTCTTGTGTAGAGAAAGGCTGACGGGGTTGTGGTGGCTCATCTGTGTGGGTGATCCAGCGTGATGTCACTGCTGTCAAACATCTCCCTGTAATCATCCAAAGATTTAGGGGGATGATTGTCACAGGAAACCTGAGGGGTGAGCATGCCAACCGATGTTTTAGACTTTTGGGGAGAGGGTGTGCATGCATGCATGTGCTTGCATATGTGTATGCCCCAGGTTGACACTGGGTTTCTTTCCTTTTTTGGGGGGGTTTTATTCTGTGTAGCCTTGGCTGTCCTGGACTTGCTTTGTAGACCAGGCTGGCCTCAAACTCACAGCAATCCACCTGCCTCTGCCTTCTGAGTGCTGGGATTAAAGGGGTGCGCCACCACATCCGGTGACACTGGGTTTCTTCCTTGGTTGTTCTCCACCTTGCATGTGGAGACAAGCTCTCATGCCGGGCCGGAGCTTCCTGCTGCAGGCGGGATGGCTTACAGCAGCGATTCCATTCCCGTTTTCCACGGGTTGGGATTGCAGGCTGGCTGGCCACCGTGTCCGCGCAGTGCTCACCATGGCCCTGCAGGTCAGAACGCTGGTCGGCACACAAATCAAGCCCTTCGACCCCGGAGCATCTCCCCAGTCCTGTTGTGTTTCATATTTTGTCTAAGTCTGTTTTCTGTTGCGCTAACTGAGCATCACAAGCAGGAGAATTATAAGTAGAGGTTAATTTACGTCATAGGCCTGCAGCTAGGCCATCCGAGGTTGAGGAATGGCATCTGGTGACAGCTTTCTTGGGCTCGGGAACCCTGCCTCCAGGGACATTACGGGGCAAGAGACAAACATGGAACTAAAATCTCACACATCAAGCTTTCATTCCTCTTTAAAGTCTTCAAACACTTCCTTTGAGCAGTCTGCTCCAGTAGAGCTCTGACCATCTCCCTTTGCCTCTGCTGCCTCCCACATCCTCCTCCCTGTCTTGGAAAAAAAAAGACAGGGTTTCTCTGTGTAGCCTTGACTGTCCTGGACTCACTTTGTAGACCAGGCTGGCCTTGAACTCACAGCGATCCTCCTGCCTCTGCCTCCCGAGTGCTGGGATTAAAGGTGTGCGCCACCACCACCTGGCTTTTTTTTTTTTAATTGAAACATCTTATTCACCAACACATAGTTGAAAACCATCCTACATTATGTTTTAATAAACTATAGAGTGTGTGTTATGAATAAAATGCCCTAGTTATTGTTCTATTGCTGTCAGCAGACACCATGACCGAGGCACGCCTGGTCCCATGCTTTCCAGCCATGACAGTGATGAACTCTTAGCCCCCTGGACCCATAAATCTCAGAGTCTTCCTTTGCTAAAATGCCTTGGTCAGCCGGGTGTGGTGGAGCCCGTCTTTAATCCCAGCACTCAGGAAGCAGAGGCAGGTGAATTGCTGTGAGTTTGAGGCCAGCCAGTCTACAAAGCAAGTCCAGGACAGCCAAGGCTACATAGAGAAACCTTGTCTCGAAAAAAACAAAAACAAAAACAAAAAAACCTCTCTGTCATACCTGTATAGGCCTCCAACTCTGGTATTAAACACACAGAGGATCAGTCACACCCTCTGTGTACTTTTAACTACTGTGTAATATTTGCATAAAGCTTGAGTAAAAGCCAAACACTTTTAAATAAAGGTTGATTAGACGCACAATTGCTCTTTAAGCTGGTTCTTGCATAAAGAGCAGACCAGTAATCTATTGATTTTTCTTTTTCTTTCAAAAAGCAGCAGGCTGTACAGAATGGTCTTGTTTTAAAAAACAAATCCTAATTGTTCGATTTTACGAATAAAGACTTAGGAGTCGGGGCTGGAGAGATGGCTCAGAGGTTAAGAGCACTGGCTGCTCTTCCAGAGGTCCTGAGTTCAATTCCCAGCAACCACATGGTGGCTCACAACCATCTATAATGTGATCTAATGCCATCTTCTGGCCTGCAGGTGTACATGCAGGCAGAACATTGTATACATAATAGTAAATAAAAATAAAAAATAAAAAAAGACTAAGGAGTCAGATGCTGGGGTGAAAACCTGCTAGCTCAGAGAGGCAGAGAAAGCACCCAGCTGACCTTCCTGCTCAGCTTCACAACCCAGGAGGAAAAGGCCAAAAGCTGAAAGCCAAAGAGCTAAGAGCTCCTTCTTAGTCTTCTCTCAGAGCCTGCCTACTCTTTTATCCCTGTCAGCTGGTTTCTTGCTCTGCCCCTTGACCTAAGGTCAACTTTACTAAATCCTGTGTACAGAGAGCTCTTGGATTAAATGTGTGTGTAAGGCTGGCTGAACCACACGTTAGTCGCCTGTTTACAATTATCAGAAAGTTCGTGGATTAAAGGTGTATGTCAGGATTGAACCGCTCCAAACAAGAGACAGGTGTTTATAGTTCACAATGGGATCAAATATCCTGCAAGGAATGGAACACAATCACACAGAGAGATGCACCCAGGAGCCTTCGGTCCCAGAAGACAGAGCCAGGTGCATTTCTGAGTTTGAAGCCAGCCAGGGCTGCACAGAGAAACTCTGTCTTGAAAAAAAAAAAAAGCTGAGCATGGTAGCATGTCAGGAGCCATAGGACCTTGCCTGACCTGCCCCAGTGGCTGAGAGGCCCTGCTTGCTGAAAGCCACAGCTGTCTGCATACTTGAGATAATTATTCTGCCTGGCAACCACAAAAGATCCAGCCTGACCTTGAGAAAGAGAACATTCGGTGTATCGACTTCTGAGTAATCGCCCCCTCCTCATTTGCTGCCCTTGGGGCCTGGCCCAGAAGATTTTGTAACTTTCCACTGCATTCTTTCCTGCCCCCACTCTCCCTGAAGCTTACTTTAAATTTGAATACCCCCTTACAATAAACGGCTCTTGACAAGCAAAGTTTCCCTGAGCCCTGTCTCTCTCTCGCCCATTCTTTATCCACAGGTCGCGACCCTCCTCGCTCGCCCTCTGAATAACTGGACCCGTGGGTCGGGAAAGTAGCACACACCTTTAATCACTCAGGGAGGCAAGGGCAGGCAAATTGCTGTAAATTCAAGGCCAGCCTGGTCTACAAATCAAGTCCAGGACAGCCAAGGCTACCCAGGGAAACCCTGTCTTGGGGGGAAAAGGGCAACTCTATTAATTTAAGCACAGGTTTGACTTCAGTGGGTTTGTTTGTTTGTTTGGTTGGTTGGTTTTGGGTTTACTTTTGTTGTTGTTGTTTGCTTTCTGAGACAGGGTTTCTCTGTGTAGCCTTGACTGTCCTGGACTCACTCTGTAGACCACGCTGGCCTCGAACTCACAGCGATCCTCCTGCCTCTGCCCCCCGAGTGCTGGGGCTCTCTTGTATTTTAAATGCTTGAAAGAACAGCATCACACCGAGAGTGACATGGAGTTCTTTTGGCAGTTCTGGCAGCTCAGGATGGGGCGTGGTTGCCGCAGCCCCGCTCGTCTCTGAGAGCCCAGACGGGAGGACCTGGGAAGGTGCTTCATGCTGTGAAGTTTTGGTTTCTCTGTAAACTCAGTTCCGTAAGTATGCTCTTGTTTTAATCCCAAATGCGGCATTTTAGTCTGGGCTTTAGTATGTGCACAGCTGAGGAGCTGCTTGGAGACAAAGAAACCTTTCAGCAAGGGGAGGCTGCTGCCGCCCAGCTAGGAAGGAAACTTTTTAAGACAGCTGGGCTTATATCTCAAGTACTTATGACAAATCTCAAAAAGGACGGGGTGGGGGGGTGGCTCACGCCTTTAATCCCGGCACTCGGGAGGCAGAGGCAGGCGGATCACTGTGAGTTTGAAGCCAGCCTGGTCTACAAAGTGAGTCCAGGACAGCCAAGGCTACACAGAGAAACCCTGTCTCAAAAAACAAAAAAAAAAAAAAAAAAAAAACAAAAAAAACAAAAAAAGAAAGACATGCATCTAAAATGCATGGGAAACTGGAAAACTCACAACTCAGCCATAGAAAATCAAGCATTCCAAGCCAGGGCTCATGGCACACACACTTGGGAAGCTGAGGCAGGAGGGCTGTGAGTGCCAGGGCAGCCTGAACTGCATGCTGCTGTAGTAATAACAACAACAAATCACAATGTGCTCTTGCCATTCCTAATTTTCCAGGAGGCCTGGATGCCAGCAGGCCAGAAGTGTGTGCTTCTCCTACTCCTGTGGGAATGCCCGATGCCCTTGGCTTCCAAGATGGAAAGGGGTAAAGCACAGGTCAAAGGTTCCTCCTCTCTCAGGAACGCAGGTCTCTGATCTCCAGGCCGAGAAAGGCAGAGCATGGGACTGAGATTCAGGGAGATGTCCAGTTTTCTCCACAAGGGTCACCATTCTTTTAGCTGAGCTGGCAGCGCCAGGCCAGTTGGCAGCGAGGAACTCAGGGTTTCAAACCCAGAGCCAGAGTCAATGAGTCGGCCACTGCTTGGAGAAGGGCAGATGGGCACGGCGGGGAGTGGGGTGGTGCATGGAAGATGGCCACAGCAGTGCGCACTGACACGCTGGTGGAAGCTTGGGCGTTCCAAACCCGGCGGTGATGCTGCACACTTACAGCCCTGTGGTCAAGCCTCTGGGCTAACGCAGAGGGTACAGGCAGCCGGGCTCAGGGATCCAGTGGCAAACCCTTCAGGGCGGAGGCAAGCTCTTCCTTCTCCAGAATAGATGCCGAGTCTCAGATGATCTTTGGTGAAACAGATGGTGGTGGTCGCCCTTATGTCATATAAAACAGGGACTTATGAATGTTGGGCAGTGGGAGGATTTTGGGGGTGAATGTGTTTGACCTGCTGGACCTGGGAAAGCCAGGGATACTTGACAGGAGGGAACCCAGCTGAGGAAGAAAGTCTGTCATTTCAGCACCAAAGTCAGGAGCTTTCTGATACTTTGACCTTAACAGCAGGGGTCAACATGCTATCACTATACACTTATTAAACTGGCTCATCTAAAAGAACAAAAAACCAAAAACCTAAAAAAACCTTTTAGCTGGGTGTGGTGGTGCAGGCCTTTAATCCTAGCACTCGGGAGGCAGAGGCAGGAGGATTGCTGTGAGTTTGAGGCCAGCCTGGTCTACAAAGCGAGTCCAGGACAGCCAAGGCTACACAGAGAAATCCTGTCTCAAAAAAATAAAAATAAGAAAATTTTAAAAATAAAAATAAAAAACTAGAGATATGTTGTGATGGCTAAGGAAAATTCCATTTTGTGCTAGGCACCCATGCTAAATTCCTGAAAGGTAAATTCCCTGACTCCTGGCCTCCTTCCCCAGAATTGCATAACTGTTGTAAAATGATTAACTGCTTGCTCTAGCTTCTGTAAACTCACTTATCATAAAACAGTTCCTCGCCCCGTTGCTCAGCATCCGGGCGGGTGACCTGGCCTCTGCTTCTGGCAGGCAGGGTCCAGGCCCTGCGTGCTTCCATCAAGACTGGGCGGGTCCGCCAGGCGTGGTGACGCTCGCTTTTAACCCCAGCACTCGGGAGGCAGAGGCAGGTGGATGGCTGTGAGTTCCAGGACAGCCAGGGCTACACAGAGAAACCCAATCACGAAAACAAATGGGCGGGTCTCAAGGTCCGAGGTCCCCTACTCTCAGGAACAGCTACAGCACTTTAGGGGGGCAAGCCTGTGCTCTAGGCAAGGCTCCTGTCTCACAGAGGGGACGGGGTATTGGGGTGGAAATTATCTACCAGGTGTTACAGTTTAGCTCTTTTAGGATGAGATTGCTGGTATCAGACCGCAGTGGAGACTCAGGAGCTCCATAAGCCTGTGACACCAAAATGTTACAACCCTTTGTGCGGTGCCTGACTGGGCGGATACCCCAGAAGGCAGGTCCTGTGAGACGCAGGTGATGGGGGCCCCGCCCCCCGCCGTGCTTTCCCAGCAGTCAGCACCAATCTTGCTGAGATGGAGCAGGCTACCCTGGCTGCTCTGGGTGTGCAGCAGCAGTTCTTCCCCAGAGTAAATGGAGTCTCAGACAGTCATGGGGTGGACGAATGGTGTGAGCACCATTGAGCAAGCTTGCCAAGCTTTATTTGTAAACTTAGGCAGCCATTTTTTAGAGTGAATAGTAGGACCATCAATCATAAACCATGGACACGTATCAGCAATAAAGACAAAGAACTGCACCAAGTTTTTCTTTTTAACCCGAATGCCTCTCTCTCTGAGAGTTTCCTTTAAGTCCTTAACGAATCGGACTTCCTTGGACTTAGAATGGCCCATTCTTGAGAAAATGCGGATGGATGACTCACCTAATAACAAGACCAGCCAGGCGCGCAGGACGAGTTATGAAAAACCAAGCAGGATCCCTTAATCCATCCGGGGGCGATCCGTGCCTCGTGCCCCACGTTTTGGGCACCACTTTTCCCAGACCCGCGGGTCCAGTTATTCGTGGAGTGGCGAGGAGGGTCACGACCTGTGAATAAAGAATGGGCAAAAGAGAGACAGGGGCCCAAGGAAACATTGTTTGTCAAGAGCCGTTTATTGTAAGGGGGTATTCAAATTTAAAGTGAGCTTCGGGGAGGGCGGGGATAGGAAGGAATGCAGTGGAAAGTTACAAAATCTTCTGGGCCAGGCCCAAGGACAGCAGGTGTGGAGTGGGGCGACTACACAGAAGTCTCGATACACAGAATGTTCTCTTTCTCAAGGTCAGGCTGGATCTTTTGTGGTTGACAGGCAGAATAATTATCTCAAGTATGCAGACAGCTGTGGCTTTCAGCCAGCAGGGCCTCTCAGCCACTGGGGCAGGTCAGGCAAGGTCCTATGGCTCCTGACACTTGACAAGCAATGTTTTCTTCAGCCCTGTTTCTCTCTCGCCCGTTCTTTATCCACCACCTTTATCCACCTGTGCCACCACCTCAACAGTACTAATTCCGGAAGATGGGACCCTCTCGCTGCCTGTGGCCTTCCGCAAGCTCCCTCCCTCCGACTCCCCTCTTCTTATTTTAGGACGCGATCCTCCACACTCTTAGGACTTCTGACCTACCCTCTTGTTCTTAAGCCTCCCTTTCCTAATCCCCTGTATCTTTTCGCCACGGCCACTCAGGGCCCACGTACAATTTACTCCGGACAAGTTATTGCTTGCGCTTTTTCCCTACCCTCCCTTGGGTCTCCCGCCACACAAGACTCCTTACAGTCTCCCTCCCCGCAGTCCCCCTCCTCCTCCCCTTCAGTTTATTGGATACAGCAACTTACTCAAGATCGCCCTCATCTAAAGCTAAAACTGGATGGCAAAATTTTTGATGGCATTTTAGATTCAGGTGCGGACTCCACTGTCCTGTCACAGGCCTCCTGGCTGTCCTCTTGGCCCTGTCAGCCTTCCCTAACTCACCTTCAGGGCATTGGGGTCTCCACAAACACCTTGCAAAGTTCCAAGGTTCTACGCTGGGAGGACCCTGATGGTCATTCGGGAGCTGTTCAGCCCTTTATTGTCCCTGGGCTCCCTTTAAATCTCTGGGGCCGAGATATCCTTTCCCAGATGGGAGTTTTTCTTTACAGCCCTTCACCCGCGGTCACTCACCAGCTCCTAGACCAGGGCCTATTGCCCGGTCAGGGCCTGGGAAAAATTGGACAAGGTTGCCCTGACCCCATCATTCCTGTCCTAAAAAATGATCGCCATGGCTTAGGATTCAAAAAATTTTTTTCATAAGGGCCACTCATCCTCCTGCACTCCAGGCTGAAAAAATAACTTGGAAAAGTGATTCCCCGGTCTGGATCTATCAGTGGCCCCTCCCCTCCCATAAATTGACTGCCGCATCAAAGCTTGTGCAGGAGCAACTTGAGGCAGGTCATATTGAACCCTCCACCTCACCTTGGAATACCCCTATCTTTGTCATTCAAAAGAAAAATGGCTCTTGGCGCCTTCTACAAGATCTAAGAGAAATTAATAAGACTATGGTCCCCATGGGGGCCCTCCAACCTGGTCTGCCTTCACCAGTGGCCATCCCTCGTGGCTACTTTAAGCTTGTTGTTGACCTCAAAGATTGCTTCTTTTGCATTCCCTTACACCCTGAAGATTCTAAACGATTCGCTTTTAGTCTTCCTGTTGTTAATCAAATTGGACCTTCACCTAGGTTTCAATGGCGTGTCCTTCCCCAGGGCATGGCCAACAGTCCTACCCTCTGCCAAAGATTTGTAGCCCAGGCCATAGACCCCTTACGCCTTAGATACCCTGACCTATACATTATTCACTCTATGGACGATAGCCTTTTGGCAGGGGCCCATGAAAATCAATTATCGGGGGCTGCTCAAGACCTAGTTCTTAATCTGACTGCCCTAGGGCTTAAAATTGCCCCAGATAAGATACAACAGCAACCACCCTTTTTCTTTTTGGGGTTCGAACTAGGGTCCTCCCTTATCCGTTCACAGAAGGTGCAGATTAGACGAGACTCTCTTCATGCTCTCAATGACTTTCAACAACTGTTGGGAGATATTAATCGGTTCCGCCCTTATCTCAAGCTTGCTACTGGAGACCTTAAACCGTTACGCCCTTATCTCAAGCTTACTACTGGAGACCTTAAACCTCTTTTTGATATTTTAAGAGGCAATTCAGACCCCTCTTCCCCTAGAACCTTAACACCAGAAGCTATAAAAGCATTGTCCAGGGGCTGGAGAGATGGCTCAGCGGTTAAGAACACTGACTGCTCTTCCAGAGGTCCTGAGTTCAATTCCCAGCAACCACATGGTGGCTCACAACCATCTACAATGTGATCTGATGCATACTGGTGTATTACTGTATACATAATAAATAAATCTTTTTTTTTTTTTTTTTTTTTTTTTTTTTTTTTTTTTTTTCGAGACAGGGTCTCTCTGTGTAGCCTTGGCCATCCTGGACTCACTTTGTAGACCAGGGCTGGCCTCGAACTCACAGCGATCCGCCTGCCTCTGCCTCCCGAGTGCTGGGATTAAAGGCATGCGCCACCACGCCCGGCCATAAATAAATCTTTAAAAAAAAAAAAAAAAAAAAAAAGCATTGTCCAAGGTAGAGGCTGCCATATCCCGACAGTCCATTAGTTACTATGACCCCTGTCGACCCTTTTTTCTTCTTATATTTCCCTCCCCTTTTTCTCCCACAGGATTGCTCTGGCAAGACCAACCCCTCTTCTGGCTACATCTTCCAGCCACTCCCTCCAAAGTTCTTCCTACCTACCCTTCCCTTGTGGCCTTGCTCCTACAACAGGGACGTGAGGTTGCTACTAAACCCTTTGGAAGGGACCCCCACTCTATCATTACACCCTACAATGCTTCACAGGTTCAATGGCTTCTGCAACACTCTGATGAGTGGGCTGTTTTCTGCATCTCCTTCTCTGGCTCTATAGATAACCATTACCCTGCAGATAAACTAATCCAATTTCTCCAACGTCAAACAGTTGTCTTCCAACTTCTTATGCGGTCGGATCCCATCCCTCATGCTTCCCTTGTTTTTACTGACAGTTCTTCCACAGGTCTTGCAGCCCTTTCTATCGACGGACAAATTTTTCAAAAACAAACCCCTCATCGTTCTGCACAGCTTGTGGAACTTGAGGCAGTTCTCCATGCCTTCGAACTTCTCCCAGATGTCCCTTTTAACCTTTATACTTACAGTGCTTATGTTGCCTCTTCCATTCCCCTCCTGGAAACGGTTCCCTTCATAAAGCCTGATACCAATGCTTCTCTCCTTTTCACTCAAATACAAACACTCATCTCTAAGCGTTCTCAGCCCTTCTTTCTTGGCCACATTCACGTACACTCAGATCTTCCTGGGCCTCTGACAGAACAAAATGCGCGCGTGGACCTTGCCACCCATGCTCCCCTTCTGGGAGCTGCTCTTCCTGTCCAAACTGATCCCCTCGCCCAAGCTCAAGAAGCCCACCGACTACATCATTTTAATGCCCACACCCTCCATCTTATATTTTCCCTTAATAGAGAACAGGCCCAGACCATTGTTAAAAATTGTCAGTCCTCTATTACCTTCCTCCCTGAACCACATTTGGGTGTCAATCCTCGTGGTCTTATGCCGGGAGAGATATGGCAAATGGATGTCACTCACCTTTCCTCATTTGGTAAACTAAAATATGTTCATGTCTCTATCAATACCTTTAGTGGATTCCTCTGTGCCTCCCTCCACGCAGGAGAAGCCACAAGACATGTGATTGACCATGTCCTTTACTGCCTCACTGTGGCCCCTAAACCCAAAAATCTTAAAACCTGATAATGGACCTGGGTATACCAGCTCCTCCTTCAAGTCCTTCTGTGCCCAGCTTCAAATCAAACATGTTACGGGTATTCCTTATAACCCTCAAGGACAGGGAATTGTTGAACGAGCACACCAACCCCTTAAGGCCATGATTACCAAGCTCCAGTCTTCCAAGGGCATTTTTTACCCCTCTCCCGGGAGCCCTAGGCTTATTTTAAGCCATGCCTTATTTGTCCTCAATTTTCTTCAACGCGACCAACAAGGCCAAACGGCCGCTGACCGCCTCTGGCATTCTTTCACCTCCTCCACTTATGCTAAAGTTATGTGGAAAGACCCTCTGACTCATCGATTAGGACAGGCCCTGATCCTGTCCTAATTTGGGGCAAGGGTCATGCTTGCGTTTATGATCAAAAAGAACTCAATGCCAGGTGGCTACCAAAAAGGATAGTCAAACAAATTAACACCCCTACCCCAGGGAATACCCCTGAGGAAGATCAATAAATGTGTTTTCTCCTAGAATGTCCCTGCTCATCTTCTTCCTCGTTCTCCTGAGCCCAGTGGTAAGTATTCACCTCTCCCTCCCCCGCTATAATTCCTATGTGATATTCAATTATACATGGGTCATTGAAAACCAGGCTGGTGACATCGTTAATTCCAGTAGCCACCTGGGGGCTCAGCCCCATTGGCCGGTCCTCCAAGTAGACCTCTGTGCACTGGCACTCGGGGACAACCACGAGTGGGGTACCGAGGACATTTTTTGGCCCCCGCGTGAGTCTAAGGCTCCCAAACAGCCCAAAAGAGGAAATGATTATGTGGGATGCCGCAATGATGTAGAACGATCACGGCTTGATAAGACTTTATTAAATTGGGATGAAGGCGGTCATGGAGGCCTATATGTTTGCCCTGGCACTTCCCATCGTCCCCGGACCAACAATTACAAGTGCGGAGGCTCTAATGATTTCTTCTGTGCCTCCTGGGGATGTGAAACATCGGGAACCACTTATTGGAAGCCATCTTCCTCCTGGGACTATATCTCTGTCAACCGTTCTTGGGCACACCCTGAGGTTGATAATCACTATACGCCTGATGACTTAAAGAAGCTTTGCAATAGCGCTTATTCCACCACCCTCGGTTGGTGCAATCCCCTATCCATCTCCTTCACCACCCCGGGTAAACGCCAAACTTGGACTGGCAGGGGCTTTGAGTGGGGCCTATGCCTTTATAAAGAAGGTTATGACATGGGATTAACCTTTAAAATCAGGCTCTTAAAAGAAGTCCCCAATAAAAATGCTGCCTCTGCAGGCCCCAATAATATACTTCATAAGCCTGCAGCAGTCGCCCCCAAGCCTCCTGCTCCTAAGCCACAGCCAACCCCTCCTCCTTTTGCCACCCTCCGCTCTTCTTTCCCTACCCTGTTCCAACCCACCATCCCTGTTGGTCCCCCTAGTACTGCAGAACTCATTATTGATCTCACTAATGCCTCTATCCAGACCCTTAAAGGTACTAATTCCTCCACGTACCCGGAATGTTGGATATGTTTCTCCCCCACCCCCCCCTTACTATGAGGGCATCGTGCTCTTTTCCACCCCCTCCTTTACCAATGAGACATCATCTGCCCTTTCCACATCCGAACCTGACAATAGCATTACTGTACAATCTATTTCTGGTTTCGGCACCTGCCTTCTGGGCCCTAATATGCTCCCCCCCGGAGCCCTACTGGAGGTTTGCAATCAGACTCTTGTATTAAATACCACCTTCCAATTCGCCTTGGCCCCTAATGGTACTTATTTTGCCTGCTCTTCGGGCCTGGCCTCTTATCTCTTTACCCCTTTGTTTGTACAAAAACATATTTGGTGTGTGACAGTTCTCCTATTCCCTCGCTTTTCCGTCCACAACCCTGAAGACTTCCTAAACTTTGTAGATAAGGGCACCTCCATTCACCCCAGATCTAAAAGAGAGCCCATTACGACCCTCACCATAGCCACTATTTTGGGCCTTGGTGCAGTGGGGGCAGGTACAGGAAGTGCCTCCTTGGTGACCTCCAAAAAAGGTTTTGCTGAGCTCCAGACAGTTATTGATAAAGATATTTCTAATATGAGAGATGGGATTCAGGAAATACAAAACTCCCTCGATTCCCTTGCAAAGGTAGTTCTTCAAAACCGCAGAGGCCTCGACCTCCTTTTCCTCAAGGAGGGGGGGCTCTGTGCTGCTCTTAAAGAGGAATGTTGCTTCTATGTCAGTAAAACAGGCTTAGCACAAAAGAGCCTTGACAAAGTTTCCAAGGCCCTGGAGGAAAGCCAGCGAGCCAGAGAGAAACAGGAGTCCTGGAATCAGAACTGGTTCTCCTCCTCCCCCTGGCTCACCACCCTCTTGCCCAGCCTTCTGGGACCCCTTGTGGGCATTATTCTCCTCCTCTCCTTTGGTCCTTGCGCCCTTAACCTCCTTTTCAGTTTTGTTAAAGCACAGGTGGATGTGGCTACCAACCCTGTTCAGGTCCATTATCATCGCTTGGACACTGAAGAACCCCCCAGCTGACTTTACGCCCAGGGCTTCCTCCAACCCTGGGCCAATCTCGTTTGGCCGCCCCCTCAATTTCAGGGCCCTGGACAAAAAGCAGTGGCTAGGAAGCCGCTGGCTGGCAGGGCCCCGTAAAGACACCTCTTAGTGGCTCCTCCCTGAGATCTCCCCTCATTCAACTGTACAGTCCAGTTTTCTAATACAGGCTGGTGTCCACACAGACAGAGACCATGCCCTTATTACTCATGCCTTCTTGCCATTAAGGCCAGGTAGCCTCCTTAGGCTTGGCTGACAGCCTTTAAGCCCTAATTCTCATCATGTTTGGGGTGCGAGGCAAAGCACTGCACAGGAGGTACGTTGCCTGCTGTTAATGGCCTCCTGGGGAGCATGTCTGATTGCATGTGGGTTGACACCCAATATCCCACCTCCAGACAAAAGGTGTCAGTCGGCTCCAGAGCCAGGCTGGGGCCAAGCACCCAGTTAAGCTCTGAGTATATAGGTGGCCATATAGGGGCCGATCACAGGGTTAACAGCCCTGCATATATCAGTGCCCTCTGGAGATCAGACCTCTACTCTCACCCGTTTCGTCAAACATGGGCAAAATACAGAGAGCTGTGAAGTGCCATGCCCTGACTTGGCACTGGTTTCCGCCTTCCGCCATCCCAATGGCGAGCGCTCTCCGGGTTGAGACCTTGATTGGCAAGAGACTAGGCTATGTTAATTGGCAAATGCCCGCCCATCACTGTATTAGTTAGAGTAGAGGGAGATGTCAGGAGCCATAAGACCTTGCCTGACCTGCCCCAGTGGCTGAGAGGCCCTGCTGGCTGAAAGCCACAGCTGTCTGCATACTTGAGATAATTATTCTGCCTGGCAACCACAAAAGATCCAGCCTGACCTTGAGAAAGAGAACATTCGGTGTATCGCGACTTCTGAATAATCGCCCCACTCCACACCTGCTGTCCTTGGGCCTGGCCCAGAAGATTTTGTAACTTTCCACTGCATTCCTTCCTACCCCCGCCCTCCCCGAAGCTCACCGAATGTTCTCTTTCTCAAGGTCAGGCTGGATCTTTTGTGGTTGCCAGGCAGAATAATTATCTCAAGTATGCAG